>NC_047049.1:8093344-8403656 GCF_011762595.2 Tursiops truncatus
CCTCTCGGCCTTTCTGCAGTCAGGAAGTCTTTGACACAAGCACATCTTTACTTGGGCTGCATTGCAGTTGAGTTGAAATCTCCAGTCACAGAGAATTAAATGTCAAGGTGGTTTTGTGATGTGGAAAATCTCTCTGAGGGAACTGGAAACAAGCCACAAAGGGCTGTGAATGTCAAGCCTTCTCCAAGGATTAGGAGACAGGAAGCATGGGCATTATAGCTCCAGTTTTTGAAGCTGGTTCTCTAATAACAATAGATGTGTCAGTCACAAAAGAATAAAATATGCAGCTTTTATGTTAGATAAGGAGTGTGTTGCATTCATTAACCTGCCCCCAAGCTCCTTCATTCCCCTTGGCCGCACACCCTTTCTCTGCCCTCTCACAACTTCACAGCACTTAATCATATTCTCTTGAAATTTCTAGTTTACTTCCCCATTTCCCTCATTAACCTGTAAAAATCTTGAGTAAATAGATCATGTCTAATTTATCTTTGTAGTCTCAGAGGCTGGCATGGTATTTGCAATGTAATGGCTGCAGGGTTAGGAGCAGGACTTCACACATTCCATGTTGCCTTCATCTTTTCATGCAGGTAGAACTTTCAGACAATTCAGTCCTACCCCAGCACTACTGATTGGCAAATATCTCTTCTATCACCCTGGATTACCAACCTTCTTAAATTTAAATAAAAAGGAATTAATTCTTTATTTCTTTGTAGCTGTGACAGATTTTTATTATTACTGGGGCACAAAGGGTTAAGCCCAAATATCAGTCGCTCTCTGGAAGTGTCTGAAGGGAACATGAGAATTATGTTTATAGTTCAACTGGTAATCCTAGATGTTGGTATAGAATTTGACAGTATATTAATTATGATATATTATTCTTATTAAGAACTCAGATTTATGGAGCAATTATTATGTTCCAGGTGCTATGCTCAGACTCTACATGCATTACCTCATTCACTCCCTAATCACTGTGCAAAGACATAGAGTTGTTACCTTACAGTTGTCTTACAGCAGGAGCCCAGAGGTCACATGACTCTCATGCTGGTAAGTGGAAGAACTAGGAGTTTAGTTTGGGCTTCTTGACCTCAAAGCCTGAGGTTGTAACCAATATACTATAACATCTCTCAACTTATAAATTAACATATAACCTCCTTGTAGGTATCATTATTTCCAGAAAGGTTGCACAGCTTGTCAAGTACATGTAGTTAGTAAACAACAGTGCTGGATTTGAGCTAAAGTGGTTAGCACTCATTTCTCTACTCATACTCTTATTGTACATTTATTTACTAAATGTCACAACAATAGTTTCAAAATGTCTGTCTGTGTGTAAATAAAACAATGCCTCAGGAGCTAATCAAATCTAACTTTTAAAGTACTGAAAGAAAATAATTGTCAGCCTAGAATTCCCAGAAAAAATATGATTCAAAAATGAAGGTGAAATGAAGCCTATTCAGACAGTAAAAACTGAAAAAAGTTATTGCTAACATATCTGCTTTGAAAGAAATAACAAAGGGAGTTCTTCAAGCAGAAAGAAAATGATCTCAGATGGAAATATGAAAATGCAAAAATAAATGAAAAATATCAGAAAGTTTAAATAAGTAGGTTTATAATTATCAACCATACAAAACGATAGTAGTAATGTCTTAGAAAATTTATTTATAGAATTAAAAATAAATTCAAAAATCATGTAAAAGATAGAGGGATAAATGGACTTAAATTATTGTACCGGTTCTAGTATTATCATGGAAGTGGTAGAAATTAAAATTTGAATAAGACTAGTAGTTCAAGGGTACATAGGTAATCTTTAGGATAATTATGAAAAAAATAGTGTGAATGTATAACTAGTAAGTTAATAAAGAGAAAATAGAATAATAAGAATATTTGATCATAAAATAAAAATTCAAAAAGTAGAAAAAAGGCACATGAAATAGGTGGGTCAAATAGAAAACAAATAGTAAGATGGTAAATATAAATCCAAATATAGTACTAATTACATTACATTTAAATGAACTATATTATCCAATAGAAGAATAATAATATCATACTGCACCTAAGAAAAAATACAGAAAAATGAACTATATGCTATTTACAAGAGACACAGTTTAAATTTAAGCAGTCAGAAGTTAAAAGTAAAAGGATGGGAGGAAATATATCATATAAATCTTAACCAAAACAAAGCAAGTTTAGCTATCCTACTATCAGACAAAACTGACTTTAAGGCAAGAGGCATTGATAGAAATCAAAAGGGATATTTCATAATCATAAAAGAGTCAGTCTACCAACAATATATCACAGTCAAATTTGTATGTACTCAACAACATAGCTTCATAATATATATAGAAAACATCGCGAGAACTAGGAGAAACAGACAAATTCATAGGCAGATTGGCATTCTTTTTACATCTTTCTATAACTGATAGAATAAGCAGATGAAAAATCATTATGGATGCAGAAGATCTGAACAACACAGTTGATACATTTGTTCAAAATTATATGTGTGGAACATTGCATACAACAATCACAGAATTGCAATTAGTTTAAATGCACATGGAACGTTAGAGTTGACTATATGCTGAGTCATAAAGGAAACCTCAACAAATGCCAAAGTATTGACATGATTTAAAGTATGTTCTCTGTCCACAATGGAATTAAAGTAGAAATCAGTAATAAATAGATAACTGGAAAATCCCTAGTAACTGGAAATTTAAAATTATACTCCTAAATAGTTCATGATCAAAGAAGAAATCACGACTGGAATTCATATTTTGAACTGAATGATAATGAAGGTATGACATATCAAAATTATAGCATGTGGCTAAAGCAGTGCTGAAAGGGACTTTCTAACCTTAAATGCACATATTAGAAATGCAGAAAGACTGAATATCAGTGATCTCAATAAATTGTACAAAAAGAACAGCAAATCAGACCTAAAGAATTACCAAGAAAAAGATAATAAAGATAAGAGTAGAAATTAATAAAATATTACTTTGAGCCTTAGGAAGTTGCTGATATTCAATCATTTTGATCTATAAAAAGGGTAGTTTCATATGGTTCTTAATAGGAAACAAATAATAGAGAGAGTAAACAAGGCCAAAAGTTGATTCTTTGAAAAGATTAATAAAATGAATAAACTCATGGCAGACCAGGGAAAGAGGAAAAAAATCAACTACCAATGCCAAAATTGGAAAAGGGAGCATTGTTAAAAATCTTAGAGACGCGAAAAAGACAATAAAATGATACTAAGAACGTGTTTGTGCCAATAATATTGAAAATAGCTGAAACGCAATAATTCTTCAAAAGACACAAGTTACTAAAACTGACAGAAGAAGAAATAGAATATCAGAGTGGTCCAATATCTACTAAAAATGTCAATTCATTATTAAATATTGTCCCACAAAGAAAACTGCCAATTTCAGAATGTTTGAGTTCTTCCAAACATTTGAGAAAGGTATAGCACTTAAAAAAAAATCCAGAAAATGGAAAAAGGGAAGCATTTCCCACCTATGAGTTTGACATAAATTTGATAGCAAAATCTGATTAGGACATTACAAAAAGCAAATTTATGAAAAAATTTCTTTCTTGAGCATAGATACAAAAAATCCTAAGCAACGTATTGCCAAATTGAATCCAGCAATATGTGGATCCAGCAATCCATCACCACCAAGTGGGATTTATTCCAGGAATGTAAGTGTGGTTTAGCCACAGTTGTAACCAATTGCTATAATTCACCACATAAACAGAACTAAAGAGAGAAATAATATGATCACTCTGATAGATGCATAAAAGGCATTTGAGAAAATTCTATAGCCATTTGTGTTTAAAAGAAAAAAGATCCCTTTAAGCTAGCAATAAAGAGGAACTTTCTTAATCTGAAGAAACATATCTACCAAAAGCCCATGGTGGAGTATAGCCAAGCTCCTTGCAGTGAGGGGCACTGGGGCTCACACTGCAGACTCTGCTTGGAGCTCCTGCTATGACTCCAAAGCTTGTATGTACTGACTCACTTTGAGAACTAGAAGTTTTTTATAATGTGAAAAAAAGAAATAGTCCAAACAGCAGGAATTACATATTCTCCTGTTATAACATTAGAAAGTATTTTGATAGAAGCTGAAAGACTCTATTCAGCATTTTCTGAACATAACATGATATGGAGATGCAGCAACCATCTTAACAACTCATCTTACAACCCTTGGAGACAATGAGTATGAAAAATGAATGTCCACTGATGTTGACTGTGGTACAGTCAACCAGCTGCATAAGTGCTAGCAGCTGCAAACATCCAGATTCTCTTGTTATGTGAGAAAGAATGAACTCATACTTGGTTACAATAAAAACAAACTAACACATAAACAAAGGAAAAAAACCCCTACTGGAAACGTAGTGAAATACTCAATGGTGAAATACTTAAACCTTTCCTTCAATCTCAGGAATGAGACAAAGATGTCTATTATTAGCATTTCTTTCAGCATTGAACTGGAGATCCTAGTCAGTATAATAAATAAAGCAAGAAAAAAAAATAAAGCCCTAACAATTGGAAATAAACAGAACTATCATTGTTCTCAGATGACATATCATGTCCATAACAACATCCAAAGGAATCCCAAACTCTTAGAATTATTAATGAATTAGCAAAGTGGTTGGATACACAGTCAACATACAAAAAGCATTTATATTTCTACATACCAGCAACAAAAAAGGAGAAAATAAAACTTAAAATATTATTTATAAAATAATCAACATCAACTATCTAGGAATAGATCTAACAAAAGGTAAGTACAATAACACCTAAATAAATAGAGGGGTATACCATGTTTATGGATTGGAAGATTTAATATTGGAAATGTTAATTCCTTTAAAACTGACCTATAGATTCAATGCCATCTCAATTAAAATCCAAAAGGCTTTGTTTTGGAAATTGACAAGCAGAATCTAAAATTTATATAGGAATGCAAAGGGCCAAGAACAGTGAAGGAAATTGTGAAAAGCAAAAACAAAATGGGAAAATGTACACTACCAGATACAAAGACCTATTATAAAGCTACAGAAATCAAGACAGAGTGGGTTTAGCATAAGATAAGGAACAATGGAACAGAATATAGCATCCCCAAACATACCCACACATGTACAGTCACGTGATTTACAGCAATGGTGCCGTTGATGTGCAATAGGAAAGTAATCATATAAATGGTTATGGGTCAATTGAAAGCCCATATGGAAAACAATGTATCTTGACCCTTACCTCACACCGGTACCAGTCCGTGGCCTGTTAGGAACCGGGCGGCACAGCAGGAGGTGAGCAGCAGGCGAGCAAGCGGAGCTTCATCTGTATTTACAGCCACTCCCCATCGCTCACATTACAGCCTGAGCTCCGCCTCCGGTCAGATCAGCGGCGGCGTTAGAGTCTCATAGGAGCGCGAACCCTGCTGTGAACTGCGCATGCGAGGGATCTAGGTTGCGCGCTCCTTATGAGAACCTAATGCCTGATGATCTGAGGTGGAGCTGAGGCAGTGATGCTAGCGCTGGGGAGTGGCTGCAAATACAGATTATCATTAGCTGAGAGGTTTGACCGCACAGAGACCATAACAAATCAATGGCTTGCAGACACATCAAAACCCTATCAGTGAGTGGCTAGTGAAAACAAGCTCAGGGCTCCCACTGATTCTGCATTATGGTGAGTTGTATAATTATTTCATTATATATTACAATGTAATAATAATAGAAATAAAGTGCACAATAAATGTAATGCGCTTGAATCATCCCAAAACCATCCCCCTCCCCGGTCCGTGGAAAAATTGTCTCCCACGAAACCAGTCCCTGGTGCCAAAAAGGTTGGGGACCGCTGGTTTAGAGGCAGACAGAGAACAGGAGAAGAGGAGTCCAGACAAATGGAACAGTATGTGCAAAGGCCCTGAAGCAAGAGAGAGTATAATCAGTATCAGGAATTGAAAGAAAGAGCATGGAAAACAGGAGGTAAGCAAGGGTCTTATAGAACATGATGAGGAATTTGGTCTTAATACTAACATAGCTGATACTTTAAGCAGGAGGTGACATATTAGTATTTCATTAGAAAAGTAAACCTCTGACTGCATGATAGATTGGAGGGCAGTTTAAATTTCAGAAGACCAGTGGGAGGTAACTGCAATAGTCCTGGCCAGAGAGAATGGGCTGGGTGGTGGGAGTGAAGATGGAGGGAGTGGAGAGATTCTAGAAGGATGTGGAAGGTACAATTGACAGAACTTGGTGATGGTTTCACTGTAGGGGAGAGAGGGAAAGGGAGGCCAAGGAGGACTCTGGGATTTTGTTGCCCTGGGTGGATGGCAGTACTTTTTCTGAGGCAGGGGGTCCCAGGTTGGGGTACAGAGTGGACGAAATAAATCAGCTGGTTTGGGTGGGTTCAATTAGAGACATCGCTGAGACGGTAAGTGGAGAGGTCAGCTAGGCAGAAGGATGTGATGTAGGTCTGCAGTTCAGAAGAGAGGGCTGAGCCACATCATTAATTACCCTTCAAACATAAGTGTTGGATTTGTCCATATTTGTTTTTTTTTAAGTTTGAGAAATTATTACTTGGTTTGCATTTCCTTTTTTCTCTCTCCCCTTTTCTTTGGAGGACTTGTTTGAATTTTTCTTTCCACCCCTCTCTTATTGTTTGTGTGCTTCTTTTGACTGAGAGGCTTCCTAAATTCATCACTTCCACCCACGCGTGGGTGAGGGATACACCCCTCACCTCTGCCACCCCTCACCTCTGCTGACTGCCTCGCTGGGTCACTGTGGGGCGTGATCAGCAGAAAAACAGATGGCAAAGGAACTGCAGATGCAAGTCATTTGGAAATGATTTGAATGTTGGAAACAGTTTGCTGTTTGGGGTGAGGATCATTTTCCGGTGCAAAGGGCCTGAGCTGTTGCTGAGGGGCCTTTCGAAAGGCGTGCTTAGCGCATCTTAATCTGCAGGCGTGGGCTCAAGTCCGTAACCTCCTGCGGAGGAGCACGTTGTTTGATAGATCCTGGCTCCCAGCAGGTAGTCACAGAAAGCTGGTGGACAGGTGAGAGAAGGGAGAAAGTTCAGCAGAGGGTTGGCTTCCAAGCACATATAAAAGCACCTAAGAATAATTTTTGAACGAGTCAGGCAATTCAGAATGAATAGAGCCAGCAGCTCTTTCTAAACAAACTTTACTAGACAGTATTGATTTGGACTAGAAACTGAGAACCTTCTTGGGATCTGTCTGGATCCTGAGTCCAAGGAGATTTCACGGTAGGAAAACAAGGATTCCAAATGCTTCAGCTGGTGGAATGTTCTAAAAGATTAGTACATTGGTGCTTAGTTCCAATATTTAAGAAATTTGAAAGGAAGACGCTCAGGAAGACTTGTCTATGTTGCTTAACAATTAATGTTATAAAAAACTGAGGCAGGGGCTTCCCTGGTGGCGCCGTGGTTGAGAGTCCGCCTGCCAATGCGGGGGACGTGGGCTCGTGCCCCGGTCCGGGAGGATCCCGCATGCCGCGGAGCGGCTAGCCGCGGAGCGATGGCCGCTGAGCCTGCGCGTCCGGAGCCTGTGCTCCGCAACGGGAGAGGCCACAACAATGAGAGGCCCGCGTACCAAAAAAAAAAAAAAAAAAAAGAAAACTGAGGCAGAGCTGAAAAATGTGTTTTCCGCAGGAAAGTCATTTTTTTTTTGCTTATCAAATTGACCTCCACTCTGGGAAGTCAAATTTTGGCTCTTTTACCCTTAGTAATTTCTGTGCAGTAGGATGTGATGAAAGGGGTCTGGCCTGGGGCCCAGATATCACTGGATTATTGCTGGATGTGGAGTGGGGTGGGAGAATTGTCTGCACGGCTGTGACAGCCCAGGAGAAACCTCGTGTGTCTCAGAGACTCAGGCTGCTGTTTCTGTGGTTGGTGGGATCTAGTTTGTTATGTTCCCAAACAGTTTTCCAAATGAAATTTCTAGGCCAACTTGCCGCTTTTACTGAGATTTCTTTCCCACGTGGAACTCTACTACTGTGTGTGATGTAAATGTTCAGCATAAACAAATATGTAAGTTATTTGTGTACGTTTATGTGCGTGACCAACATGTAGTTCTTACTGGGGGCCAGGTATTGTCCTAAGTGTTTACAGGGTATGAAACCATTTAATGCTTACATTAATATTTTAAGCTTGGTGCTCTTATAATTCCCACTTCGTGGATGAATAAACTGTAACCTAGACGGGTCTGTTACCTGGCCAAGGCCACAAGGAGGGTGAGCAGTGGGGGCCAGGGTGTGACCCAGTGCTGTCCACCTCTGGGACCTGCTTTCTCTATTGCTGCACCTCTGCGTGGAAGAGGGAAACATTTTGAAGTGTGTAGTCCCAATGGTGTTTTGTCTTTTCTTAGGAGTGACTGGGTAACCTCCTATAAGGTCATGGTGAGCAATGACAGCCATACGTGGGTCACTGTTAAGAATGGATCTGGAGACATGGTGAGTCTCTTTTCCCTCCGACCACGCCCTGGGTGTCTGGCTGTGCAGGGCCTGGCAGAGGCAGTGGACACCCGACCAGTGTTTGCACCTGGATGTTGCCTGGTTCTGTGTCAACCCAGACCAGCCATCCAGTCTGATGGATAATGACCCCCTTTCCGTACCCGGAAGCTCGGAACCAAGTGGCCCACAGTTAGGGCTCCAATTCAGAGCTGCTGGAATTCGGTCTCTTCCACAAGTCACAACTCAGCCCTGGAAGGTCAGCGGCCCATGGGGAATATTGGGACCTGCACAGCTAGTCATTTATAGTAGTGCCTGAACTTTCTTTAACGACCCTGGTGTTTCAGCTCCACGCTTCCCTCCGGGCTAGCCAGTTCCGATCCTATCACCCTCTTCCTCGGGTTCTCAAGTGCAAGTTCCAAACATGGTATCCAGTGCCTTCCAAGATCTGACTGCAGCCTCCATTTCAACCTTCTTTATCGTACTTACCGTGCCCCGCCCACCCCCCCAACCCTGCACACACTCCTCTGTGTTCCAGTAACAGGGAGATGGTTGCTCTTCTCCTGAATCCCATCTCTGGGCTTCTCCAGCCATTGCTTCCTTTGCTTTACAATCCCTCCCATCCCCACACATCTAAAGACTTCTCCTTCAAGGCCAGTTCAAATGGCATCTCATCCCTGAAGCTTTCTGGTCCTTTCCTTCTTCTGACATCCCAGAGCTCTGTGGATGTCTCTTTGCCATGGCACTAATAGATTTCACCTACGACATCTAAATATAACACCCCTCCTCCTCCCTGCCCCCCCCCCACTAGACTGGGGCTTCCTGAGGGCAGGGTCCAGGCCTGATCCATTTCTTCCCCCTCAATGCCCAGCTCACGTTAGGTGTTGCTCAAGATCTCGTGGAATGAGTGAATTACTGACTCTTTCATGCCCCGATAATCAAGCTCTAAAAGATTCTCTTTTCTCCCCCTTGTGCATAAGTAGATATTTGAAGGAAACAGTGAAAAGGAGATTCCTGTCCTCAACGAGCTGCCTGTCCCCATGGTGGCGCGCTACATCCGCATAAACCCACGGTCCTGGTTCGATAATGGGAGCATCTGCATGAGGATGGAGATCCTCGGCTGCCCGTTGCCAGGTGAGTCTGCCCGTGCTTCCCGCAGGGCAGGAGTGCTGACGGAGCACAGGTGCTTAGCCAGCAAGGTGAATAAAAATGAGCCACACAATCTTTTTCTCATGTAAAGAAATACCACATCTATTGCAGAATATTTAGAAAACATAGGTAAACAAAAAGAAAATAAATACACATCTCCCATAACCCCACTCAGAAACACCATGAACATTTGGTGTATTAAAGTAACACGTCAGCTGTGGTTTTGCCTACTGGGATTTTAAGATGATATATGTTGCAAGGTTGAAAATTCACTCAAAGCTACTACTCAGAAGCAGGCAAAAAAAAAAATTAGATCACATTTTTTTTGGCAACACGTTTAATTGCCCTTGACTGCTCCTGCTACACTGGGTAGAGGAGGTGGTAGGAGTTAATTTTAAACTTGACCATGTCCATAGTCTCTCCGTAAAAGTAACTTCGCTTGGATGCCTGTGTCTTTGGGAAAATGCTTGCTCCTTTCGGCTGTGTTCCCCTTGCCCTGTCTTCACATCGTGGTATCTGGGTGCGACCGCAGAGTGGCAGGAAGATGGGGGCTTGAGTTCACACGTGGACCCTTGCTGGTGTCTGCTCTGGACAGGCCGATCTTGTTTGGCTTTGGCGCTCTGTTGGCCTTTCAGAACTTATGAGTTCATGTGCATATGTGGCAGCCCCTTCATCCTGTCCAGACATCTCCAGGGAAGGAAGCTGGCCTCCAGAACATTCCTAAGGCCCTTCACTAGGGCCTCTAGGAATTTCCACTTTCCTGTCCACCCCCAGTCAGGCCGTAGGGAACGAGGAGCACAGCTTCGGGTTCTCTCTCCTATACTTTCTCCCCCAGGAAAGCCTCAGCTTTCTTGTCTAGTGAGAGTCAGGCCTTGCTACCTCTGGATTCCCCCTGCCAGGGGAAGGGCACCACCAGCTCTGATGTCTCAGGTGCTGCTATATCCGTCACGCTATTTCTATAGCCATCCCACCCCCCACACCGTGAACTTACAGTTACTGAGTTTTCGAAGCATATTTCCTGTCGTTTATTGCTTTGCCCTCAATCCCGTAATATCCATGATCTTGCTTTGCCAAGTATGAATTTGTAGAACATACGCTCTGTATTGGTGAGAAAGATGGGTCTACCTACCTACCTACTTACCCTCACACCAGACGGATTCTTTGTTATATATTTGTGCTTACTAGACGGCAAACTTTTTTCATGTCATTTAAACTATTAGAGACCATCTGTCTTGTGGATGCTTTTATCCTAGTCTGCGGACAATATCTCATGTTTTCAAACTGCCTCTTATAGTTAGAAGTTCAGTTGTGTCCAGTGTTTTGATTCTCTACCGAATCCCACAGTGCGTATCTTTGTTTCTGTGTCATTGTGTGCGTCCAGAATTATAGTGTAAATATGGGATTATTGCTCAAATTAGGTTACGGTGGCTGGGATTGCTGGTGGAAAGGAAGTATGTGTTTCCAAGGACGATCCAGATTTGGGATCCGGGCCTCCTTTTGTGGCTGGCTCAGCCTGGGGTGACAGTCGCCTGCTGCCGCCCAGGGCCTGCTGGGCGTTCCTGAGTTCACTGCATCCGCAGGCACAGATGTAGGGGGGGGTCTGTGAGGCCTTCTTTGTGGCAGGTCACTCAGCACAGCCTTGGTCTGCTTGCTTTAAAAAGCAGGGTCACGGTTTCTCTCTGAGGGCGGGAATTCATCTGTTGTTGGTAAAGGGCAAAGGGCAGCCTGTGAGAGTCTCATGAAATAAATATTTTCCTGTTAAGTTATTCTTGGTGGGTGTATGTTTGAAGATAGGTCCTGGGGGCAATTTAAACACAAAGACAGAATTACAGTGTGAAATCTGGATGGGTTTCAAGTATGGACTTGGAATGGTTCTATTTTCCAACCCTGAATATTTAGGGCCATTTTTCTTCTAGAAGTTACTTAGCAGTCGGCCCAGAGGGGAGCTGGCCTTTGTGCATGCCGCCTGGCGGTGGTCACATCTGAGGGCCTGAGGTGGCACAGGGGCCCCATGTCCACGTGGGTAATTGAACCCTGCTCAGTTGCCTTGTTGTCGACACAATTCCTTTGTGCAAGTTAAGGAGGCCAAAGGCAGGGGTGACCCAAGCAACTCAGCCACTCAAACCCAAGGTGACTTTGTGCTCTACATGCAAACGCCCAGAGTCTATTCTTCCTGGAACTCTTGTGTATGAAAAATTCATTTACCTTTGCTTCTGCTTCTTCTCTGTTCTGTCTTCCCTGTCTTCCTGTGGACTCTCAGGTGAGAGCAGAGGAAGGGGAAGATTCTTTTTAAGTCTTCATGAATGATGTGTCCAGAAATTTTTGAACTAGAAAATGAATTACGCTATACCATGGTCTATTAATAGGACTTTTAAAGCTCGAATAGAAAAGGGGGAGTGTTGTTTAATGGTTATAGTTTCAGTTCTGTAAGATGAGAATGTTTTAGAGATCTGTTTCTGCAACAGTGTGGATATATGTAACACTACTCAACAGTACTCTTGAAAATGGTTAAAATGGTAAATTTTATGTTATGTGTGTTTTACCATGATTTAAAAAAATTTTTTAATTCAAACAAATCTTTTAAATGTTGTTCATTTTTTTAAAAAGTGAAAGGAAGTCCTCTTCCCCAAATTTGAATGGACTTGTCCATTTTGGACTAAGGATCTATGCATATCAGAAACTCTGGGGAGAGCTTCGTAAGATAAATTTTTAATAATGAAGAATTCAGGTGAAGACACACGCCAGCTGAACTGCAGATCACAGCCTTGGTGGTTTTCAGGTATTTTGCTGTTGCAAACAACACTGCAATGTGCTCTGCCTCGTTCAAAAAAGAGCTCCATTGTACTGCACACGATTTCCCCACAGGGTGACAGGACTGTGCCCAGGGTCCTGGGAAATAACTCTGCAGGGCAGGGGGTGGCAATGCTTGAGCCCCTGGTGCTGGTCTGCAGCTTCTATTATGAATGTGAGACTCTGACCTCTTTGGGGCAAGTCTTCACTCCTCCCACCTCGTCTTCCTGGCCACCAGGTCTGAGCAACTGTCCTCTCTCTGCACAGTACCAAGCGGTCCAGGGTCTTGAATTTGACCCAGAGGAGCTTGTGGTGAGCTGTACAAAGATCTGTGGAAAGGAGCTTGTGTCCCTCAAGCATGGAGGAGCTGCTAAAGGGCATTGCCCCTGAATCATTCCTTTGGGCAGGCCAGGACCCGTTTAGATGCTGTGTCTCCTTTCTCTGAATACACATACCCTCCATTCATAAGCCACTGAGAAGATGTTTTAGTTGTAAGACCACCTACAATCTCGCTGAACTGTAATAATGTTTCAGCCTGCCCCACCCACTCTCAACAATTTGTATAAATTGGGGGAAGGATGGGTTCTATTGGATCAGCATCACCGCAACGACCTTTTAAATCTATTTGCTTTACTACCTTCCACTTTTCTTCACCAAGTCAGGCCACACTCCCCCCAAAATTCATGTCCACGTGGAACCTCAGAATGTAACCTTTTTTTGGAAAGAGGCACTTTGCAGATGTGAGTAGTTAACGATGACATCATACTGGGTTAGGGTGGGCCTTAAATCCAATGACTGGTGTCCTTAAGAAGAGAAAACAGAGCCACACAGGGAGAAGGCATGTGATGACTGAGCCAGAGACTGGAATCATGAGGCCACAAGCCAAGGATTGCTGTCAACCGCCAGAAACTGGGAAGATACAAGGAAGGATCTTCTCTGAGAGCCTTGAAAGTGCACGGCCCTGCTGACAGCTTCATTTCAGACTTCTGTCCTTCAGAAATGTGAGAGAAGAAATTTCAAGCTACCTAGTTTATGACACTTTGTTATGGCAGTCCTAGGAAACCAGTACACTAACAGATCCAAAGACGGCATAATGTTCCATAATTATCCTCAATCCTGAGGATGTGCTTTTCATTTACCACTCGCTCCACCCTACCCTCCATTCTCTGTTCCACCATAGTGATAAGGTAATAGCATCATGGCATAAAGTGGGCCTCTTCTCAGAGGTCACCTGGGCCCTAGAAAGTGCTGTCTTTTTGTAACTAGCCCTTTCTACATAACTTGATTGGAGTATCCATCCATCCATCCATCCGTTCATTCCTCACTCATTCATTCATCATCAGACGCTTCAGGAGCACCCGTTCGGAGTCAGGGCCCAAGGATTCTGAGATAAGATGCCACAATTGCTGCTCCCAGAGCTCTCGCTGTCCAGTGGGGGAGGCGTGGCGCGTCTTTTCCCCAGTGAATCCATCTCAGTTCAGGGGGCTCCAGGCTTGCTGGCTGCAGCCTGTCCCCCCCCGTCGCAGAAGGCATCTTGCCCTTCTGAGTTTAAATAAACGTGTGATTTCTCTTCTTGTCCAACTGCCTGATGTTGATTATCTTAGGAAACTGTATAAACAGCAACACTCTTGAAAATTGTCTTTCCTGACAGTTTCTCCTGTCAGTCAGGCCGCAGATTGGCCCTGGGACTTCCTGGAGAAGGTGCGCCAGCCAAGAAATCAGAGCGTTTCCTGGACTCACGCGAGCAGCGTGGTGGAGATGCTATGCGGTGGGGTTATATGAGGCGGGGCGGCAAGGAAATAAGCGTGAATGATGTGCTGCTCCCTCTTCGGAGCCACACGGAGCTGTGGGTTTGATGCTTGCACTGACAGTAATGACCTAAGATCATAATGGGCTCTGCCTGGGGGTCCACGTCTCCCCCTTGCCCCTTTTGGAGTGACCTTGTCATAAGAACAGTCAGATGGCGCTGGACAAGTGCGACTTCTTCTCATTAGGGAGCCAGCTCTTTGCAGAAGGGGTTTGGTGCTGTTTGCATATGGTACCAGGTCATCTGTGCTCAGGGCTCCGTGCTGGGGGTGTCGGGGCTTCGGGAGGTCACAAGGCCACAGTGATGGGCATTTCCTTGGGTGAGGGGCTGGCCTCGTGGCAGGGAAAGAAAGATCTGTGGTGGCTGCGTTTCTGGTATCCTCCTTAGTCCTCAGAGAGCACTTGGAGGCCAGCAATATTTTTTTTAAATGAGGTGAAATTCACATAACATACAATTAAGCTTTTCTAAAGCATACAGTTCAGTGATAGTATATTCACAAGGTTGTATGATCACTGGCTCTTTCTAGTTTCAGAACTTTGTCATGGACCCCAAACCAGCCTGGACCCACTGAGTAATCACTTCGGGATCCCCCTCCACGGGGTAACCTCTAATCTGCAATGTCTCTATGGATAAAGCGTGTCATGAGACTAGCGATGGTAGATTGCAGTGAGCCCCCTTTCCAGGAAAGACAGCCTTTCCTCTCCCAGCTGAGCACCTGCAAAGCAAGGTCCCAACCCCCAGAGCAGCAAACAGCTTAGCAGAACGGTCCAAGAATGGTGGTGTTCCCTTGGATGTCCAGGAATGGGGTTTGGTCTGCATAGTGTAGTGAGCTGGTGCCAGATTTGGGATGAGAATAGCGAGTGTCCACATCAGTGAGGAGCTGGGAATGTTCAGGGTGTGGACTTGTTTCCAGGGCTGCCGTAACTAAGTACCAAAATCCAGGTGGCTTAGGTTACAGAAAGTTATCGTCTCACAGTCCTAGAGGTAGAAGTTTGAGATCAAGGTGTAGCAGCACTGGTTCCTTCTGACGCCATGAGGGAGAGTCTGTTCCTTGCCTCTCCCCCGGCTGCTGGTGGTTTGCTGTCTAATTTTTGACATTCCTCAGCTTGTTAGATGCATCACCCCCATCTCTCTGCCCTCACTGTCACATGGTGTCCCCTGCGTGCTTCTCTCCATGTTCACATTTCCCCTTTGGATAGACACAGTCATAATGGAATAGGACCCACCCTAAGGGCCTCATGTAAACTTCGTTAGCTCTGTAAAAACCCTCTCTCCAAATAAGGTCACGTCCTAAGGTCCTGGGGATTAGGACTGCAGCATATCTTTTTGGAGGGGGGCCATCATTCAACCCAAAAGAGGCTTAATGAGTAGCCCCGTTGGGACGGAACAGGACTTTGGGTCACCGAATAAGAGACGTAATGTTGGGAGGGCAGTTTAGACTCCATGTGCCCCGTCTGCAGTTTGTCTATTCCCATTACTAAGGTGTTCCAGAAGGAATCAGCTGGTTTTCAGTACATCTGATATATGAAACCAGCCACATGAAAGGAAGCAGGAGACTGATTCTCCAGAGCTCCATCTGCAAGGATAAAAGCCTTGCAGACTAAATCCGGACTTCTGTTTCAAATGTCGGAAGTCCTACTCAAATTACCTTGGGAGGGGTCGGGGGAGAAGGAAAATTTTCGCTCACAGGAATGAAAATTCCCGGGGTAGATCTGACTCTGGCTTCAGGTAGGAATAGGTCTGCAATCTCAGGGCCTTCTTGTGCAGTCAGGGCTCCTCTCCCACCACCGTGCAGGCAGGAAGCTTGGCCACTAACACCCCAAACTCATCCACCATGTGAGTGACGCCAGCAGGAGACCCTCGTGGGGAGGAGCTCTGGGAGGAGTCGTCTTATCAGCCCAGCTTGGATCCTGGGACCATCTCTGAGCCAGTGGCTGTGACCAGAGGACGTGTGTTTTCATTGGCTGAACCTGGATCACACGCCCATACCTGTGAGTGCTGGGCAAGGCTATTCCATTGGAAGCATCTAGAATAGATTCCCCACAGGAGACTGGGATTCTTTTGTCCACAGAAGAGAGAAGGGGACAGTGGGTTTGGCTGACTAGCGGGGTGGGTTTGTAGACTATGGGCCCCAGGGAGGCGGGGGGGCGGGGCTTGCTTCTCACTCCTTACCTACAGTGTTGGGGCCCTGATAGGTTCTCAATAAAACTTTATCCAATCAGAATAAGTGGACAAGTTTAGAAGTATTTCTTCGAAAGGTGGAAGACTGAAGGTTGTGAAAATGTTCACCTGTGGTTCTGAGTCAGTTCTGGAACTTGTATGCATATCCTCAAATTGATTAGTCTCAAGGAAGGAAGGATGTTGCCAAACATGGAGATCTGTCTACGTTGAGTTCTGAGTTTTTCTTCAGTCCTTTTTAAGAACCTTGAAGACATAACTTGCGTTTGAAGACAAAAGGGGCTTTTCAGGAAGAGTCTTATGAAAGAGGCCCCTGGGGCTTGGGGGCGGGGTGTGGAATAGCTCTAAGGAATCAGCAGTGTAAAGTAATTCAGTGTAAAGTAATGTGAAAATGTGCTTTACCTTGGCTTTGAAACATACAGGTTTGGAAATCAAAGGGCAGGAGGCTTGCTGGAAGGTACGGTCAGCCTGCACTCCCCAAAGGAGAGAACTTGGAACATAACTGGGGGCCTTTGCTGAACCTGAACTACTTTTGCTTTCTTTCTGGAACAGAATGCCAGTTTGCATTATTTCTTTTTCAATGGTGATTATTTGTTTCTAATAGTGTTACTGGAAAACCTTCTGTGAATATTAAACACCAAGTCGTTTTTGGTGCATGGGTCTATATGTGATTTTCAACGTGCCGCATGTGGCCGCAGTTCTCAAGGGTGAAGCCAGTCTTTAAGGGGCCCTCGGCAGGTAGGTTCCAGCTGGCAGTCACGCCAGGTGGCTGTGGATTGCAGACAGGCAGCCAGCTCGCGTGATCGCAGATGTGTGTGATGTGCACCGCGGACCTCAACCCTGCTGGCAGTGCGCTCAGTACTTTAACACGGTGCTTCTCACACTTGTGGATTTTTTAAAATGTGGATTCGGATTCAGTAGGCGTAGGCTGCGTCTTACAAGCAACCAGTGTTGCTGGTCTGTGGCCTTGCTTGGTGGCACGAGTTAGGACTCCCTGCTCCTAATACCACTGGGAGCTGGTGTTCGTCCTCCCATCACCCGCCACCACCATCACCTCCAGAATTATCCCTTGAGCCACTTGGATCAGACAGCTTCTATGGTTCCAGCTTTGCTCACGTGGTTCTGGAGTTAGTAGGTTAACTTGTCTAAAGTACCATGTGCTCTCTGCCTTGGGGAGGGGTCTGAGCGGACCGGGATTTCTGGCTGCACGGAGCTGGGGCTGGAGATGGCAAGCCTGGCTGAGGCTCTGGAAGCCTCCGACTCTGTCAGGTCAGGAGAGGGCCCACTGAACGGTCCCTGCCCCCTCATCCCCCTTCCAGCTCTTCCTGTTCCCTTGCCCCTCCTTCCTTTTCAGTGCTGTTTGTCTTTGTAGTTGTATAAACGACATCGGCTTATAGGAATTACAGAAAAAAGTCCATTTATCTGGAAGAGAATTAAGTCAAGAGCAGACATCTCCTCCCCAGTCCTCAGGGGTCACCACTGCTAATGCGTCCTGACTATGCCTGTTAGGGTGCTTCGGCCCCAACAACAGAAACCCCAGCTCCCACTGGCTTAGCAGTTCAGGGAATTCTTTATGTCAGGTGATTGGAAGTCCCAAGGGAGGTTGATGGGGCTCTAGGGTTGGTTCACTCAGAGGTTCTCTCTGGCCTCTACTCTGGAGAGATTCTCGCTCACTCCTCTGTGCCATTAAAGTCCTTCCCTTCAGTCTGGACCAATAAGAGTGGCCAGGAGTGCTATGTTCTGATTGGCTTAGACCAGTCATGTAGAACCCCTGGAGCTTAAGGCATGAGGTCAGTTTCCTAGGAGTGGAGAAGAGGGGATTCCCAGACAACACAGGGCTTCTGTTAGGAAGGATGAAAGTGGACTGCATGCTGGGCAAGCAAGTGATAGAGTCCACCGCACTTCTGAAAATTTCCATGCAATTGTGATATTCATTCATTCACTTATTCCTTCCTTCATTTAGTGTGACTGTTTGCCAGGCACGAATACTAACAATAAACCAGTGAGGGAGGTACCAGTGTTCCCCTGTTTATGGGTGAAGACACTAAGGAAAAACTCCAGTGACTTATCCAAGGTCACACAGCACACAAGTAGAAGAGATTGGAACCCAGGCATTCTGGCTCCAGACCCATGCTCTCCCCACTGGGTAGTTCTGACTCTTAAGATGCTTCTTGAAAGTTATCTCTCTCACCTCTGTGCGAAAGTTAGAAACTAGAGGTTGAGCTCTGTTCCCACACAAATCAGGCACCTAACACAGCCACCACAAGTAATAGAATAATGTGGATGAATTCAAAACCATATTTCTGTCCCTAGATCCAAATAACTATTATCACCGACGGAATGAAATGACCACCACCGATGACCTGGATTTTAAGCACCACAGCTATAAGGAAATGCGTCAGGTAAGATCCAGGTTTGTCAAAGAGAAATCTCTCCTGTGCCCAGAAGCACGTAGATGTTTGTTTTTGTGCTTTTATGGTTTGTTGAAGCCACAGGAAATGCTTGTAGTTTCGAGGCTGAGAATGCCTTGGGGTTCAGGTGACCAGAGGAAACCTCCCTCGCCAGCAAGTGATTGAAGCAGAATTCGAAGCCAAGCTTTCTGATTTAATACTATACTTCTTCCACCTACGCTGTTGGTGGAAATGTAAATTGGTGACAGCCACTATAGAAAACAGTATGGAGGTTCCTTAAAAAAATAAAAATAGAGCTACCATATGATCCAGTGATCCCATTCCTGGGTATATATCCAGAAAAAAATGAAGACTCTAGTTGGAAAAGATTCATGCGCCCAAATATTCGTAGCCAAGACACGGAAACAACCTAAGTGCCCATCAACAGACGATTGGCTTAAGAAGATGTGGTGTATGTATATATAATGGAATATTAGCCATAAAAAAGAATGAAATACTGCCATTTGCAGCCACATGAGTGGATCAAGAGAATATTATACTTACTGAAGTAAGTCAGGGAAAGACAAATATTATATGTCATCACTTATGTGTGGAATCTAAAAAATAATACAAATGAATCTATATACAAAACGGAAACAGACTCACAGACATAGAAAACCAACTTATGGTTACCAAAGGGGAAAGGGAGAGGGGGAGGGATAAATTAGGAGTATGGGATTAACAGATACAAACTACTATATGTAAAATAGATCAGCAACAAGGATTTACTGGATGGCACAGGGAATTATAGTCAATATTTTGTAGTAGCCTATAATGGAAAATAATGTTCTCTCTCTCTATATAAAACTGAATCACTTTGCTGTACTCCTGAAACTAACACAATATTGTAAATCAACTATACTTCAATTTAAAAAAACACATCGCTGTGTGTTTGCGTGGTATCACTGATTTAAGGACAATAGTCATGTGCAGAGTCGAAGAAGGAAAAGAATCCGGAATAACACTGGTGATAGTAATAGCAGGACGCTCTCACATACGACCTACATCAATTTCCCGACATTAGGAACTTACCTATGTTAACATGGTCAGTCTCTCTGACCACCCTAGGAGCGCAGGACTGTTGTTGGCCTTGTCTTACTGATGGCGAAACTGAGCCACGAGGGACTATGTAACACTCCCCTTGTTATTCTGATTCTCTGATTCTCAGTATTAGAATCACTGGGGGAAATTTGGAAAAATACCTATACTTGAAACTGCCTCTGGCCAATTAAAGCAGAATCCTGAGGAAAAGGGACTGGGGAATCTAAATTATTTAAAGCTCTCCTTGTGATTCTAATATACAGGCAGGTTTCAGAACAGCTGGTTGATACCTTAGGGCTCTCAGTGCTATAGACTGTTAGGAGGAAAAGACGTCCCAGATGAGATTGGCCCCAGATTTAATGACAGAAACCAAGTAATCCTGAGCTATTGACAACATCTGTCTAGTGGGTGCAGAAGGGAGAAGGGACCAAGAGTTTTTTAGGACAGGCTAAAAAAGCAGCCCTGTGCTGAGTGCTTTGCCTGTGTAATCCTGTGCAGCGTTCCCCCCAAGCCTTGTGCTAGAAAGCGCGGGCAAGTGTTGGCAAATGAGAAACCCTTAGACATGTAAGAATCTGTCGGAAGAGAAGGAACAGAGAAATGTACTCACAACTATGTTTAATGAACAAGCCTTCACCAGAGGCCAAAATAACATGGCTCAAAGCGAGGGCTCATAGGTGCTGAGGGGGCAGTACCAGCCACGCGGTACAAGGGCAGGAGACTTTCCTGAGGTCGGAGCAATGAGGCTTTGCCACGAGGGCTCTCTGCTTCATCCCAGGGAGTCAACAAACCCGGTTAGTCTCCATGTCATTTAATTGGAGATACACACAGCTGCTTCCAGGCACCTGTCGGCACAGACTTAGAGGTGGGATGTGCTAAAGAAATTGCCTCGTGGTCTGTGTTTGGACTTGAGGTCTGTGAGTCATCCCTGCTGCTCTCCACTTCCGGGTGTGTATGCGACTGCTCACCGTTCCATTTTATGAAGCACTCGTGTCTTAACACAGCTTTGCTCAGTGGGCATCTCGGGACATCTTTTTGCCCAGAAATTAGGCAAATATCAACTTAGTTGGTGCAGTTAATGTCAAAAGCAATCTATCTAAATGCATTTAAAATGAGCTCACTGCACAGAGAGTGTGGTATCTTTAACTAGTTGTCCCGCATGGAGAATGGAGGTCCTTCTCATATGAGGAGAGCTAATGGATGTGCTTCATTGCCCTGCGGGACTCTGGTCCCCATCACTTGGTAGACGTTAGAGCTAAAAGGAGCCCGAGAAAGCCATGCAGCCCCTGCAGGGGACGCTGGGGGACCCACTCCGATCTCTCAGGACCCCGCAGCACTCACCTGGAAACTGTCGGAGGTTGGGGGCATCTATCAATCGTGAAGAGTGTTCACGCCAGAAGTGATTTGCCATTTGGACTCCTGGCTCCTGGGGATGGGAAGGAAGCCAGCACTTTTAGCAAGTCCCTGTATGGAGTCTGCTAGATTGCTGTAGAAATCTTTCTACTTCAGGGGAAAAAAAAAAAAGTTAGTTTATCGAGTATTACGAGAGACATTTACAAACAACACAGAAATGAGAAGCAGACGTGAGAGCAGGAAAAGAAAGCAGAAGAGCCGTTGCTTGGAGGGAAGTCATGAGAATGTGTGCGACCAGCGCGTGTGAGAATTATTTCTGGAGCACTGATTTATAAGCTGCCGTTCTCCCCGCTGGGGGAGCCCCGGGGGCTCGGGAAGGGGATGGGGGAAGCGGGGGAGGCAGGAGGCCGTTGCGCAAATGCTGATATTATGATACAGATTGAGTTAATTGTTCTGAGCACTGAAGGCCTCCCCAGCATGAGGCACCATTCATAATTGCTCAGTCATCTCTGTGTCTGCATGTACGTTACCTTTCTCCATCATTTGGGACCGCGAGGGCAGAGACTCTGTCATTTTATCTTAAATCCATAAAGTGTACTGGATAACTGTACTTTTGAGGTTGTTGCAGGGGAGATATGTGGGGGACAGGGCCGGTGGTTGGGAAGGGATGGGGTTGCAGATGAGGTCTGCCGTCATCCAGGGCCTGTGGCAGGAAGAGACAGAAGGAAGGGTGGTCCGAGCAGTGAGTACAAGGAGGACAGGACTGTGGAGGCAGGAGGGGACGGCCTGTTTTCTGGGACAGTTGGCAGTGCCAGGAGACGCCTTAGTCTTGAGTCAGAGAATCAGGAGGTCTTTTCCAGGAGCAGAGCTGTGTTTGGGGAGATCCTTCCGGCAGTTGTATGGACAGTAGACTGGTGAGCTCTGTCCCAGGAGAGGGACCTGCCGGGTCTGAAGAAGGATGGGGGGAGGGGTTTCTGAGAGGGACTGACCAGTCCTAGGATTCCCCAATAAGTTGGAGAGAGATAGGGTTCTGGTGTGCTTCCCAGGGCCTGGGATACCGTCCACAGCGGGAGAGAAAGAAGTGGTTTGGGGGAGAGGTTAAAGAGATTGGACTTTGGTTGGGGACCTGCTGTTGTCAGGTGCCCAATGCTCAGGAAATTCTGGTTGGTTGGCTGAGAAGGAGCGTGTGGCATGAGGCGTAGAAAGGAGTCCAGGAGAGACGTGGGTTGGAAGGCAGCCGGCTAGCGGTTTTGATTTCCCGGGCAGCTGAGGATGGTCGTGGGCAGCAGGCAGTGGGGTCGCTGAGCTCCTGACCCTGGGGGTGGACAATGGTGGCAGGAAGCCCGGGCAGGACAGCAGGCTTGCGGATCCAGACAAGCCCAGCTCCGCCCACCACGGGATGCCTCCTACCCTGGCTCTCTTCCTTCCCCCTCCCTCTGGAATTCGTTTTCACTTGATCAGATGCAGTGTCTGTTTCTCAGACAAATGAGTAAAGATGATGGAAGAGGACTTTTTCTCTTCTCCCTTCTTTCTTTTTTTTTTTTAACATTTTAATTCATTGGATAAACAATATTGTAACCATATCAAATGCAAACTAAAAGTCTCAAGGTTAATCCTCCATGAACCCAATACCCTAAAGAATCAGTGGTTTTCATTTTCCCCCATTTCTATCCAGGGTTTGCATTTCTGTGTTCACAGAATTCATACGATTTTGATCAGAGGATGGTTACAACTTTGCCCAGATTTTCTCACTTAATATGGGATCATTAGCCATGTCTCATTGCCGTCTTCATAATTGTCCTTGGATGCTGCGGAATGTTCCAGTGAGTGGATGCGTCAGTTTTCTCAGCTACCTTTCTGCCCTGGAGCCTTTGGATAGCTCCCCACTTGCAGTGACTTGTGTGAGAGGATGAAACCTGCTCCGGCAAGTGTCACCGTGCACGTAATTTACCTCTGATGTACCGCTCTGATCCTCTGATGTATTGCTCGAAACTGAATTACTAGGAAAGGGGGCTCTTTCTTCTGTCTCCTTCAGGAGAGGAGGGAAGCAACCGAGCCAGGAATTCAGTAGATCCCAGGATGTGATTTATTCCCACCTCCGAGATGAGGAGACAAAAGTCTTCAGGACGCTGAGAATCTTACAAAACCCACTACTCTCGAGGGCAGTGTTTCTCAGCCATGTTTCCTTACTGGCCCTTTCTAGACACTTTTCTTAATTACCCATTACATTAAAAACGAAGGAATAAAATTTTGTTAGGTAGGGTTGCACGTTGGAGGGCCACAATGCATGTAATACTTGAGATTTTGAGCCCCTGGAAAACCAATTTTCACCTCCTTTGGGTGATGTCATCCTTGTTGGGGATGAATATGCTTCCTCAGCAAGGCAGTGAAGAAAATTCTGTCCCTTTCTCTTACTTTAGACATCAAGACTCAAACGTTTACCATTAAGACTCAAACTCCAAAAAATCTTCTGACTCTTTTTGGGAATAAGCAAGGTGGCTCACCAGCTGGGTTTTTGAGGCTGCCCATGGCCCCTGGAGAAATCCTTCCCAGCATTGCAGAGGGCCACGGTGCGGAGGGAACTGTCAAGAACCTTCCTAAAGGGAGTCTTCAAATGCCCGTGTTCTCGTTCCTGTGCGTGGAAAAGATACTTGTGATACCACAACACCAAGAAGGAAAATGTGACTGGTATAAAAATACTGCCGTGGTGGGTAGAGGATAAAGAGGTGACTCCAATGAGTTATGGCTAAGAATCACCCCATCCTGAGAGGCTGTACCCCTGGCTAAGTGTGCATCCAGGGAAGATGCTGTTTGTCCTTTTCCAACGTCAAGGTCATGATCCCAGCACAGGGGGCACATTCCTCTGGCAGCTCATCAAAAGGGGAAGGAGGGTAGGCATTAAATGGCAACCCAGCACAGGGGGCACATTCCTCTGGCAGCTCATCCAAAGGGGAAGGAGGGTAGGCGTTAAATGGCAGCCGGACTCTGTACCGAATGCTCGCGTTGATCACCTAGCTCAGGATGAGCCGAGTGGCTCTGTGTCTGCAGAACCGGTCCTTGATCTGAACGCGGGACAGTGGGTCACCTGCTGATCAGGATTTGCTGAGGGCCACGCTGCTAGTGGAGCGTGTGTGGTCAGCAGGGACTGGTATGAGAGGCCCAGATCAGATGGTGCTTGTGCTGTGGCCGTCTACTGGAACAATCCCATGTACAACAGACAAAAGGGGTGGCACTGCTTGTTTCGATCGCTCTGCTGCACCTTCGTGGACAGATAAGAACTCAAGAGTCCGAAGCCCCGGCTCCACCTGGTACCAGCTGGGTGACCCTGGGCAAATCCCTCAATGTCCTTCTGAGCCTCCGTCTCCACAGCTGTAGAATGGGGACAGGCCTCCTTGCTTATCTACTTCACTGGGGGTCCTCACGATGAGATTCAGTAGGGAAATAGAACTTACTATGACCGCGATGGTGAACGTTGCTAGTGACATTATCACCATGTCTCTTGTTAAAACTTGGCCTACTCCTGTGTACCTCCACGTCAGCCCCTCGGTATGTCTCCCTCGTGGTGAGAGGTGTGAAGCTACGTTAACCTTGCTGGCATGTGGTTTCTCCAGTGATGGTGGGTTTCTGCCTCTTCCCTCTTTGAACAAGAGTCCTTTATAGTCAGCTTTCTCTTTCTCTCGCCTAGGTATTATAACACAAAGTGAGTTATCATAAAGCAAAGCATGTTTCCCCCTCCCAGGCGTGGTGAGAGAATAGACCCTGAATGCCTGAGCAGGGCTGTGGCTGTAACACCTCGTAGGTGTGTCGTAAAAGCAAAGCACCAGCAGCAACAGCTCCATTCCTTTAGAGATGCGCACCGAGGCCCGGGGATCGCCCTCCACCCAGCAGTGCAGAATGCTCTGTTACAAAAGGCAAACCAAGTGCAATGTCACTCCACTCCATCAGAAATTCTACGATACCGATTTACCAGCTCCATAGTTTTGGGTTTTTTTGTTTGTTTGTTTTGGTTTTTTGCGGTACGCAGGCCTCTCACTGCTGTGGCCTCTCCCATTGTGGAGCACAGGCTCCGCACGCGCAGGCTCCGTGGGCGCCCGCCCACACCCCTGGCTGGGATGTCCTCCCTCGCTGCTTCCACAGCACGCAAGCTTCCCTCCTGGTCTCTAACACCCTGTCAGAGTTATCTCATGAACACACCTGACTCCACCGTGGGGAAGCGTGGCTAGTCTGGTGCCTGGCAGAGACAGCCTTTGCATCACAGCTTCTTTCACTTGGGGATGGCTAAACAGTTTCCCCCAGAAAGTCAAGGCCACTTACCCAGCTCACTCACAGGTACCCGTTCAGCGGTGAACTCTGGCGGGGGTGTCTCTGTCCTTTGCCCCAGGGCTCCTGTGATGAGCAGACCCTCTTCCCTTCCTTTGGCAGCTGTCTGACAAGCTCGACTGCCCAAGCAAAATTCAGGAAACCACCCGTATATATTTCACTTTCTCGTAGAAGCCTGCGTCCCTCACGCTTTCACTGCACGGCTCCCGTCACCCTGGCCTCCACGCACCCCTACTTGGCACCAATGAAGTGGCGATGGCACTCCATCTGTTACCTCACTTTGAGTTCCAGGAGGGCGAAGCCATGTGTGTTCCTTCAGCCTGACATCATAGATTGCTCATTACAGTGTAAGAGAAAAATGATGTTCAGTAATAAATATTTATTTAGGCAAGGGTATAGAGAGAAAAGGCTCAGTCTGTCTAATGAGGGCACAATAAGAAAACAGGAAACCAAGGTGAAAAGGTAATACCTCGTCACCCAGGGAGGTGACACTCCAGCTCAGGGAGGTGAGAAACACAGGCACGAGGTGCTGGAAGACCGGGCAGAGGGGCCACGAGGAGAACACTCCAGGCAGGGGGATAGCACTGGTGTGCAGGAGGGTGGGCGTGTGCAGGGGGCCGTGGGAGAGGGCTGTCTTCTAGAGAGGTCTGCCCTCCGTGCAGCGTGGCCATCCTTGTGTAGGGCCGTAAACCCATCTTGTTTCTCAGTTGATGAAGGTCGTGAACGAAATGTGCTCCAACATCACCAGGATTTACAACATTGGCAAGAGCCACCAGGGCCTGAAGCTGTACGCCGTGGAGATCTCCGACCACCCTGGGGAGCACGAAGTCGGTGAGGCTGCCCCTCTGTAGTGCTTCCGGCCCTTCGAGTCTGCTGCTTTCCTAAAGAGCGAGGCGATGGTCACGAAACAGGGCGGGAGCTGCCCACGCACTCACTCTTACATAGATTCTGCAGATCTTGGTTCTGTGAACCCCTCATTTTATGATGTGGGCTGTCAAATTGCTTAAGAAATACCCTCCTTTTCTCCAAATGGACCGTATTTAATTCTGTTCCCCATCTCTGAGACCGGTCACGCTAACCAAAGAGGAAAATAGCTGGAGATGGTTAGGACAGGGTTTTTTTCCCGGAGAAAATTCTGGACTCCCCGGTCATTAAGGGCTCTAGTTAGAGATGGTTCCCTTAATTTTCTTTTAAATTTCCATCCTATTTTCAAGCATTTCCTGTTTTCAGCCATTTCTCATTCAATCACTCCCAAAACTATGTTCTCCTACAAGTCAGTGGGCAGAGGAGAGGCAGTGGGGTCAGAGATTTTTCTTTCTGGTAAAATTGTGAGCCCTTTAGAAATCCACTGCAAGTTAAATGCAGAGATTTGTCTGATTCTCTCGACTTCAATGTTCATCGGTATTCCAGGAGTTTCTCTCAGGAGTGCCTTTCAAAGGGTAAGGGCTTTATCTGTGGGTGAAATCACATTTCCGCAAAAGCAGTAGCTTGGCCAACAAAAGAGGCAGGAGTGCTGTCAGCTCGCGCCCGCCCTGACAAACCCGACGTTGAAAAAGCTGAGCTTTGAAGAGAACAAGCTCAAAGACAGGCCCCCTTTACAAAACGGTGTCACTGCTGACTTGCCCTGACACTACTTTCTGCTTGCGTTTATTCATCTCTGTATCTTTATAAAATTGAATACAAAGTTCTTTTAAGAAAAATAATTGCCTCCCCGAAGAGAAAAATAATTGCTCTGGCTTGTGTCTAATTTGTAACTTTTAAACTCTAAACACTGTGCTATTGTATTTGTTCTTGCCAAATAAGGCTAAACATTCCTACCCCGTGGCTGGTATCATTTGAGACTTTTCTACTCATTTTCTTATATATCTGACTATCTGGGAATTAATAAAAATTGTACTGGTATAATTGTGGTTGATTTGAAAGAACAGAGAGGGCTAAAATTGTAAGTTTCTATCATTCAGAGATTTCTTTCCTAATACAATGTGACGAGGACTGTTTTGCTGGGAGCATCCGATATGATCCTCTGTTTTTTCCCATCTTTGAGTAAAGGTGAGCCCGAGTTCCACTACATCGCGGGGGCCCATGGCAACGAGGTGCTGGGCCGGGAGCTGATGCTTCTGCTGATGCAGTTTCTGTGCCAGGAGTACTTGGCCCGGAACTCGCGCATCGTCCGCCTGGTGGAGGAGACCAGGATCCACATCATCCCCTCCCTCAACCCCGACGGCTATGAGAAGGCCTACGAGGGGGTAATGGACCGTTCCTCTCGCCCAGCACAGCAGCTCTCCCCCCTCTCCCCCCCGCACAATGTGCTGAGCCATGATTGATCTGAACTGCACGTTACCAGCTTTCTTCTTAAGTGTCTTTCCGCTGAGACAAGGAAACCCGCAAGGCTTATGGAAGATGCACGGCAGTAATTGAGAATTATGGGGAGACACTAACAGACTGAAGAAAATGAGCATGAATGATAATATTGTTATATATACGGTGGGAACAATAGGATAGAATAATAATAACACCTAGCATTGATTGAGCACTTAAGGCACGTTCTGACCTTGATTATTACCTACAATCCTCTCATCAGTTCTCTGAGGACAGTTATTTTTATTATTCTGATATATTGTTTATAGGTCGTGTTCCAATTATGATATAGAATTTATATAGGTTAGAGTTATATAGAGAGTTATGTATAGATTACAGTTAGTATAATGTTGTATTGTGTACTCATAATTATATTCACAGTATCTGGGAATAAAATGGAAAACTATACTTAAAACAATGGTACCTATCAAATGCAAGTTTTACAGTGCAGAGTTTTGGTTGTATTTATTGGTGCAAATGGTCGGTTAGGGATTTGCAGTGCGAAATAGTGAGCCAGAATTGCAGGGAGAAAGCATTAATATGGTGGCGTTTGATTTTTGCACTGACACAGTCTTAGATTCATTACTACTTGGAGTTTCATTCAACCTGTGTAGAAGAGGTGAAGGAAGAGGAGGCAGGGGAGACCTCATACTTTTCTGAGCGCTGCCATATGGCAGGAATGGTTCTGTGCATTCCCTCTCTGGAGTTGCTTGGCTATATTATCCATCACCCACCAAATATTAACAGATTATTAACCAAATATTCTCCTTTGGATGTCATCTTTGGGTCAGAGGGTGCATAGAGGCCCCAAATGGAGATGGAGACGGAGGTGCCTCATGTATGTGAGAGACAGAATGATCCAGAAGCCTGTGGGTTCCTCATATTCTGAATTTTCTCCCAGGGCTCGGAGCTGGGAGGCTGGTCCCTGGGACGCTGGACCCATGACGGAATAGACATCAACAACAACTTTCCTGACTTAAACACACTGCTCTGGGGGGCAGAGGACCGACAGAACATCCCACGGAAAGTTCCCAATCACTATATTGCAATCCCTGAGTGGTTTCTGTCTGAAAATGCCACGGTGAGTAAAAAGACCCCATAATCTCTAGAGCAGCGGAGGCCAAAGTTAAACCCACCGGTATTTGCAGAGGATATAACGTTTAAGAACAAGACAAAATCATTTTTTCCTTTCATGTTTTCTCCAAAAGTAGGGAAGTGTGCTAGATAATAACTACCTTTTAAATTGAAATTTGAGGAGATTCTTCCTAGAAGAGGAATCATTTAATTAGATTTCTTTGCGGTGCTTCCCGAAAAAACTTTGCCTCAATTGTGCGTGTTTGTTACGGTCATTATAACCCTCATCTTTGGCAGTGCAGTGAAATTGCAGTGAAATTTGTCCTTAAGACCTCACTGATTACTTGAGATATCTTACTTTTATTTTCACAAGTCCCCATGGATTTATTACATGTGGTGCTTCTTTGGAAAGAAAAATGCAATTGGGTGAGAAATGTCTCCCCCAAATTTCTTAGGTCTAGTTTTGCAAAAAAGTATCTCGTGGAAGAAATAATTTTCGCCGAATTTCCCATGCCTTCTATTGCCTCCTCTGCCCACTGTAAATGCACTTTACCCTTAGTCTTTTGTCCTATATGTCCTTCAAAAGGTCTGCCTTGATTACTATATGAGTGTTAGGTTTGGGTACACCAACAGAAAAAAACCAAAGTCACAGCAGCTTAACGAGGTAAAAGGTTTTTTTTTTCTTTTTTCACATAAGAGAACCCCGGAGGCAGATGGTTCAGGGCCAGCCAAATAGAAGCCCATGAGCATCAGGAACCCACAAGTCATCTTTCTGCCTCCAGATGTTAGCATGTGGACTTTGATTTTTCAAGGTCATAATTCAAGATGGCAGTTCCATCTGGGGCTCCAGCTATCATGTCTTTGAAGGAAAAGGAGAGAAAAGGTTAAAAAAAAGTCTTCCTCTCCGATAAGTCAGTTCACTTTCTAGGCATTCCTAGAATTCCTGCATAATACTTTTGTTTAAATCTTGCCAGAGTTTAGTCAAAACTCGGCATCCACCCCCCAAAGGGAAGGCTGGGAAATGCTATATTTTAGGCAAGCACATTGCAAGATCAAAAAAAGCTCCAGCTCACAGCACATGTGGGTACCACTTACTGGAGGAGGGCCAGCGTGGTTGCCTCATTTAGTGATGCACAGGATGGTGTTCTCCAGGACCTCAAGAAGCAACCAGTCACATGATGGAGACAGACAGTGGCAATACCATGCCGTTTAGTTAGGATGCCCAAGGGCGCCTTATGGGGGTGGAGAAGTAAAGAATTCTGGCCCTCTGGGTCTTCTGAATCCTTTCTCACATTTCCTAATTCCACCCTACATAATCCCTGCTTTTTTTCCAAGCTAACATACTAGTGACATCTGGCAAAGCTGAGGATTCAAGTGCTGTTATAATTTGGGAACGCTTGGACCAAAATTGGAATATGGTTGCCAGCTTTCTTAGACTTGAGTCTCTGAGAGATAAGCAATTATTTTAGCACAATTATAGAAAGTCCTTGGATTTCAGTCTTTGCTTTAAGTCCAGAATTTAGTTTTTTGAGCTTGTTCTTTAAAAACACAGGGAGAATTACACAGACCTCTCATCACCAATACCTTTCTCAGTTATGGACAGGTTAGATAGGTAGGAAATCAGCAAAGACAGAGATTTGAATAACAAGTAACAGCCTTGACATAGGGATCTGTAAGAGTTCTACAACCAACAAGTAGAGAATACATATTCTTCTGAGTAATCCCTGGAGAATTTTCAAAAATTGATGGTGTTCTTGTCTGTAAAGGAAATCTCAACAAATTTCAGAAAATAGGAGTCAGGCAGACCATGAGTCTCTCACCACCGTACAATTAAACTAGCAGACAGTAATAAGGTTAATGAAAACATCACCATGTATTTAGAAAATTAAAAAAAAATAATAAGTAATGGGTCAAAGAAAAAGTTCATACTGGCGACGAAAAAATAAATCAAAGATAATGAGAAAACTAAATGTCAAAATTCGTGGAGTATAGCAAAAAAAATAGTGCTTTCAGGAATTTATACCTTTGAATGATTATATTCCAAAATAAGAAAAGTTGAACATCAACTAACTTAAGAAGCTAGCAAAAGAATAACAGAAGAAACCCCCAAAGTGTAGAAAGACTGTGATTAAAAAGAGCAAAAATCAATGAAATGATAGAAAAAAACAAAAGAAATAATTTGTCTGCAGAAGGAAGTATCTGGTAAAATTTCACAGTCATTTACAATGATTTTTCATGGTGAGGAAAATGATTTTAAAAGGTATTAATTATAAAATAAAAGATTTTAAAATTAATTTTTATTGGAGCATACAGTGTCGTGTTAGTTTCTGCTGTATAGCAAAGTGCATCAGCTATACATATACATACATCCCCTCTTTTTTGGATTTCCAACTACAGCCATCGGTAGCCGTGTCCCACTCAGGCCTGTTTTTGTAAATGGTGTTTTACTGGAACACAGCCATGTTCATTCAGCCGCGTATTGTCCGTGGTGCTGCCCTGCTACAATGGCAGAGTTGAGTAGTTGCCACAGGGACCGCATGGCCCTCAAGGCTTAAAATATTTCCTATCTGGCCCTTAATAGAAAAAGTCTGCCGACCCCCGGACTAGAGACTTGGTCACGTACGGGGTTGATGGTTTTTCTAGGTGTGTGTTCTGTCGTCAGGAGACACGTTACGTTTGGTTCTCTCTCTTTGTAATTATTGGTGAGCATTAATCCATTGACTGAGCCATTAATTCAGTGGAGTTGCAGAATGTTGATACTCTAATTCTGTCATTCCCTCTTTGTGCATTAACTGGAATGTTCCTAGGAAACGAAACTTCTCTGGGTTTCTCTCTTTTTTGTCCATTATTTCCACAGTGGCCAGTTTTCCCAGGACAGATTTTGAAACTCTATAAATTTTGCTCAGGTGATTCCATAAAATGATTGCTTTTTCAGTTATGTCCCTGTTTGGAAAGCTAGGGAGAGAAAGCAGTTTCCTTCTTATTTGATTTCTCAAATGTGTTTAAATTTGGAACGTTCACAGGTGGCAGTGGAGACCAGGGCCGTCATAGCCTGGATGGAAAAGATCCCCTTCGTGCTGGGTGGCAACCTACAGGGCGGGGAGCTGGTGGTGGCCTACCCTTACGACATGGCGAGGTCCACGTGGCAGATGCAGGAGCACACTCCCACACCCGACGACCACGTGTTCCGCTGGCTGGCCTACGCCTACGCCTCCACTCACCGCCTCATGACGGATGCCAGGAGGAGGGTGTGCCACACGGAAGACTTCCAGAAAGAGGATGGGACTGTCAATGGGGCTTCCTGGCACACTGTGGCCGGAAGTAAGTATGACGGTCCTGCTGTCATCATGCGGCCCGATGACAATGGACTGGCTGCTGGACCGGGAGGGAGGACCATCTCCTGCCCAGCCTTCTTTTATCATTGTTACCAGCATGACAGCTACTGTAGTTCACCATTTATAAGGTGCCAGAGCTCTCTGTAGACTCCTCTTTCATGCTCACAGTAGTCTTTGAGGGGGTGTGGCTTACTCCCTGTTTTATAAATGAGATAACTGGGGCTTGGAGACGGGGAGGGATCCGTCCAAGCTCCCAAGGAGCAGAGCTGGGGTCTGTTTGACTCCGTGGTCTGCTCATAGCCACTGAGCTAGTTGGCTGTTACAGGGTCAGAGATGGTAAACGTTGTCGGCCCTTGGAGGAGGCGGGGCATTGATCCCACGCTCGAGACTTTTTCCACATCTCCTGTTTCCTGGAGGTCTTCCAGCCACATCAGGGCATCTGGCCAAAGTCCCGTTGTTGTGATTCGGGGAATACGAGGTACTGCTCCCAGCATCCCCTTAGGACACAGAGGCTTCCAGCAGAGACTTTAGGAGTTCGTTGCAGCAGCCAGATGACCTCGTGGTCCAAGTTTCAGGATAAGCCCTTGTTTCCTATGTCAGGGCTGCTCCTGGCCTAGGGCTCCAGAATGAGGATGGCTGAGGATGCCACATTCCCTGAGACCCCTCTGCTTTGGGATGGTAAGACCCCAAACATAACGTTCATTGCTTCTTGTCTTGACTTTGTGAAGGTTGGTCAAACCGCTGATGAATTTGAAAAATATCCCGTGTCAAATAGACCTGGGATCAAATTCTAGTTCATCACTTAAATGCTGTGTGACTCTGGGCAAGTTACTTTACCTCTCTGAACGCCCGTATTTTCCATTAGTAAAATGGGCTTGAGGATGGTGATGACGATGATGATGATGATGACGATGACGATGACCCCTCTAGGACTGTTGTGAGGATGACGTAGATGGTGGATGTGTGTGTTCTGTGTCTTGCTTGTCAGAAACACTCAGTTGTAAGTTCCCACCCCCTACCCTCCCCCCCTTCCAGTAGCATAGTCACCATGAAACATCTTTTATGAGCATATCCTTAATCTCTATTTTACTGTACTAAGTAACTTTAATATTATTTTCCTTTGCTAGAGACTCAGCCTTCACATACCTTAGAGGTATGTGACACTCAGGGGAAAAAAAATTAGAAAGGAGTAGACATATTTGTTCCCTTGGCCATTTTTAAACACATGCAGAAAGCTTGCCATTTCTTTCTTAGTTAGACACCAAGCAGAGGTGTTTTATTTCTCTCCACCAGGGTTTTGCTCTGTTCAAAGTAAAACAAATAAATGCAAATCCCTATCAAGAAAATGTCCTATAGCCAAAAGCATGCTTGCTTTTTCAATTCTAGTCCTAAAAACCTACAATAATCTTTATGTGAAGTATCTGTTTAGGTTTTATGGCTGCTGTGACTAAACTGGGTTCGGACGCTGCGGGATTTGTCAGCGGCGGGTCAATAGCAACGTTCTGAAAAGTCGGCTGCCACTTGATCACATCAGCAGCATTTGATTTGTTTCTATCCATTGTATTTTCCATTGTTTCGGGGACTTCTGTGGCAGAACCATGTGGTGGCTTCAGCCTTTTTAATCATTCTTCCTGCAGGCGGTGTGACGAAGTCTGCAGATTCATTTCTTTGTAGATTAATGAGATGGGATGTCTAATTTCCTTCCCTCCTCTCCTCCCCCTCCACTCCTTCTTTCTGTCTGGGTCTTGCGCACTCGTTAGCGGTGCACCGACAGGCCTTAGTTAGTGGGGAGTGGGTAGCTGGGAGCAGGGTCCCGTCTAGCTCAAAAGGCACATCGTTTGCAGTGTGTGCATTTCAACTCCAAAGGGATGTGAGACCTTCTTTGTGTCGGCTGCTGTCTGGCATCCTCTCCCGCACAAGGAAGGCAGATGTTGTGACAGCATCGGCCCCACAGAGCCACAGGGTTGCGTGGCCCCGTGTTCCACACTGAAGCTGTGACAAGAGCAGGATTCCAGGCCCAGAGAGAACCCAAAGGAAGAAGACTCGGCCGGGAAGAGCTATCTGGATCACCCCACACCTCCTGCCCGCACGTTTCACTTTTGCAGCCATTTCTTACGGAGGATTCTCAGCTGCATGACATTCGCTGAAGGGCTGGAATTCGGCGTTAACGATAGCCTGGCGCAAGTTTTCCACCGCTCTCCTGGTGTCTCATTTTGCCAATTCTTCTAGTGCTTCTAGCACTGACTGCAAAATGGCAGACCCGCTCCAGAGTTTTAAATATCACATTTATTTATTTCAGTACTAACAAGGCCTGGAGGTTGGGATAATGAGAATTGTGTGTGTGTGCGGAGGGGTCCAGCCCTCCCGGGAGGGCCTGTCCGTGCTGATCCACGGGCGCTGCCTGAGGTTCCACGCCTCGGGTTCCACTGAATGAGCTGACCTGGCTTTTTTTTTTTTTTTTTGCGGTACGCGGGCCTCTCACTGTTGTGACCTCTCCTGTTGCGGAGCACAGGCTCCGGACGCTCAGGCTCAGCGGCCATGGCTCACGGGCCCAGCCGCTCCGTGGCACGTGGGATCTTCCCGGACCGGGGCACGAACCCACGTCCCCTGCATCAGCAGGCGGACTCTCAACCACTGTGCCACCAGGGAAGCCCTGACCTGCATTTTTGGCCAACCTTCTTCAGCCAGACAAGGTCCTGTGAGGGGTTTTTCCATTAACTTGACACCGTCCCACTCCTTTTATCCCACTGCTATCACTCTCCTTATTTGATCACAGATGCGATCAAAGGCCCATGGCTGGTGACCTGTGAATGGTTCGAATCTGGAATCTGGTAGAGAGAGTGGCTGTGTATTTTGTACCCTTTTGTCTGTGACTTTATCGATTAGGCAGCAGATCGATACAGAATTGATCTTGACACCCAAAGCTGTGATTTTTAAACAGACATTTGTGCTGAGGGATGTATCACTGAACACTCCGAGGAAGGAGGGAAGGGAGGACAGGTGAGTACCGAGGCTGACATGCAGGAGGACCTGCTTTTTGTCCCCGGTCAACAGAGAGACCAGCCCAGCCAACTTCCTCTCTCTGTGGCCTTGACCCTCAGAAGCCAGGGCAGGCTTGTTGGTGGTGCCTTCTGCTGGGGGAGTCCTCTTGGCCCTCACACATAACATAGTAGCACTGTGTTCTTGCTATTTCAAATGGTTTCCAAAAATAAAATGTTGGGAAGAGAGCCACTGGACTTTATGCCATCTGACATTCATTTATGCATTTTGGGTACTGTCGTGGGTTGAATGGGACCCCCAAGATATACATCTACTTCCTAATCTTTGGAAGCTGTGAGTGTGACCTTATTTGGAAAACGGGTCTTTGTAGGTGTCATTAAGATAAGGGTTTCAAGATGAGGTCATCTTGAGTTACCCAGATGGGCCCTAAAATCAGTGACAAATGTCCTTATAAAGGACAGAAGAGGAGAAGACACACACGGAGGAGACAGCCCTGTAAAGACAGAGGCAGAGATGGGAGTGATGCGGCCACAAGCCAAGGAATGCCAGGGGCCACCAGGAACTGAAAGAAACAAGGAAGAGCCTTTGGAGGGGGTGTGGCCTTGCCAACACCTTGATTTTGGACTCCTGGCCTCTAGAACTATGAGAGGATAATTTTCTGTTGTTTTAGACCACCCAGTTGGTGGTCCTTTGTAACAGCAGCCCTAAGAAACTAATACAGGGACCAAGTCCTGTTGTAGCCATGTCAGGATGCACGAGACTGTCTGCATTCCAGCTGGGTGGTGAGGACATTTGCCCTTCAGTCCCCCAGCAGTGACAAGCAAGGGCTGGGCAGTCATTACACACACCTGGGTTCAAACCCTGACTGTCCAGACACACGATTCTGGATACATTCCTTAATGCAGTCCTTAACCATTCTCCGCCTCAATTCTCTTATTTGTAAAACTGGACTATGCTACCTACATCTCTGCTGGATTTGTGATGAAGACTAAATGAGCTTGGATGCAAAGCGCTAAGGACGGCTTCTGGCTTATGTAAAGCACTCAGTAAATGGTGGGATGGATAGTTATGTGTATGAATTAGAATAGGCAACTGCAGTTTTTATTCTACAGTTATAGAGCTGTAGCTGAGAGCGGCATGACTATTGAGCTAAATTTAATTAAACACTAAAAAGCCATACTATTAATTAATGATACCTTTCAAAAAATAAAAAACAACAAAAAGAAAACAAAAGAGAGGGACTTCCCTGGTGGCACAGTGGTTAAGAATCCACCTGCCAATGCAGGGGACATGGGTTTGAGCCCTGGTCCGGGAAGATCCCACATGCTGCGGAGCAACTAAGCCCATGAGCCACAACTACTGAAGCCTGCATGCCGCAACTACTGAAGCCCTCACACCTGGAGCCCGTGCTCCGCAACAAGAGAAGCCACTGCGATGAGAAGCCTACGCACTGCAACGAAGAATAGCCCCCGCTCGCTGCAACTAGAGAAAGCCTGCACACAGCAACAAGGACCCAACACCGCCAATAAATAAATTAATTAATTTAAACAAAAAGAAAAAAAAATTTTTTAAAGGAAAAAGAAATGATACCTTTATCCTAAAAATACTATTAAACTGAGTTTAATAAAATGAAAATAATTTTATCTAAAAAACATTTCAGTCCTCCTTTTGTCAAAGATGTCCTACATATGCCTGTCTTCCCCACGGACTGTTCCGGCTGCATCTTCTCTCTATCTCAACCCCCCATTCTGTCCCCCATCAGTTGCTCTAATTAATTTTTTGGGTAGAGTAGACACTTGATACCTCCTTGTTCAAATGAAGTCCTCTGAATCACATTCTTGAACATTCTTGCTGTCTCCCAGGGCCACCTTGAGCACTGTTCAGTTAAAACGTTGTCTGGTTGGCTCGGCAGGTCTCAACGACTTCAGCTACCTTCACACCAACTGCTTCGAGCTGTCCATCTATGTGGGCTGTGATAAATACCCGCATGAGAGCGAGCTGCCTGAGGAGTGGGAGAATAATCGGGAATCCTTAATCGTGTTCATGGAGCAGGTATGACGTGGGCACGTGGCTGTGATGGGGTGTAGCTAGTGAACGAAGCCCTTGAGATGGCCAAAAGCCTGAGATCAAATTAGCGCTTCCTACGGTGGCCATCACCCTGGGCTAGCGACTACAGTGTCAGAAGGAACTGTTGTCTGTGAGCTCTAAGTCAATGTCATTTGCTCCCACTGGTTCATGGTAAGTGAGACTACTTCCAGGGTTCTAGGTTGCTGCCCCATGGGGAAGGGGTGTTTGTCCAGCCAGCATACTCAGGCCCCTTGTATTAGTCTGCCAGGGCTGCGTAACAAAATATGCAGGCTGGGGAACTTAAGCAACAGAAATTATGGTTCTCGAGGCTAGAGGTGCAAAATTAAAGTGTCAGCAGGTTGGTTTCATCCTGCAGCCTCTCTCCTTGGCTTGCAGACAGCCACCTCCTCACTGTGTCTGCACATGGTTTTACTCAGTGTGCATACACGCCTGGTGTCCCTGCGTGTCCAAATGTCCTCTTCTTACAAGGACACCAGTCAGATGATAAGGCCCACTCTTGGGGCTTCATCAGCTCTTTAAAGATGCTATCTCCAAACACAGTCACATTCTAAGATACTGGGGGTAAGGACTTCAACATATGGATCTGTGGGGGACACAGTTCAGCCCATAACAGCTCGGAGGCTGAGGAGTCACTGCTGAAGGTGTCGGGTGTCACCTGGGAACAGTTCCAACAAGTGCCTGCTGAGCTTCTGCTGGTGGCTGGTGAGGAAGTCCTGCCATGTATGCTAGGACCCTCGCACGCCTTCTTTTCCTCCTGCTCTCAGGGATACGCCTGTCTTGTAGCATTGAGCAAACCGGCTCTAGTTTGGTACTGAAACTAACCAAATAACGTCCATGCCCCTACAAGGAATAGACTCCCAGGAACCAGAGAAATAAAAAGAATGTGGAACTTCATGTGACTGCCGTGACTCGCATTCATTAGGAAGTAAGATGCTGAGGCTGTATTGGGAGGTTGCCCTTCTTCCGTGGGTTCTCATAGATGAGTCAGAAGAGGCATTCAGCCAAGGGCTTGGGCTGCCAGCTTCCTGGTACCTGCACCTCCCCATGGTGGCAGAGGTTGGCACTGCGATTTAGCATCCAAGTCTGATCCATGAGGATCCTGAGAGGGTCAGTGCAGCCCACAGCCCACAGCCCACTTTCCTTGCACAGTAGGGTGTGAACCTGTTCCGCCCTCCTGGGAAGCCATGAGCACACTCTCCATCCCCACTCTGGAATTTTGTAAGGGAAGGCTCTTTTTTCATTTCATATATGAACAAAGAGAGAAAAGGCCTTAGTCATTCTAACGTGATGATCCCAGTTTAGCCAAAGAGCCTCCTATGGATAAAATGCCCAGGCATAGCAATATGTATAAAGAATGTCACTGGAAATGATGGTATGTCATCTTGGATCTTCGGATGGGGGAACCTGAGGCATGAGGCTCACAGTTGGTGTGTGTCACGTGACACCGCTCATCAGTGGAAGGGCCCTGTGGATGGACTGTACTTTACAGGGATGCTTTTGAGTCTTTTCTCTCCTCTTTGACTCTTTTTTTTTCGCGGTACGCGGGCCTCTCTCTGTTGTGATCTCTCCCGTTGCGGAGCACAGGCTCTGGACGCGCAGGCTCAGCGGCCATGGGTCACGGGCCCAGCCGCTCCGCGGCATGTGGGATCTTCCCGGACCGGGGCACGAACCCGCGTCCCCTGCATCGGCAGGCGGACTCTCAACCGCTGCGCCACCAGGGAAGCCCCTCTTTGACTCTTAAAGTCTATGTGTTAAGTCTGTAGAGTCCAGGAAAGTCAAAATAAATGTGCCTATAAAAATTAAATTCCATTTTTACTGGATGTGTCTTTTATGAACCATCTCAGATCCTAATATTTTCTAAACCTCTGGAATATTTTAACTCCAGTGGAAGACTTTCCAGTAGATGGACCCAAAAGGAATACAGAAATTTACACACCAAATCCATGCCGAGCCGGGGAGCTTTTGAGCCAGACGTAGCTTTGTGGGGGGCTCTTGGCGGCACTGGGCTAGGTTTCTGGCCCTCTTGGCCGTGCCGGTTGATCGGTGAGCTCATCTGCTTCTCCTGTTTGTCGAGCAGGTTCATCGGGGCATCAAAGGCCTGGTGAGGGATTTGCACGGAAAAGGAATTCCAAACGCTGTTATCTCCGTAGAGGGCGTTAACCATGACATCCGAACAGGTAACTACAAATAATGTGTGTGAACTGTTTCTCAAGAGGAAATACCCATTTTCTTGAAGTGTTTTACTTGAGTTAAAACCACAAGTTGAGGCCCAGAAACTTCTTCCTCTGACCTGGCTTATTGTCTCTTTTCTCCAACTTTCCATGGAGCCCCTGGAAAGCAAGGTGTTCAGCCTCTGCTTTCTGGCTTCTCTCTGTCCCTTATTCAGAGGTTGAAGGACCCACTGAAGGTTCAGGAGGCAGGTGGGGCTTGGGTTCAGGCATTGGAGCAGCTGCGTGCTGTTTCCCTTCTTGCTCCAGAGCTGCAGCGCTGGCTGGAAGCAGCCCGCAGACACCGAGCATCTGCACAAGGGCTGCCTTATTCTTGGCCGATTATGATACGAACACAAGCCCAGGCTTACCCTTGTGCCCCAGGACTCTCGTCACCTGGGATGGCACTTGGCGTGTCCAGGGGGAAGTGAGAAGTGGCCAGTTTGACTGATGGCTGATGTTTGCAGTACGATGCAGGGACAGATGCATGTGGAACAGAATCGGTTGGATGCTTAAGTCAGATAGTCAGCGAGCGTTCTGTTGGAGATGGTGTGCCCCTAGGCATGTTTAAACCTGCACACAGAGGTTTTCCTACGTGGTGGGGTGGGGGCGACGTTGGGGAGCGCTGCGTCAGATACTGCTTTGCTGTCAGCTGCGGTGAGCAGGGCACTGGGTCCTGCATTGGTTTCCAGTGGTTGCCATGACAAATGACCACAGACTGTGTGGCTTAAAGAAACAGAAATTTATTCCCTCACGGATATAGAGGCCGGGAGTCTGAAATCAAGGTGTCAGCAGGGCCGTGCTCCCCCTGGAGCCCCTGGGGAGGATCCCTCTTGGCTTTTCCGGCTCCTGGTGGCTTCAGGCATTCCTGAGCTTCCTCGGCTGCAATCACTCCAGCCTCCGTTTCCTCCTGGTGCCTGCTCTTCTGTCTCTTATGAGGACACTTGTCATTGGATTTAGGACCCATCCACATAATCCAGGATGGTCTTGAGATCCTTAATTACATCTGCAAAGACCCTTTTCCCAAATAGGGTCAATTCGTAGGTCCTGGGTAGTAGGATGTGGGCCACTGGAGAGTGTGGGGGGCAGGGCATCATTCAACCCAGGGCAGGTCCCGCCCGGGTGTAGCAAACAGAGTCATCATCAGCAAGAGGAAGGAAACCGTGATTTCCATAAAAGAGATCTCTTCAGCCTGCAGACACACTTGAACTGGGACAAACAAGACTTGACACTAACTTGGCCTGACCTGCGCCCGGGGATCTAAGAGCTTACCTTGTGCCGGGGTGGCCAGCCGCACTGGACGTTATGTGGCGTTTCCCAGATGCAGAGAGAGAGGCTGAGCTGGGATTGAGGCAAGAGCTTGAGACTCTCAATGTGGTCCCCCTTGCCTTGCCCCACGCCGTTCCCCCTGAACAAGAGAAAGGCCGCTTTCTCCGCTAGCTGGTCACATGCATGAAGACACCCTGTCCTCCCCCAAGGGATCCCATTTGACCTGTGAGGAAGCAGAGGCTCTAGGACATTAGGATGGGGGTGGGCTGAGATTCACACCTGGCCCAGGTGTTCTTCAATACCAGGCTACCTGCTCACGTGCCTGGCAGAGAAGGACAATTATTCTGTAAATGGGTGAAATGCCACAAAACAGTAGACTGTGGTGTGATGCCCTGAATCGCCTTCTTTCAAGGTAGTTGCCTGTTTCTTCACGCAGCCATATTTCCTGAGCGTCCACTTGTCCTCCAGTGTCTTATAGCCACTGACCACAAGGCTGCACACTGGCTAGCATGGCATTCGGTACATAGTTGCCCCACATAGGCAGGCATACACTGATCCATTCATTCATTCATTCACTTATTCATTCATTAATTCAACAAATGCAGATTGTAAGCTTGTCACGGGCCAGACCTGCAAGGTGCAGGTGATCACTGTGGATGGAAGGGGCTATTTGATCTGGTTCTGCGTAGGCCTTGCATTTTAAACATTATTAATGAGTGCCTGTAAAAGAGCCTGAAACATTCCTTGGACTGTTAGTCTTTTGTAGGCAATGTGAGAAAATAAGAGTTTTAAACAGAGTGGGAGATAAAATGTCCCCAGGGGCCCACAAGCCAGCAGAGAGAGCTTTGCCTAATGAGCTCGGAATTTCAAAGCCCTTGTAATCAAGGAGACAGTTTTGATGAGCTAATGGAAAATGCAGCTCCATCTCCCTTCGTTCCCCACAAAATAATCTCCCAGCATGTTCGCATCACAGAGGAATCCCGTGTGTCACAGATGGTTCTTTATTGCGTTGGTTTCGGGGTCCTTCGTTGCTCCACATAAGCTCTGAATTTGCCTTGATTTCTGTCTGAGGCTTATGTGATCTGACAAGTTTTATTCCAGGAGGGATTTTGCATAAAATAAACAGGGATATTAAGTGGGATTCCACAGGGAGAGAAGCTAGTAAGGATGCTTTCTAAATGCATGTAAATATGTTGGCCCGAAACCTGGCTCAGAATGCCACGTGACTGACCTTTGTTTGGGAACGCTAACCCGACCTGCTAATGAATGGCCATTCGTTAGGGCCCGGGTTGTTCCTTCCGTCCACCAATGCTGGGCGATGCCAGCTGGGTGCCAACCTCCCCCTGCAGCTCCACAGAGCACTCACCCCCGAAACACACCCCGGACAGGGCCCCGAGATGTGAAAAGAAGGAGGCCAGCACAGCAAAGGTGGGCAGATTGGGGAGAGGATGAGGAGAGAGCCTTCTGCTATTTTGGGGAGAAAAAGAATTACAAAGCCGTCTCATAAATTTGAATCAGTAGAGCTGACAAGCACGTGTTAATTATGGATTTCTTTCACTCCTGGCTTGCTGAGCATCTCCCTTGGTGAGAACCTGGGCTGCCCCTTCCCTGGGGGTGTTTCAGACTGACGTCAGTGTGTTCTCGAGGTGGGCGCTCCCACCGAAAGGTCTCGCCTCCAGCGGCCTCTATCAAGTTAGTTGGCGGGTGGCCGGTTCTTGGCCTTAACGAATCCACTCCGGTGTTGGTGGGGAGAAAGTACCTACAGTGGCTGAGGCTAATATGTACAACTTCTCACCTTAATAGCACATTTGTATTCATGTCTGTTTGTCTTCATCCCACTTAATCCAGCTGGCATTCATCAAGGACACATGACTGAAACACACAGTTCAGTGGCAAAGAATAAGCCACAGGTCTTACGGAGCCCACAGCTTAACACGGGGCCAAGACGGGACAGGGAGGTCTGGGGGGTGCAGGGGCGGCTCTGGCAGGTGTGCCTGGGAGCTGGGAGCCCGGAGAGACGTCTCAGCGCGTGCCTGCCCAGGAGCCTCGGGCCGTCTGATAGCAAGACAAAGACAGCTGGGCGTGCCTCTTGGCTTCTGAAAAGCCACCGAGTGGCATTTTATTCAGTTGAGAACCTTGCATTTTCACTGCAGGAAGACACAGGGTGCGGTGCTGAGAAAGTCAGGGAGCCGTCTGCCTGCATTGCGTGCCTGGGACGCTCACATTGAGGCCTGTTTACCAGGTAGTAGACTGTGCAAACGTGTGGCGAACCACTACCTGCGTATTTCATTTTTCATGACATCTTGTGCTCTCATGAGCTCACCACGTTGCATGGGGCGTCTCAGATGCATAAAGATTGTGATGTGAATTTAAACATGGTGCTTCGGAGCGTTATATGCGTGTATGTGGGAGATAAATATTCTCACATAGAGTTCTCTTCCATTCTTTAGGGGACATCAGGGTTCATTCACATGAGTAAAACTTTCCCGGGCCTTTGTAGCACTTCACCAAATCCAGCCTTTTCTCTTTAGACCGGGCAGGACAGATCATCATAAGAGAGAAAACAAACCTGGCCCGGGAAGACCAGCTAATCACTAGCTGTGTGACCTTGTGCAGCACGTGACACTTCCCTGGGCATCCAATTACTCATGTAGAAAAGGGGATCATTATACAACCTACATCAGAACTTGGCTTGGAGGGTTCAGTGGATTGGTGCCTGCTTCATCCTTCCATGTGCTACGTGGGAGTTGATGTCTCCTTTTCTGTCTCGAAGCCTCTTTAATGTCAGGGGTCCAAGTGATCTCAGCAGGTGTAGGCCCCCTGGGGAGGAGTGGCCTTGGCCTAGAACCCCACTTTATGCAACAAGGATCTAGCGTTGAGTTAAGGATGGACCCGGCTCCAGTTAGGTGCCTGTTGGGTGCCTGACCAATGGTGTAACCCGGGCAGGGGGAGGGGCAGGGGACTCTGCCTGCAACGTCCACGTGTACCTGCTCCATTTCTTCATAGAGGACCATGGAATGAGGTGTGGACCTTGGGGCCTCCCCCCAGGTCGTTTGTAGCCCTTTCCTTCTCTTTTTCAGACGTGAAGAGCCCCACCCCTATACTACTATTCTATATTTAGAGCCATGCTAAGGGAAGCCAGGAAGCCACGCACAGATGGCTTTTCAAGATGGCATTCTGTGGCGAGGGCATACCATTCAGACATTCAAGTTCATAATGAATGGTGTGTATTGTCACAGAGAAAGGAATGTTAGCGATTGTTTCTCCATCTCTGCTCATGCGTATTAACACTGCGGGGAGCCTACACCCCAGTCCCCTTCCTGTTAAAACCATTAAGGTAGTTTCCAAAAAGGAAAACATCTTGGCTTCCAAAATGCATCAAGAATTTGCATCTGCTGGGGCTCAAATTCCACACTGCTTGCCCGTGAGTCTGTCTCTGGCCAGGAGGCTGGTCTTGGAATAACAGAGCTGGTGATATCGCTGCTAGAAAAGAGCTGCCCTGAATTCCCCTGCTTTCTTTTCACAGCCAGTGATGGGGATTACTGGCGCCTTCTGAACCCCGGAGAGTACATGGTCACGGCCAAGGCAGAAGGTTTCACCTCGTCCACCAAGAACTGCATAGTCGGCTATGACATGGGGGCCACACAGTGCGACTTCACACTCAGCAAAACCAACCTGGCCAGGATCAGAGAGATCATGGAGAAGTTCGGGAAGCAGCCCGTCAGCCTGCCAGCCAGGCGGCTGAAGCTGCGGGGGCGGAAAAGACGACAGCGCGGGTGACCTCCCAACTCTTGAGTCACGTCCTGGACCCCTGCAAATTAAACCACCCTGGTTGTAGCTCCATAGAGGACTCACTCCTCATTGTTTTCTCTGTAATTCAAGAAGGCCTGGGAGGATGTGTACGTTGCAAGGCTGGTCCTGAGGGGAGGCTTAGGATAGTTTCTTTGTTCCCATTTATCCAAATAACTTGGGCAAGGCAGCAGAGGAAGGCTGGTGGGAGGATTCAGCAAGTCATCCTGGGAGTCTGAGTGAGAGAGAGGAGCTTGCCTGTTGAGGGCCTCCTGGCTGTACAGGAAGGGAATCTGGTGCTTTTCCTGTTTGCGCGACAGCAAGAGTTCCCCATGCCTTTGCAATTTGCATGGCTAGAATGGCAGCATTCCCAGGGCTCTGCTGTCCCAAATGTTACCATTCGAGATGCTCACGGGCGTTCTAAGAGAATCTACCCTCTCTGGCCCCAGGACATCCCACGCTGCTGCAGGTAAACCCTGCACTCTGTTGACAATAGAGACATTGCTAAGTGAGCATCAGTCGGCCTCTTGAATCAGTTTGTTTTCCCTTTCAACAAAGGATCACGCACAGAAGGGGAGAGAAAGGCTGAAATAATTCAAGAGTGAGTGTGGGCAGCAGACGTGCTTTGGGGCTCCTGGCGTGCAGTGGGGTCCACAGAGAACCCCCCAAACTTCCCGCTGCTGCAGTAGCTCTGGGGGCTCCCTGGGTGGGGAGAGCAGGAGGTGCCCACCTCCCTAAGGAACCAGAGCAGTTAGCCTGGCTCTCCTCTTTGACCTGCTAGGACTTGAAAAGAGCTGGAAGGAGGCTGACTGGCAGCCCTCTCTGTTCAATATAGTCCTCCTTTCCCGGAAACGAGCACTCCGAAGCCGGCCGCCATCACTCCGGGAGTTATTTTTGGCGTGTGAGATGCCAGACCATGCAGATTAGACCGAGTTTGATGAAAAGCTCTTAGAATTGTGTGTGAGCTTCGGTGTGAGAGGGGTTATTGAATTGCCGTGCAAGAAAACAGTTCTTCTCACTTTGTATTAATGTTGCTGCCTCACTGACCTGGGAAGAATAGAAAAATAAAGAAAGCAAACGGTGAGCTCCTTCTCGTGTGTGGTTTTCCTGGGTAGACTCGCAGCCGCCCAAACACCACGTCCCACCCCCTGTCTCTGCGGTGCGTCACCCTAGAGAAGGTCGGTCAGTCACCCTGGAGAAGGGCAGTCACCCTGGAGAAGGCGCCTGCTTGGGGAGGGGCATCCTGCACCCCCGTCGAGCTCCGTAGTGATGCTGCCAGCGTTGTGTTCCCTACCTCCTTCCCCAGGGGGGCCTGTGGTGGGGTGAAGTCATCCTGACACTTGGGTTCCACTAGTAATTCCTGGGTCCGCCAGTGAGCATCTTTCCAGAAAAGATCCTCATGTCACTTGTTGACAGTCTGCACTAGAGATCAGCAAACTTTTCGTATAAAGGATCAGATCGTAAGTAAAGACTCTGTCACCAGTACTCAACTCTGCTCTTGCAGCACAAAAGCAGACCTACACCATACATAAGTGAATGGGCATGGCTGTGTTCCAGTAAGACTTTATTAAAACACGTGGCAGGGAATCCCCTGGTGGTCCAGTGGTTAGGACTCCGCGCTTTCACTGCTGGGGCCCGCTTGGGGAACTAAGATCCCACAAGTCAGTCAGCTCGGCCAAAGACAAAAACAAAAACACATGGCAGCTGGATTTGGGCCCCAGGCTGGGGCATAGTTAGCTGACCCCTGCTATAAACCAGCAGTGCCCAGTAGCACTTTCTGCAGTGATGGAGATGTTCCATTCTGTGTGTCTAACACGGCAGCCACTCGCCACAAGTGGCCACTGAGCCACTTGAAATGTGTCTCATGCAACTTGGGAAAAGCATTTCTAGTTACATAATTTTAATTAATATAAATTTAACGTTCAGTAGTCATATAGCTATTCGCCATATAGCTCTCCATAAAGCCCTTGAAATGATCAGTTAGCCCTGCAGTTCAGAGCGGTTAACCATTCCAACTGCATCAGCAAACGGTAGATCGTCAGGTTCCAGCCACGTCCTACTGGGAGGCCAGGTCCCCACACTTGGTACCAAGGTGATTGTCTCATTGCCACCGTCTAGCAATGGGGCTGTGGCCCTTGTAGCCCTTGGGGCTGCAGTATGCCATCTGCCGCGTTCAGCAGTTCTTGGTCCTCTGCAAGGCCTGTCTTCAGACTTAGCCCATTGACAGGTGTCTCGGGCTTGCAGGATGGAGCTGTGGCTTCCAGACCTGGCACCACCCTTTGGCGTGTGGTCTCGGCCAGACAGCCTCTCTGGTCTCTTATCTGCTCCTGCAAAGTAAGCCCGTGGGCTGGATGGACTGTCGGGGCCTGTCTGGCTGTGGCGTCCCCTGATTTCTGGTGGAGAATTGACCTTCCAGATCCCTAAGGCTCTGTTCTGTTGGAGCCGCTCCTCTACGCAGCCCCGTCGGTGGGCTCCCCGTTGGCTCCATAATAATTCAGCGGCTCCTCCCAGCTGGGCCTTCAAGCCCAGGCTGTCTTCCTTCACCTTCTTCTTTCCGAAGAAGAAGGGCTGCTCTGCAACCGGACTTCTCCCCTGCTTCTCAGCCAGAATTACTCCTCCCGGATCTTGCCTAGGGGCGGCCTTGGGCCTCTGCATCTCCTGTGTCTCCCCACAGCTGAAGACCTTCCTGCTCCTTTCAAGGCCTTTCTCAAATGCCACCTCCTGCGGGAAGCCTTCTTCCGTCTCACAACATGGTTGCATTAGGACAGACCCACAGGGCCCTTGGGGCCTCTCAGGGCCACCGCTCTCCATCCCTTTCCACTGGGGGTCATCTTACCTCTGGTTCTCCCCGCTGCTGTTGTCCCAGAATCTCCCCAAGGGCAAGAACGACGTCGTCCCCCTCTGTCTCTGCCCCACAAGTCTGGCTCGGCTTCTTCCTCCCAGCAGGTGTTCAGTAAATACACGTGGAACTGAACTAGCCTTGTGTATGTGCTGCGTTGTTTATAAGAGTCCCTTATAAGTTAAGAAAATGCGACTTCAGAAATTAAAACTCCATAACTTGGATTTATTTAGTGTATTTTTACTTCTTCGAGAGTCTTCACTTTTTTTTTTTTTTTTTTTTTTTTTTTTTTTTTTTTTTGCGGTACACGGGCCTCTCCCGTTGCGGAGCACAGGCTCCGGACGCGCAGGCTCAGCAGCCATGGCTCACGGGCCCAGCCGCTCCGCGGCGTGTGGGATCTTCCCGGACCGGGACATGAACCCGCGTCCCCTGCATCGGCAGGCGGACTCTCAACCACTGCGCCACCAGGGAAGCCCGAGAGTCTTCACTTTTATAAGTAAGTCTAATACTTGACTGCGTAGAAGCGTGTCTGAAAGCTTTATAGAAGGTTGTGCGTTCCATCTGGATGTCTTTCTTTAGGGTAAAATCAACACAAAACTTCTGTTTCTGGCAGAGAATCCTCTATTTATCCTGATTCTCCCACTCGGGGCCCAGGTGGCCACTGCAGCATTGCTCTTTTTAATGCCACCTGTGTTTTTGGTTAAAAGGCATTTAAGGAGCTGCTCAAATCAGGGTCCTTCAGGGATCAGAGCTCAGTTTTGATGACTTTAACAGGAAACCCCAAGATTTATCCAGCCTTTGTGTAACAAAGATATTAAGAACAACTTTAAAACTACAAGGTGTTTTTTTGAATTTTATTTTATTTTTTTTATACTGCAGGTTCTTATTAGTCATCAGTTCTATACACATCAGTGTATACATGTCAATCCCAATCTCCCAATTCATCACACACCCCCCACACCCCCATGGCTTTCCCCCCTTGGTGTCCATACATTTGTCCTCTGCATCTGTGTCTCTATTGCTGCCCTGCAAACCGGTTCATCTGTACCATTTTTCTAGGTTCCACATACATGCGTTAATGTACGGTATTTGTTTTTCTCTTTCTGACTTACTTCACTCTGTATGACAGTCTCTAGATCCATCCACGTCTCTACAAATGACCCAATTTTGTTCCTTTTTATTACAATGTGTTGTTAATGTCTAAATCATGATGTAGTATAAAGGATGTTGTATTTACTTGGTATTTGGGTGGCTGGACTGGAAAAGTATCACAGGTTTGCTGGTTCAGAATTGGCCCTGGCGATCGCCACCCTGCCTAGAGAAGCTCAAATTCCCATGCCACTTCATGTTGGTATCCCCATACCCAGCTCCAAGTTCCCAGTCAAGACATAAGGAGTCCAGAAAAAATTAGAAAAATAAAATCAGAGAGCTGGAGCCCATGGGATAGAGTCTTCCAGTGCCTTCTGGTATGTACAGAGGAGAATGACATGTCTTTAGAGCTGAGGGCACCTCAAGATCAATGTGTCCAAGGATGGAAACCAAGTTTCCTCTTGCAGGCCAATTCTGATTTATCGGTAGTAGTTGCTTGGAGCCCTGTGTTAAGAAAGATTCTGAGGCAAAGTCCTGGCTCAGTGGGAAAGAATGCTGCAGTTGATTAGCTGTGTCTGCTATGGGTATGGAAGAGGGTGACAGCAGTGATTCCTTATGTTTCCATCCCTTGAACTAGCCCAATCCCCCTGAGTTTAGAGATGGAAAAACCAAGGCCTATGGAGAGGCACAAAGTATCCAAAGTTGTGTCTCAGCCCATGGCAGAGGCAGGACTCTCAGAGCAATGCTCTTGCCACTGCCCTCCTGAAACACTGTAATTGGGTCCTGGAGCAGCCCTACGGTCTGTGCCTCTTGGCCTGACTTTCTTAGGAGCAAAGAAGGTGATGGAAGCCTTGGGAGTCGGGGTGCATTTGGGAAATCAGAGGACGAAAGATGGTAACCCTTATTTGATCAGCTTGTCTGGGGGAACTGTCAGTGAGGAACTGATGGAATGTGCAATAAAGCCCTGAAGAAGCTATTGGGCCTGATTCTGGATGCCTTTTTGCCATCGTAGTTCTCTGTCCACTTCAGACGACTGAACAGATGGGTGCTGCCCTGACTCCTGGCCCCATTTTGATTTTCAGTGAAGGATGCTCATCACAGGTGCAGCTCCGTGTCCTTCACAGCCTGGTCAGCTTTCTGAGTTCAGCATCACGCTGGGGTTTCTTGTTACCTAATCTACCGTAAGAGCAAACCTGACGGAGGAACGGGGACAATGGCTCCACTCATGCTCATTAGTGCCTCGTTAGTGGACTGTGTCTACATCTGGTCCATTTGTCAGCATCCGTGGGAGGACCTCTTTCTGGAGCCCCCTTCAAGCCTCTCTCACTCACCTCTGGCTCATTTTAGAGCAAAGTATTTAGGAGCCTGGTCCTTGGAGCCGGGAGATCTGGGTTGTAGTGCCAGCCCTGCCTCTTAGTCCCTGCACAGCCTTGGGTAAATTATATAACCTCTGTGACTCAGTCTTCTCATCTGTAGAATGGGAATACAAGTAAGTCCCCCACATACAAACCTTCAGGTTTCGAACTTCCAAAGATGCGAACACGCATTCACATGTCCAGTCACGTAAGTTCAGGTGTCTGGCGTATGCTCTCATGTGCATGCATCCTCTACAAGTGGTTGTGCTTTTGTGTACTTTACTGTACTGTATAGAGTACAGTAGTACAGTATCTTTATTTCCAGCTAGATCTGCAAGAGGGTGACTTCATTGAACTCCTTGCTGTGCAACATGAGGAGCTTACTAATGAAGACCTGATGGAATTGGAGGCCCAGAGAAAGGACGGAGAGAGACAAGAGGAAGAAGTAACTGAAGAACCGAAGAGGTTCACGATACAGGAAATGGCAGGGGATTTTCTTTATTTGAGGCGGCGCTGTTAGTTTTTTGAGGCACAGGACCTGAACGTAGAATAGTACACGAAGGTTACAGCAGCCATTCAGAATGCAATCCAGTGCTACCATGTCATCTATGACGAGAAAAAAGAGCTACCCAGACATCACTGGATCGTTTTTTCAAGAGGGTAGATAGAATTGAATCCAGCAAGGAACCGGAACCTCTGCCATCAACGTCAGGTGTGAGTGACATTGCAGCTTGCCCTCCGTCTCCTATTGCGGACGACCCTTCAGCTCTACCATCTCCCACCTCCTGTCCCTCCTCCGTGGAGTAACTCTTCTTGTCTCTTCACTCAATGCCAGACCCCGTATGCCAGCTGTTGTACTGTACTACTGTCCTTTTCAAGATACTGTACTGTAAGATTAAAAATGTTGTCTTTATTTTTTGTGGGTTTTTTTAATGTATTATTTGTGTGAAAAGTATCATAAACCTATTACAGTACTATATAGCCGATTGTGTTAGTTGGGTACCTAGGCTAACTTTGTTGGACTTACGAACAAATTGGACTTACGAACGTGCTCCTCGGTATAGAACTCGTTCGTATGTAGGGGACTTCCGTAGTAACAGGACCTACCTCACATGTTTTTCGTGAGGATCCACGCTGGGGGACATTTAGGCTGGTACCGGCACACTGCAAGCACTAAGAGGCAGAGAAGAAGCAGCTAAATATTTCTTGTTCCCAGCAACGTGCTATATAACTTTTAATCCTCACGGTTGCTGATATCGTTAGAGGTAAATATCATTATTTCCATTTTTCAAATAGGAAACCGAGGCTTGGAGCATGCATCAATACGTGGAGCCCGACCATCTACTTTGATGGTTTTAGGTTAATTACTACGAGGGAAGCGACCATCTTGATCTACACCCTAATTTGCTCTGGAAACCTGCCTCAGCGGAGTGGGTGAGGGAAGTAAGAGCTGAGCTGGGGAGACAAACAACCTCGGAGCTACAGAAGTAGATCTCCGGGGTGTGAAGAATACCTATGGCTTTTAATGAATTTTCACTGAAAGTCACGGCTTCCTGTGTGACTCTCCGTCGCCCCTCATTCCCTCTAGACATGCGCTCTAGCTGTCAGCCTCCCCAGATGGGCCAAGGGGACACAGCAAAGGCCATTGTCCTCTGGGTGTTGTCCCCATCAGCTCTAGGAAGTGCAGAGACTCCAGAACGTCAGGCTCTGGTTCTGTGCCCTCGGCAGATTCAATCAGAACACACTGCACAGGGCCAGGGGGATTCTTCAGGGCAAGGAGAAGAGGGGGACCTTCGAACGCCATGGAGAAATTTTCCCTGGTACCCCCAGATCTGCGGAGGAAGGAAAGAGCCCATGGGTCACTGCCTCTCCTGGGTGGAGTGGGGAGCAGTGGGATAGAGAGGGAGGGGGTGGAGCTTTGGGGGACGGTCTTAAGTGTGATCCCTGCTCTTACCATCAGAGTGGTGTTGAACAAGTTGCCTTATCTCTCTGAAATCTCACATCTCTAAAATGGGTTTAGTAGTCCCTGCCTCTTAGAGTTGTTGTGGAGATTCAGTCATGGTTAATGTGTTTAAAATGTTTGGAACCTTCAGCAACAAAAAGATCTAGAAACAAAAGTGGACTATTTTTAGAGAAAAGTGCAGCCACTTTAGAAAACAGTCTGGCAGGATTCTTAAAATGTTAAACATGGAGTTACCATATGATCCAGCATTCTACGCCTAGGTGCATACTCAAGAGAGATGAAAATATGTCACGTGATCTAGCCATACAGTGGAATGTTATTCAGCCATAAAAAGGAAAGAAATACTCATCCATGCTACAGCATGGGTGAACATGGAAAACATTATGCTGAGTGGAAAAAGTTAGTCACAAAAGACCACACGTTGTATGATTATATTTACATGAACTGTCTGGAATAGGCAAATCCACAGAGACAAAGCAGATTACTGGTTGCCCAGGGCTGCGGGGAGCGGGAGACTGGGTGCAGGTAATAGCTGAGGGGTATGGAGTTTCTTTGGGGGGTAGTGAACATGTTCCAAAATTGATCATGGTGATGGTTGGTTGCACATCTCTGAAAAACCATTGAATTGTACACTTTAACTGAGTGTATTATATGGTATAGACTATATTCAATAAAGCTGTTTTCAAAAAAACATGGTCTTGGGACTTCCCTGGTGGCGCAGTGGTTGAGAGTCTGCCTGCCGATGCAGGGGACACGGGTTCGTGCCCCGGTCTGGGAAGATCCCACATGCCGTGGAGCGGCTGGGCCCGTGAGCCATGGCCGCTGACCCTGCGCGTCTGGAGCCTGTGCTCCGCAACGCGAGAGGCCCCAACAGTGAGAGGCCCGCGTACGGCAAAAAAAAAAAAAACCATGGTCTTACCAGATTAAATAAGCAGCATTTTCAAATATGACATTCCAGTCAAGACCTTGGTTGCATAAGTAATTTTTCCAATTATATTCTAGTAAAAAGGAGGCCAGTTTCCTAGTGAACCCATGCAGACAGCCATAGAGCCATTCGGAATAGGGAGAAGAGTGAGAGTTTCTGAATTCAGCTATTAAAAACGAAGGCATTTAAGTCTTTAATCCATTTGGAGTTTATTTTTGTGTATGGTGTTAGGTAGTGTTCTAATGGTACTGATGAACCTCGTTGCAGGGCAGGAATAAAGAGGTAGACACAGAGAATGGACTTGAGGACTTGGGGTGGGAGGGGGAAGCTGGGGCAAAGTGAGAGTAGCATCGACATATATACACTACCGAAGGTAAAATAGTTGGCTGGTGGGAAGCAGCAGCATAGCACAGGGAGATCAGCTCGGTGCTTTGTGACCACCTAGAGGGGTGGGCTAGGGAGGGTGGGAGGGAGACGCAAGAAGGAGGGATATGGGGACATGTGTATGCATACAGCTGATTGGCTTTCTTGTGCAACAGAACCTAACACAGTATTGTGAAGCTATTATACTCCAATAAAGATCTGTTAAAAAAAAAGGCAAATAAAATTCACTTTGTAAGTTTATTCTTATTAGCTCCCTCATGTTCTGGAATAAACTGACACTCTACTTCAGGACAGGTCTCAGGGGTCTGTGAGGACAGGACTCATTTAAAAATAATACTAAGATGCTATTAACATGCCATGCATTCACTGGTCTCTTCAAATGTGTCCATAAATAAGCGTTTAAATAATTCTCAGTTTCAGACTCACAGACACAGAGAACAGACTCGTGGTTTCCAAGGGGGGAGGAGGGGTTGAGGAGGGATGCATTGGGAGTCTGGGGTGAGCAGATGCAAACTAGTATACAGAGGATGGATAAACAACAAGTTCCTACTGTATGGCACAGGGAACTGTATTCAATATCCTGTGATAAACCGTAACTTAAAGAATATGAAAGAGAATGTATATATACGTATAACTTAATCACTTTGCTGTACAGTAGAAATTAACACAACGTTGTACATCAACTGTACTTCAATAAAATAAATGTTTAAAAATTCTCAGTTTCAATTTCCGATTCAGAAAACATTGATAGCTAAAACTCTAAAGTCAAAAGCGCTTTGGGGTCCTCTGTCACTTTTATGAGGATAAAGATACTCAGAGACAAAAAAAATTTGAGACGTTGCTTTAGGGCAAAACTACTCTTTTCCTTGAAAAATAGGAGGATGTACTCAGTTGTATTTCCCTTCACTGTTGCTTCTGGTATAATCTTAACTGATTGTCGCAATTATAATTTTTAACCAAAGTTAAGTAACTTCTCTTTCATCCAGCAAACAATGGGTTGGTTAATTGAGAACCACGTGACACACCAGCATTTTAGCAGCTAGCAGAGCTTGCGAATTGACATAACAAATTTCTATAGCCACATGCCTCCCTTAAGGAACCTCTAAAAGTAGTAAAAATGTACATGTTAATATGGCCCAATGAATGTAAAAATAAGAAGCAGAGGTCTATAGATGCAAAACTGCTTAGTCATCAACGTTTCAGCATTCATCTTGCTTAGAAATGATCTAGGCATCCAATGATTATCCTTTAGTTAATGCAATTTAATGTCAGTCCAAGGGTTTAAATTACTTAAAAAGCTTAGAAATTATCTTCAAGCTGACACACTACAAAACATAATTACGGTTGAAATATAGAGATTGTCAGAATAATGATTCAATTTAGTTGAACATAAATTTACACTTTTCAGAGCCTTAAACATTAACTAGGAATAATGTTAGCTTCTTTGATAAGTAAAAGGGAGTAAGTCTAAAAAGAACACCTTTTCGGATAAAAGTCCCCTATTATACGTAGCATTAATCAATTAGAGAAGACATAGTGATTTTCAGTAAATCAAAATTATTAAACTCCTCTCATTTGCCAAAGGTTTGCCTTAATTATATGGATTCCTAAAATGCTTCTAAGTTAGCTTCAGCTAACATATTTAAAGTTTTAGAAGTTTAAGGTCCTTATTTTCTGATAATTATAGGAAATAATTTCTATAAGAGTTTTTCTCTATAAACCAATCAGATCCTTGCACCTTTAATTTCAGAGACTTTGTAATTTAACTTATTAACAGCCTCTGAAGATAGGAAAACATCAAATACACAGTGAAAGGTAAAGTTCTTTCTGAGCTACAGATACACGAACATAGGTATCAACAGAGGACTTACAGCTTTAACGCTACCATCTTAGCCACTGTTCGCAAAAACTCACAGGTCCAAATAGCAAATTGCTCTTCTCTTTCCTGGTAGGCACGCAATTCTTACTCGATTTGAGTTCAAAATATACAAATGGCCGAACAAAAGACTGTGTATAGGTGAGCTCTTACTGCTAACAGCCAGCAATGGTCTTTCTAGGTACGGGGCTGCGCTCTAGCTTTGCGGTTCACTTCGCTTGTATTTGCAGAGCCAGAATGGCCGGGGACACATGCTCCCCCGGGGCATCCCCTGGGCATCCCCTCCCCAGTGAGTGATGGATGTGAGTGTGCAAATACTCTGAACCCCTGATCCCTGAGCAGGACACTTCTGAGTTGACTGTACATTCTCCCCAGAAGTCCAAGCGGGGCGGGTCAAGGTCACCCCTGATGGGACTTGGCTTACGTCAGTCCTTACTTAGACTCCTTCATTCATGATCCAAGGTTTCCACACGCTTACCTCATTTTCCAGGACTTCCCAATAAATCCCTTCCACACAAATCCTCATCTCTAAGCTGCTTCTGGAGAACCCAACCTAAGGGTTTCCTTAATATCCGCTTCCTGTTTAGTAACTGAACCCTGGGTATATTCAAGGGTCATTTTCAAGGGTTAATAATATGGACGGGAAAAGGCTGCGTTTCTAAATTGTCTTTGTATGTAGGGGTGGCACCACGTTTTTAAGCTCTGGATGATGAGATGTAAGGGAGAATTCCAGGATGTGAGGAGAGCCTGCCTTTTTGTTCTTTCTCCTTTCTCCTTCTGTCAGCCTGGAACAGAGACGTGAAGGCTGGCACTCCAGCAACCATTTAGGATATGGACCTCGAAGATGGAAACCAAGCATTGAGGATGGCAGAGCTGGGGCCTGGAGACACCAAAGTGCCACCGTATCAGTCCCCAGCTGTCTTCCTCTCGATGTTTCCCACCTACCTCGTTTCAGCCTCAGTTTTAGTTATGTGCAGCCAATCTTTAGCCTAACTGATGCAAGCTTCAAATTCAGGTCTCTCTGATGCAAAAGTTAGCATCTCCAACCCGTCAGCAACACTGAAGTCAGGAACATTTTTGCATATATTTATCTAATTTAGTCTCTGCCTAGGAACTTTAGAAACCAAAAGCCAAAATGCTGAACGGTGACTAAAAAGAATAACCGTGTTGCTGGGGGTATTTTCAGCTCCTGTGTTCAGATGTTCCATTATGCACTGAGGTCCTTTGTGGACAACCTCACCAAATCGCCTGCTATTTCTAAATGTTTCTCAAGCTGTCGCTGGGTACCACCTCCTAACTCAGCAGCCATTGGTAAGCATTCCGGAGTGGAAAAATGCTTCAGTATGCTGACCTTGATGGAACCATGGACGCTGCTGTGGTCACACTTCTGAGTGGGAACTTTCAGCCTGGTGAATCCGTGTCAGTGACCTTGGATAATTTTGCCTTTGCAGAGAATAGAAGCATACTATTTCAAAACATTGCTTCATACTTTCTAGCTGATCAATAAATAAGGAACTTTTCAAAATACTTCTTTTGGTTAGCAGAAAGGTAAGGAATACCTAAGGGTGTTTGCTTGCTTGTTCAGTTACTTCGTAGGGGATTAAATGATCTGTGTTCTCCTAGAACCCTAGTAAAGCAATGTGTCCTGTTGTGAAGGGTTGGGCTTTGCGTCAGGTGGTAGAGGGGAGTGAGAAACTGAATATACAAATCGATGGCAGCCAGAGCATATATAAAAATAGGATTCTGACCCACGGTCTGCAGCAGCCAGCCCAGGAAACCAGCCTGCGCTCTCTAAGTCAGACTTGCAGGGAGTCAGAAAGCATTCTGACTCTCACATCTCTTGTGATAATTCAGGAAGCCAAACAATAACCCTGGTAACGATCTACCTCAAATGGCCAGGACTTGATCAATAATTGACACCTTCCCTAATTTCTGTCCCTGCTTCCAAGTTGGAACTAACCAGAGACAGTTCAGTATGTCCCCTAACCAATCGCATAGGATGCTCAGCTTCTAATTATTCCGCCTCCAGCCTCCCCAGGGCTACAGCCTCCAATCGGGGCACACCTGGAGCTTTCCCTGTTTCCCCTAAAGCTTTCTGTTCCTCTGCCTGCCTTTGAATCTCTGCCAAAATGCAAGAGATAGTGGCTGCCTCCCTCCTATAACCACCTCTGAATAAATAGCCCCTGCTTGTTCTCCCGTGAGGGGTCTTCACTGACTCCACAGGAGAGAGCCTGGGCATTACAAGGAGAGAGAGAAGATTTGATTTCAGACTGTCACTCGCTGCCTTGTTGACTCCAAGCAAGTCACTTGATTCTGCTTAGACTTGGTGTCCTCACCTCCGTAATGAGCCAGCAGCGATGATGAGCACGCAGGGTCCCTTCAGTGATCCCAAAGGAGGTGGTGAAACAAACATCCTGCCTGCGGCTGACTCGGGGGAGCAGGTTCGCAGAAAATAAGGGACATTTCTGCTTTATGAAAATCACTTCCTAGGAATCAATTCTACTAACTTTGGGTTTGTTTTTTTTCCCCTTCTTTTTAAGGGAATACTGGATAAAAAAATTTTTCATTTACACGCCATTTTGTAGTTTACCAAGGACTTGCACAGCCATTCTTTTATTTGCAACTCCCAGCAATACCCTGGGGGAAGTTCTTATGAGCTCCATTATGCAAATGAGGGAGTGAGGTCAGAGCACGTTAAAGTTAACGGGGTGGTTGACCAACTAGTAAGGGCTGTACAGGGGAAGCTGTGCAGGGCTCTTACCCACCCTGTACCCTTGTCGTACAAAAAGGCAAACCGAAAATGTTTGCTTGGCTTGTGGGACTGTTTGTTTAGGATTTACAGCCTTTGGACAATGGTATGTGGACCCCCACTCAGGTCAAAGCTTCCCTCCACCGTGCTGTCAACTACTGGGCTTCCTCCACATGCAGACCCTTGGTTTGGTTCTTAGGGCCACTTTCTAGTTTATTCTCTGTGCCTGTTGTGCTGACACTCAGTGTTATCAATGCAACAGGGGTCATTTGGGATCAAGATGGGATGTGTGTGCTTTTGAGGGTTGTAAGGCCAGAGGTGCAGAAATACACAGGTCCTTCCCTGTCAGTCCCCCCCACACCCCCCAGAGGCCCCAAGAGGCTCCACGCAAGGGAGAATGAAGGTGGAGAAGGAGTCAAGGCCAGTCTATAAAGAGCTGAGCCCATGAAGCGTTCTCTGGTCAAAAAACAATCCCTGACCCACCCCCAACGGTGATGTTGGATGCAGGAATTTCACAAGGACTCACCCCGCTGTACAATGAAAAGGGAATCCAAGTGAGGGCCTGCCTGTCTCCACGCGCTGGGCCTGCTTAGGTCTGAGTAAGGGCTCAAGAGGGAGAGAGAACGAGGGTTCCTGCCTCGAAGACGGTTCCCTACCCAGTGGGAAAACACAGACCAATGATTGTTGTGAGCTCTGGCCAATCAAGTACCAGCCCAGGGGGATCTGGAAAGGAGAGGTTTGGGGTAGAGGCCTTGGGTTGGGTGAGATCAAAGTACCCACCATACCTCCTGGGATTTTACGCTGTAAAGGCGTCCTGTACAGAAATGAAACAACCATTCCAGTGACCCTGTGGCACGATCATACCTTCTCCCATGAAGGAAATCTCGTTTCCTGCCCGTAGCAGTGTATTGTGGATTCCCTTGAAATGAAGGTTTGTCCTAAGAGAAGCTTTGCTGTCCAAAGCCTTTATTGAGTGTCTGCTGTGGTCCCATCCTGGTAGGCACCGGGACTGCAGCCTCATGGTCAGAGCACCGGCAGAAAAAGAGAGGCAAGCCAAAAAGAAAAAAAGAAAAAAGGACTTTGATGGTAGTTTTATTTTACTTTTTTAAAATTAATTTTTATTGGAGTATAGTTGCTTTACAATGTTGTTTTAGTTTCAGGTGTACAGCAAAGTGAATCAGCTCTATGTATACATATGTCCCCTCTTTTTTGGATTTCCTTCCTATTTAGGTCACCACAGAGCATTGAGTAGAGTTCCCTGTGCTATACAGTAGGTTCTCATTAGTTGTCTGTTTTATAAAACATAGTAGCAATAGTGTATATGTGGCAATCCCAATCTCCCAATTCCTACCCCCCCTTTCCCCCTTGGTATCCATACATTTGTTCTCTTTGTCTGTGTCTCTATTTTTGCTTTGCACATAAGATCATCCGTACCATTTTTCTAGCTCCCACATATATGCATTAATATACGATATTTGTTTTTCTCTTTCTGACTTACTTCACCCTGTATGACAGTCTCTAGGTCCATCCACATCTCTACAAATGACCCAATTTTGTTCCTTTTTATGGCTGAGTAATATTCCATCATATATATGTACCACATCATCTTTATCCATTCGTCTGTCGATGGGCATTTAGGTTGCTTCCATGTCCTGGCTATTGTAAATAGAGCTGCAGTGAACATTGTGGTCCGTGACTCTTTTTGAATTATGGTTTTCTCAGGGTATATGCCCAGTAGTGGGATTGCTGGGTCGTATGGTAATTCTATTTTTAGTTTTTGGAGGAACCTCCATACTGTTCTCCATAGTGGCTGTATCGATTTACATTCCCACCAACAGTGCAAGAGGGTTCCCTTTTCTCCACACCCTCTCCAGCATTTATTGTTTGTAGAATTTTTTGATGATGGCCATTCTGACCAGTGTGAGGTGATATCTCATTGTACTTTTGATTTGCATTTCTCTAATAATTAGTGATGTTGAGCATCTTTTCGTGTGCCTCTAGGCCATCTGTATGTCTTCTTTGGAGAAATGTCTCTTTAGGTCTTCCGCCCAGTTTTGGATTGGGTTGTTTGTTTTCTTAATATTGAGCTGCATGAGCTGCTTGTATATTTTGAAGATTAATCCTTTGTCAGTTGTCTCATTTGCAAATATTTTCTCCCATTCTGAGGGTTGTCTTTTCATCTTATTTATGGTTGATAGCAGTTTTAGAGGCAGGTCAATTCTCTTTGATGACTTGGGGTGGTGCAGGGCAGGAAAGGTGACCTTCAGCTGGATTTGGAAGATGAACTAGTCCACCCCGCAGATCGAGAGAGGAAGAGGAAGAACGGCCTCTCCGGGGAGAGGGAACAGTTTGTACAACGGCACAGACAGACACAAGGTGTTTTGTGTTTGAGGAGCTAGAAAAGGATCCCCCGTTAGAGAAGGAAAACAATCAGGTGAGGAGAGACAGATGATGGCAAGGAGGAAAGCAGAGCAGGATCATGCCAGACCTCATGTGTCAGACTCGGTTTTGAGCAGAGCCCTGCGGGTGCTCCAGGACCGCGGAGAGCTCGGCAGAGGCCACATATGCAATTCCAAGAAATATAAGAGAGCGGGAGCATGGCTTCGTGCTGAGAAGTAATGGAAACATTTCAGAGTGGTTCCTTCTGTCTAAAAATGTGCATGTTAAGAGCTTCCCCGGTGGCGCAGTGGTTGAGAGTCCGCCTGGCGATGCAGGGGATGCAGGTTCGTGCCCCGGTCCGGGAAGATCCCACATGCCGCGGACTGGCTGGGCCCGTGAGCCATGGCCGCTGGGCCTGTGCGTCCGGAGCCTGTGCTCCGCAACGGGAGAGGCCACAGCAGTGGGAGGCCCACGTACTGCAAAAACAATAAATAAATAAAATAAATAAAAGTGTGCATGTTAAAAACGTTTTTTTAATAAATGGAGTGGAAAAATTCTTTAGTTCTTAGGAAAGGAAGATAAATAGGCCTTTTTTTTTTTTTAAATCAAGAAACTGCAGGTCACACTTTAGGATTTAATTGTAAACCTAATTTTGGCGATTCTGGTCCCTTTGAAAGCATTGCTCAAGCATCAGCTTGCCTAGGCTGTCCCCCAAGACAGCAGTGAAATGGGAAGATTGGTGTAATTATTCCCTTTTACTGAGGGCCAGATGAGGCCTGGGAATTGTCAGTAACTTGCCTAAGTTCTTTTCAGTGTATCGAGAAGCAGAAATTTTGAGGGAATAGCATTTAGTAAAAGGATAATTAAAAGGTTTGCAAGGTGGGAATTTGGAGCAGAAAAGGGTCCACAATGGGATATTTTGTCTAACTCTATGCCTTGGTTTGGGGTTCCCTGAAAGTAATGTCTGAGTCAAGAACCTGGGTGCAGGGAGTTTATTAGGGGGGTGATCCCAGGGAACAGGAGTGAGGAAGCCGGGGAAGTGATGCAGGATGGAGAGGCCAAGACAAGGTTGCTGCCGTTGTCAATGGCGGTTCATGCCCCCAGCATCTTTGAGAAGCAGGTGGATGCCTCCCGCTGTTATCCACATGAGGGACAGGAAGCTGAAGCTGGTGTGAGGGCTGGTGGGCTCCTCGGTATCAGAGAAGGGCCCGAGTGTGAGATGCAAGCCACACAGAGCCTTGAGGTGGACACTGCCCACAGGAAGTCAGTGTGAAGCTCAGATGACAGGTGGACCCAGGGGCACTGGTGCTGGTCGCCAAACGCACCTGCAACCGGAGAAAGGCAACCCCGGGAAACTGACTCATGCATGTGAGGACTGAGTGGAAGATGCTCTGAACTCACCACCTTGATGCCCTGCACTAGTGAAGACCCCAGTGATCTCTGCCCCCTCACCTCCCTGATACGCTGTTGGTTACAAGGAATCCTGGACCACAGGTAACTGGAGGACAGCAAGTGAACTGAAGTTGGGCTGAACATTTCTGTTCATTGACTCATTTACTTAACAGATTGACTGAAGCCTACTGTTCCCCAAGCACTGTGCTGAGGCCAGGGGTACAGCAGGGGAGGAAATGTTACCAAATCTGGTCCAGCTGCTTGCCACTTGAAAATCAAAGGGGGGGTGGGAGGGACAGATGTTGGTAGAAAGTTGCTTTTATTGTTTTTTTAAAATTTTATTTTGTTTGCATTGCCTTTCCACCTTTTTTTGCCTGCGTTACACGGGCCTCTCACTGTTGTGGCCTCTCCCGTTGCGGAGCACAGGCTCCGGACGTGCAGGCTCAGTGGCCATGGCTCACGGGCCCAGCCGCTCTGTGGCACGTGGGATCTTCCCAGACCAGGGCATGAACCCGTGTCCCCTGCATTGGCAGGCGGACTCTCAAACACTGCGCCACCAGGGAAGCCCCTCCATCTTTTTTTTTAAATAAATTTATTTATTTTATATAGTTATTTATGGCTCATTGGGTCTTCAATACTGTGCATGGGCTTTCTCTAGTTGCGGCGAGCGGGGGCTACTCTTCATTGCAGCGCGCGGGCTTCTCATTGCGGTGGCCTCTCTTGTTTTGGAGCATGGGCGCTAGGCGCGCAGGCTTCAGTAGTTGTGGCTCGGGGGCTCAGTAGTTGTGGCTTGCAAGCCCTAGAGCGCAGGCTCAGTAGTTGTGGCGCACGGGCTTAGTTGCTCTGCGGCATGTGGGATCTTCCCGGACCAGGGCTCCAAACCGTGTCCCTTGCATTGGCAGGTGGATTCTTAACCACTGCGCCACCAGGGAAGCCCAGAAAGTTGCTTTTAATTAGAATGCTGGCAACCTGGGGGAGATGGTGGACTCGGTGTCCCCCAGAAACCACCTCTGAAGATCTTGCTCGGCCATGACAGTTTTCAAAAGGAAAAAGGGAAGTAATCTCAGTTAATCATTGAGATGGGGGGTCAGAGTCGTGGCCCTCCCCCACTGCATGCAGGCTTGTGTGCAGGCTTGTTGATTCCTCGTGATCTTTCTTTAGATGCTGTCTTTTTCACACAGTTTGTTCACGAGATTATTGAAGGGGAAGCTGGGGAAGAGACCTTGTCATCTGTTAATTACTTAGTTTTCATTTCTACTTCTTCGATCTATGGAAAGAACCAACAGATTAGGCAAGGTGTACTGTGTGATCAAAAGATCTGAGTGGTGTGCTAGGGCCGGAGACGAGTATAGCATGGGGCTGCCCGGTTTAAAGTTAGTGACAGGACAAAGGGGAGGGCCCTGTAGAGACCTCTTTCCTGCCAAGAGCTGCTTTCTGTCCTTATGGAAATGGCACTTTCGGGGTGTTCTTAGTGGTGCCCTAGTGGGTTTGCTGTGGCTTATAGACCATCCATGAGCTCACAGGTGCAGGAAATCAGGTGAGGTAATTCCTTGTCAAATGTACGGATGCGCTCAGCTAATTTGCAGGTCAAAGTCACCCAGGAAGGACACGTGGAAAAAGGTCTACAGGATGTAAACATCTTGGTCCAAGTAAGTGGATTTCTGGAGGGAGAGAGGAGGCCAGTAAATCTGAAGCCTTCCTGAAGGGATACGGGGTGGGGGGGGGGGGGGGGTGAGATTAGGAGATGGGTGTCCTCTAACTGCGGAGGAATAAGATGTTCTGGGAAAAACACACCCCCACCCCTAGGAGGTCCAGCTAAGCTGGTGGTGTCAGGGAGGGGGAAATTCCCCTCTGCTGTACTAGGTCCTCCTGGCGGGTCTAAGAATTAAATTGCCATGAGACGGATTAACAGGAGAAAATCACACCAAAGTTTAATAACACATGTACGTGGGAGAGGCCCAGGACAGCTAAGTCACCGAAATGGCTGCAACCCTCACCTTGGATGTCATCTTCAGCTAAAAACAAAAGAGGACGTTAGGAGTAGTGGTTTGTGACTTCAAAAAGCAGGAAGGCAATACGCCTGGAGACAGAAAAGCAAATATTTGGTGAATAAATGTTTGCCGGCCCCGCAGAGACAATGGACACAGAGTGGACGCTGATCTGTAGGCCGTGTTCTCCCACCACACCCAGCCTGTGTTCCCTGCAGACATCTCTGGTGATTGCTTTATTCTGGAAACAGGCCCTCTGGTGCTTCCAAGCCAATCCTTGCTTTCCGCTCGTTAGATAGGACTGAAGTCAAGGCCATGACTCATCAAGGCTGCCATGGATCTCCCCCATCTATCCCACCCATATTCAGGCCACGTCTCTTTGAACCGAGCTGAGTAAATCCATGAGCTTTAACCAAAAAACAAAAACAAAAAACCCAGGTGCTGTTACAACATTTTAAAAGCTTGCCTTCAGGGCTTCCCTGGTGGCGCAGTGGTTGGGAGTCCGCCTGCCGATGCAGGGGACACGGGTTCGTGCCCCGGTCCGGGGAAGATCCCACATGCCGTGGAGCGGCTGGGCCCATGAGCCATGGCCGCTGAGCCTGTGTGTCCGGAGCCTGTGCTCCGCAACGGGAGAGGCCACAACAGTGAGAGGCCCACGTACCGCCAAAAACAAAAACAAAAGCTTGTCTTCAAGCAGGATTCTCTTGTACTCTTAAGGGTCTTCACGAAAAAAACCCTCTATTTCCCCTTTGTGCTAGTGGGAAGAAAGCCTAAGTCATCATTTTCTCAGGAGCGGAGCCTATGCTACCATTTATTAATTGGTTATACTTTTGGGGGCTAAGCATGGCATTTTTCTGTACATTGGAAATGGATTCAAAGATGTGACAATTGTCCCAACTGGTGCCTGTCAGACGTACAGAGGATTTGTCCAGCGTGGTTTAACCAACCAAAGGCTATAATTAGCTAAGTGTTAGTCCTTGCCTGTTTACGTATCTCTACAATATACGTAAAAAGGCAAGTATCCTATGCTTCATGTAACGTTTATATCCTAATATCCTTATGAAAAAGAAATGTACCTTCTGTGGGAAGAAAAATGTGGTCGACAGTAGCTGTGACCCGAAAAGAAACTGCGTGTTCTCCTGGGGATGCGTCAATCTACTGAAAAATTAACGCTATCAGCTTACACACTTAACTTACTGTCAGTCACCCCACTCAGCATAAATGCCAGAGGCTGATTTACATTCTTGTTCCTGACGTGAGTTCTGGGTGTAACATTTATCAGGCGATAGAAAATAACTGTAGGCGAGAGAAATGGGAGTTTCTTCTAGGGGTTCCTTTAGCTGTCACCACTTGGCAATTTCCAGCCTCCACACGACGAGGAGTTGCCCTCCTGAACCCCAGAGGCCCTGGAGAACTAGGTATTAGTGCAAGGCCAGGTCAGAGAGTCATTTCTACAAATCCCCACGCACTCCCTGAAAGGCGACTCCCTCGCCCGTCTTAGCGGGGCTCCTGGGGCCACGCAGCAGTTTGTGAGAGGAAGCACCATCTTTCTCTTCTTCACAGGGGCATGAAAAGGGTGTGCCAGCCCCGGAATGGCATCCTTCACACCCAGCCCCTGGGAACAGCCAGCATCACTGAGCCACCGGCGGAAATGCAGCCTTCCCATTTTCTGATTATAGGCTGTTTCACAGGGTCATGGGGCTTCCTTTCCTTAAGATTCTTTAAAGAAAGATTTGAATTAGGACTTCCCAATCTCCATCTTCTATTTGGAGTCCTTCTTTAGGAAAAGGGGTGTCTGAGCCAGCCCCAGACCCTCTTCCACACGGTCTGGGGTTAATCGGGCCCACACAGGCCTACCTTTCCAAGCCCGAGAGTGTGGCTGTACCAGCCCGTGCGCGGCGCAGGGTGGGGTGGAGGGGACAGGCCTCCTGGGAGGCTGGGGGGACCCTCAGGGAGAAGGAGGTCTGGGGGGAGGCAGGGCCTTGCTGTAACAGCTGCCACCCTTCTCCTACCAGCAGAAAGGCTGCGGTCACTCCTCACAGGACCCGCGTGCCCTAACCGGCTTCCCAGGCGGTGATTTGCGAGAGGAGACGCCATCTTGCTTTCATTCAAGCTGAGACGCAGGACGGGGTGGCGGCTGGGTGTGCCAGGCCGGGAACAGGGCATCTGTAGCGTGTACTCCCAGCCCGGAATTACCGAGCACCACACGGAGAGGTGGCCCAGAGTTACTAGCTCTGCTAGGTTTTCAAGAAAAGCCAGAAATTGGGATTGTTATGGGAGTTACATGTTGGTCACTAATTCAAATAAAAATAATGGCTGGGGTTTGTGGGCACGAGTTTGTAACTTCTGATTTGACCTAAAGCTCTGCTAGAGTTTCCTTTCCTTTCCTTTGCTCTTTCCCACCCCACCTCCAAACACCCAGTGCATAGAACCTCTAAGATCCTATCGATAACTCTGGAAAACAAGGAGTACCTTTATTTCAACTTTTAGAGTCTGATCCCATCTCTTCAAAGCATTTAACTCAATTACAGCCTAAGCCCCTCCCCAAAACTGGCTGTCAGTGGGGAACATGAGCTCTAAGAAGAGGTGAGTTTACCAAGATCACATTTTGGGTGATTTTTTACTAACCTTTTGGGGGAACAAGTAATATTGTCTCTAAGCGATTCAAATAAAGGAACTTCTGTCTTCTAAACTTGTTTGTAACTGCCACTGTCTACCAGTCCTCCAAAGAAAAAGCTATATTCTATATTTCTCGGGACTTTTTTCCTTTTATGTCCTAGAAAAGCTCGATAAGATGCTACATGTTGCTTCTGCCTAATTCTTCTCTCCTGGCAGGGATGCAGGAAGGAAAAGTGTTCCCCTGGGGCCAGGAAAGGGAGTAGGAGAGAGGCCCCTCACAGAGTTGTGGCTCCTGGCACCAAAAATGACTCTGAGGGAAAGGGACAGAGACGGGGATGGCTGCTCAAAATGGCCTGGCAAAGTAGAAGGACTTGGGATATTGGGGGTTGAAGTGAGGTGCAAGCAGGGGAGGGGAAGTAGCGTTGGTTATGGGGTGGAGAAGAGGAGAGAACTGACAGCTGGGAGTGGTCTGAGTGTAAGTGGAGGTCCTGTATAGGAAAGGGGTTTGATTTGTTCCTTCTTGACTTTGCTTCTCAAGGGTAGCTCCATTTGAAGGGGGTACGTAGGGTCATCCTCATGATAGAAGTCAGGGCTCTTTTAATTGCAAGTGATAGAAACACAACTGAAATGGGCTTAAGATATGAAGGAATTGATTGAATTCATTCGATGCAGCTGAAACTTCAAGGAGTGAGTGGACATCAGGCATAGTTGGATCTGGGTGCAGATGATGTCATGGGAAATCTTTCTTCATACCTTGTCTCTGATTTTCTCTGAAGTTGCTTCATGGTGGGAGGGTTCTCAACATATTTTGTCGGGGATAAGCCTTAGCAGTACCAGACCATCCTACCAGCTCAACACCAGGAGAGGAGAGCTCCTTCCCCTAATAATTCCAAGAAATCTTTTTGGATTGACAGTGGTTCTTCAAATTCGGGTTGTGCCTAGGAAAAACATGCTGTTTTCCTTTACCCTCACACTGAATACTTCTGACTCCAGGTGTGGGTTTTTTTTCCCATGCCAGCCAATTCTCTGACCCCAGCTAGATGTCTTACAATTCAGTTCAGTTCTGACACTATCTACCCGCAGTTAAGGCTCAGTCCACAAAACTGCCCGCACTTCAGAGGCCAGTCACAAGTCCCAGGTTGTCCTCCACACTTCTGACCGACTGGCTATAATTTGGGGTTCCCACGGCCTCCTCTTTCTATTTGATAATTTGCTAGAATAGCTCACAGAACTCAGGGAAACATTTAGTTATGTTCACCAGTTTATTACATCACAAAATACATGATAAAGGATTCAGATAAACAACCAGATAAAGAGATACATAAGGAGAGGTCTGGAAGGGTCCCGGGCACAAGAACTCCTGTCCCTGTGGAGTTGGGGTGCCCCACCCTTCTAGCACGTGGATGTGCTCACTGACCTGGACGCTCTCTGAACCCCATGCTTTAGTGATTTTTATGGAGGCTTCATCACATAGGCATGATCAATTATTAACTCCACTTCCAGCCCCTCTCCCCTCTGTGGAGAATTGGGGGTGGGGCTGAAAGTCCCAAGCTTCTAATCATGGCTTCATCTTTCCAGTGAGCAGTCCCCATCCAGAAGCCCACCCAGAGTCACCTCATAAAAGCGAAAGGTGGGGCTTCCCTAGTGGCGCAGTGGTTGAGAGTCCGCCTGCCGATGCAGGGGACACGGGTTCGTGCCCCGGCCCGGGAAGATCCCACATGCCGCAGAGTGGCTGGGCCCGTGAGCCATGGCCGCTGAGCCTGCGCGTCCAGAGCCTGTGCTCCGCAATGGGAGAGGCCACAGCAGTGAGAGGCCTGCGTACTGCAAACAAAAAAACAAAAAAAAAACGAAAGGTGCTCCTTTCACCCAGGAAGTTCCAAGGGATTTAGGAACTCTGTGTGTCAGGAACCAGGGTCATAGACCAAATATTAGCAGGAACAGAGAGCAAAGACACACGCATATAAATATAAATAATATAAGTATAAATATAAATATATATTCTTATTATTTCACAGGGGGACATGCCCATCTCTGACCCAATGTCTTTGGCACAGGGGATGCAGTGCTCCAAGTGGCTGGGCCTGGGTCACATGTCCACCTCCAGGGCCGGGGGGAGGGGATCACGCCCATTTTAAGAACATGGTTGGAGAATGGGGAAGAGGGTGGTTCTACAAAGGGCAGTCGGGTTGTTCCCAGAAAAAGAGGATGGCTGGGCTGCAGAAGCAACCTGTCAGCCCTGTGAAGACGGTGATTCTCGCAGCCTTGTGGACTGCTCTAACCCTGGTGCGTGTGGAATGTGTGTCTTCTCTGCTGACCGTGCACCTGCCTGGGAGCAGGAACCCGTGATCTGGTCTTCGCAACATCTTATCGGTGATCTTGATAAAACCGTCTTACGTCATTGGGCCTCTGTGTTCCCTTCAAGTGCTAAGGTTGTCTCTGAGTCTGATTCATAAGATTCCACAAGCCCCACGAGGAAATGTGTCTCCCTGACAGGTGTACCCCGTGCCTGTGCTGTATGGGGGATGTTTGGGGGGAATACACGTATAAGCCCCCAAGTTAACTACACTCTGTGAATTGGAATAGCCCCCATGTTGGGTCTACAGGAACAGCGTCTGTAGACAGGTACCACCGCCCACCTTTTCTCCCTGCTAGCCCCGCTTATGATCTGGGGAAGTCCCTTTCCCCCCCCTGACATTTAAGGGCTCTGGAGGACATGCTGTTTTGGGAGAAGAGGGAAGCAGGGCCTTGGGGACAACTGGATGTGCAGGGAACCAGCTCAGATGACACATTTCTTTGGTTTTCGTCTTGCTTGCTACTCCAATTCACAGATGCACCTTATTAGCTTGTATTTTCCAAACCCCCTCAATCTACTGATGAGCCTTTGCATGGCCAGTGGAATGTCCTTCCTGACTGAGAAAATGGGAGGAAGAGAAGAAACTCTTGAACCTGTAATAGCACATTTCTGCCATCAAAACTCAGGCTGTGGGTTTTCTTTTTTAATGAAGAATTTCTGTATAAAACTGTACTGTGCAATCTCAAGATGACCCTAACTCTGGATTGGGGTAAAGAAGGGCTGAACATGGATATTATTTGAGGGTCTTGTGAAGGATAAAAGCACAGTCCTGAGTGGTAATGTAGGTCATCCTGTTAACCTGCTGATTTCCCTTCTCATCTCCTGACCCTGAACCTGACCAAAGGTAGATTCAGTTTTAGAAACTGGAGACATGACTTTGCACAATCCCCATGGAAATGTCTTGGCAGTGTTACAGAATTCCTGGAGTCAGTTATTCTAGGGCAGGGAGATCTGGCATTACTTGTGCTTTGGAACCAGCTGATCCCCAGGTGAGCCTGGGGCTCAGGTAGTTTTGGGGTGACCACAAGACAGTCTGGGTGCCACGTTTGTTTTCAGCCAAAAGCCACAGTCCAGGAAGACTGAAGAGAAGCTACCAGCTGGACCAGAGTTCCTAGGAGCAAATGGACCTAACTTGGGGTCCCTGAACAGGAGAGTCTGACTGTTGCTGAGCACCCAGAGGACCCCCACCCCCTGCCGTGCCCTCGGCTGGCTTGAAATGATTGCATGAGAGAGCCAGCCCATAGCTAAAAGTTCCCATAACACACTCCGTTATCCCACTCCAGCAGCTCAGGTTCAGGCAGCCCGACCAAAGACCTAGGGACTCTTTGCTATGCCCCCAAGTTCCTGCTTCCCTTTTCCTGCAGAAACCCCTCCACCAACCTTCAGCCACCCCTCACTGTATCCTCCACTCCTGCCTTTCTACCTACTGTGGTCTCTTCACATGAAACTACCTCCTTTTTCTATGTTAATCATGAACCCCCTCTCCCCTCCCCCACCCCGGGAGAATTTGGTTTATACCAGTGACTTTTATCCATTTCATGACAGAAACCTCCCTGAGGTACAGTGGAATGGTTGAGTTTGAATTTAGATTTGCCACTTAGTAAGTCTAAGACCCTAACCTCTATGAGCTGAAATTTTTCATCTTTTAAATGGGGATCATAATACCAACATTTCCAGACTGCTAAAAGATGAAATATACTAATTTTTAGAAAGTGCTTGACACATACAAAATGCTTAGTAATGACTGTGAATTCTCTTATAAGAGAAAGATATCTACGGAAAATTCATCTATATTGTGTATGGTGTAATACTGATTAAAATATTGGTGTCTATAAAAGCAGTGGTGCTTTGAAACGATGGTGCCCCTTTACCTCCTATTATACTTGTGTTTCTCCACAGTCCCTCCTGACACTTCCAGACTAAGCGAATTGTTGTTAACTTTTCTTTCCCTTCTACCAGCTTCTTCTCTGAGCACCCATCTGCATCCTCTTTTTCCCTTCAAAATCTCCTTTGGTGCTTATTTTAACCTTGGTTCGTGTGTGCAGGAGCTGTGTGGAGAGGACTGCGGTGAGCACATGCTAAGATGTGTTTTATTTATCTTGGACTCTGCATCCCTGTGGGGCTGAGCCTGGCAGACTTAGAAGATGATCCAAGAGAAGTTGCCTTCAGTGTGGACTTTGCAAGCACGATGAGATGAAGCTTTGTGCTGAGGGATGAGAAGTAAAGTGAAGGAGGTGGAGAGGGGCTGGTTCCTCCTACCGCCAGTCCAGTGAGCCTTGCCGTTGGTGCCGTGAGGGAGTCCGCAAACTTGATCCAGCCAAGTCTCACCTGACAGTTCTCATGGCCCCAGCTTGGAGACTTGGCCTCCTCCGCAAGCCAACACAGCGGGGTCCTTGAGCACCTGTGAGGGAAGGACCACCTTTGAAGTCTTGGCTGGAAACCATTTTTCTAGAATACACCTCACCATTTCCTCCTAAGAGGCTGAAGGAGTGATCATTTCATCGACTTCGAGGATGCAGTGTTGAGTCTACTGATGGAGCTCTTCTGAGTATTTAAGTGGTTGAGATTTTTTCTAAACATGCCTGTCTTTGTTCTTCTCTTTTTGGCCTTTGAAAATGTTTCAGAGTGTTTCACCATCTCTGAGTTACCGGAGAGTGCATTAAAGGGTTGCACCCATTTCTAAAGGGAAAATTGAGGCTGGTACATTGCAAGGAAATACTAGAGGATAACCATTGAAGAGTATGCAACCTGGGATGGTTCACAATCTGGCTCAAAGTCTGATCCTCGTGTTCTAGGCGAGTAACCTTAGGCCGATCACTTCATCTTTATGAGACACAGCATATACTCTTCTATAAAATGAAATAAAAACAGCGGCAGCATTTTTATTCTCTTCAAATGCCTTCTGAATGCGGGTTTTTAGTCTTAGGAAGTTCAGTTTCTCAACTTGTTATTTTGTGGATCATACTTTTTGATTTTGTATCTAAGAAATACTGGTCTAACCTGAGCTCCCAAATATTTTTTTCTTCTCCAAGTCTTATGGTTTTAGGCTTTATATTAGGATTCTATATATCAAAGAAGATATATGGAGGGCAAAACAGACATGAAAATGGAATCAACATCTTAGTCATTAGGGAAATGCAAATTGAAACCACAACGAGATACCATGACATATGTCAGAGAATTACTAAAATTTAGAAAACCAGCCACGCTAAATGTTGGTAAGGATGTGGTCGACCTAGAGTTCTCGCATCCTACTAGTGCGAACGTAAAATGGAAATAGTTTGGTATATTTTCTTAAGTTAAACTTAGACCTACTAAATAATCCAGCGATTCCACTCACAGGTATTTACTCCAGAGAAACAAAAGTCCATGTTATACAAAGACATGTACATGAATGTTCACAGCAGCTTCGTTTGTAATAAAACTGGAAGCAACCTTAATATCCATCAACAGATGAATGGATTGAAACACTGTGATACATCCGTACCACGGAATACTACCCAGTAATAAAAGGGAATGAACTACTGTTAACATTCAACAACGTGGGTGGACATCAAGGTCATTATGTGAGTGAAAAAAAACCCAAGCTCATCAAGTCACATACTGCATGATTTTGTTTATATGTTAATCATGAAATGACAAGCAGAGGTTTGATAAGTGCTTGCACGCTGGGCTTGTCCCTTTGGACCACTTGCTCGTGGAGCTGATTTGACACACCGTGAAGCCCAGACATGTACAGAGGCTGTGATGGGAACAGAGACCCTCTGGTCAGCAGCCCCGGCTGAGCTCCCAGCCCACAGCCAGCATCAACTACCATCTTGGACGTTCCAGCCCAGAAGAACCCACAGACGGGTACAGCCCAAGCATCGTCACATGGCACAGAAGAACATCCCAGATGATCCCAGTGAAGCCACAAAACCACTAGAGATAATAACATAGTTGTTGCTTTAAGCCACTGAGTTTGGGGGTGGCTTGTAATACAGCGATAGACAACCCAAATAAGTGCCTAGCAGTTCCAAGCCTACATGCTCACAGGGCCAAGTACCCATCCATGAACTGGTGTGAGCATGGCTAAGGAAGGTGCTGGCCAGCCAGACCTGGGCTGTACATCCAGCCCTGGAGCTGGGATGCAGTCAACTCTCAAACAGTGCCACCCAGACAGAGTGGGGAAGAGCCTTTCCCAAAGGAAGACCAAAGCGCAGTTACCAGAAGAAGGGCGATGGTGCAGGGCAGAGCAGACCCAAGCAACAGCCCGCTACAACTAGACTGCAGGGGCCCCCAGCAGAGGGAGGGCACCCGTGGATTTGGGACTCTGACGGTGTTTATGTAACTGTAGTGAGATTAATCTTTGTGCAGATTACAGGAGATAATTTTAGGTAAAGCATTACACGCAGTGCCTGACAGATAGGAAGTACTCAACTATTATACCTCTTATTATTCCATTTCTATTATTATTATTAAACAGTAGCTATATCACATTAGTTGATATTTCTTCCTCTGCAGACATCAGCCTGTATTTGGTCCTGGTACAGACTATATTCACACAGAGGTACGTTTGGCTCTATTTGAAGGACTGTCCCTGGTCTACGTGGGCCCAGTGTTTAGAGGCAGAGAAGTGTAGCGCTGGTCTATTTGAAAGGCACTGTCTTATTAACTCGTAGCCGCAGGGACTGGGCTCTGCTATGGCTCCTCATTTAGGAGACAAATAACTCAGCCTGGCCTAGTCCTGTCTGTTTTCAAGGTTTCCATAGAGACCGGGATGGAGACAGAGGTAGCTTGGGAAGCCTCAATACTTTCCCTGCAGACAGGAGACCAGCGGTCCTGAGGCATCTTCTGTGTTGAGGGGTGTGTGTGTGTGTGTGTACGGATGCTTATACGTTAGAGACGTGAAATTCTATATCCACATGTGCACAGGTCGTCGCCTCTTAGGAGAGACATGTACTCCTGGAAATCACAATGAAAAGTCACCAGGCGTGCCCTGGATGATGTAGGAGAAACCTCCGGGACAGCTCGCCACAAATCTTAATGGGTCCTCACGGCCGAAGGCTTGCTGGGCTACTAGGCGGCTGGCTTTTGTTAGCCTTTAAGGTCAGAGGTTAGACTGCATCATAGTTTCAGTTATGTGACGGTGAATAGCTTGGACAAGCATTTGGTCTGCTCCAGAACTGAAGGTAGGAGCTATGACTTTGGCCTCTTGGAGGCTGAACGGATATGTTTTGGGAGCGGAGATGAGAATGAGAAGGCATCTGCGCGTCCCTGGCGCACACGCTCCATCTAGGAACCTGTGTCTATTTCCTCACTGCAGACTGTCTCCCGAGCACCTCTTGTTTGCCGGGCACTGTTCCACACGCTGCTGAATAGGTGTGGCCCTTTTCCTTATGAAGCTCACAGTCTGCGTGGGGAGGCTGACAAGCAAACCAGGAATCAGAGCAAACAGGCTGTTAGGGGCTGTACAGCCAGAGAACAGGGCCGCCTCCCTGCCCCGGGGCCAGGAAAGTCTTGTGCATTATGGAGAGACCTGTTCCGCTTGCTCTTCCCCTTCAAATAGGCAGGGAACGAATGGAACGGGGTGTGTATCTTTTCACAGGCCCTACCCCTCCTCGGCGTTGACGGCCACGTGATCCACGATCCTAGCCTGGCCTTTCTCCTCCCGTCTGTAGTTTGACAGCTGAAGCCCATAATGCCCCAGTCCTTTTCCCAACCTGGATTGGGGCTGTTTCCTGATACCTGTAGCCCCTAAACATCAACTAGTCCAGGAGGCGACTTGTGATCTTGTTCCTGAATGAGGCGGCACTTGTCCGTTGCCGGAATGGGGAAGAGCTCTTCAGAGCGGGAAAGAGAGTGTGTGAGGAGGGTTAGCGGGTGCGACGGCACGGCCAGGATCAGCCCCGAGTCGACTTGGCAAGGCTGGCCCCGGGGGGTTGGGCACATGGCTCAGAACTGGATTGTGGCGCCTTTGTCGTCAGCCACATAAAAATGATTCACCCGGGTGTCCTTCAAGTCAGCAGATGTGAACGATCTTTGAGTGATCTTAAAAGACCACCCCGAAGTCCAGGCGTTGTCACTGGATCACGCACTCATTGTTGAGAGTGGGGCCTGGGGCAGGACTCGGGTCTCCGACCCCTTCCCTTTTCTATCTCTACTCATCTCACTGCATCGACGACTCCAAAATTTGTGTCTGTGCCCAGACCTCTCCCCTGAACTCAGACTGTCCACCCCTCTGCCTACCGGAAAGCCCCACTTAGAAGTTGCCTGGGCAGCTCGGACGCAGCCAGCTGAGCCCCTGATCTCTCCTCACCCCCCTGCCTCTCCTACAGTTTTCCCCACATCAGGCTGGGGGAGATTCCGTCGTTCTGGTTGCTCTGGCTAAAAATCCTGGAGTCGTTCAACCTGATTCCCTCTTTCTCTCGCACCCCAACCAATTCCCCAGTTCACCCCCCTAGTGCTTCTTTTGCAAATATTTCCAGATCTGATGGACGAATATCAACTCGCTTCTAGCCGTGCTTGCTACAGCCTGCTCTCCCAGCTTCTGCCCCGCTTCCAGCCATTTCTCAACCCAACAGCCAGAGTGATTCTTTTAAAACCTAAGTCATAACATATCATTCTTCTGCCCCAAGCCCTCTGGTGGCTCCCACCTCACACGGAGTAAAGGTAAATATATTTACCATGATCCACAGGGTCTTCACGGTCTGGCCTCCTCTTACCATCCTGCCTTCCTGCCCTCACACCACTTTCCCTCTCACTCCTCTACTCCAGCCTTAGAGATGCCAGACCCACCCCCCCACCTCAGGGCCTTTGCACCTGCTGTTCCCTTATATATTAGCAATGCCCACTGCCTCATCATCTTCAAGTTTTTGCTTAAATGGCATCTTCTCAGTGAAGTCTTTCCCAAACACCTCTTGAAACATGTGCCTTCCCCCAAGAAATCTTGAGTCCCTTTCCTGCTTTAGTTTTTTCTTTAATCTCCTGTGTAAGTTCTGTTTATCTGAGCAACAGTCAGACAAAACAGCAAATGAAAAGCAGGCCTACAGTGATTTTGAATAAGAAATTCTCAAGTCCAGAGTATACAGTAAGTATGCTGAATATTGTTGAAGAAATATAGAGGGAATGGTAAACCTGAGTGAGGAGCAGAAGAATATAAAAGGTGACCAGGAGCAGGTGTAAGTTTTGGACATTGAAACTATAGTGACAGAAATTAAGAAGACAACAAAGAGGCTCAAGACCAGGATAGATGGAGCAGAAGAGGGAGTTAGAAACTGGAAGACAGATCTAAAGAAATTACTCAGAAACCATCACAGAGACAAAATGAGATGAAAACATGAAGACGTTAGGAGGAATGCAAGGTCAAGTATGATGGGTCAACATATATTTGAAGTTCTAGAAGAGGTAATGGAGAGATTGGGGAAAAGTCACTACTCAGTGAGATAATTGCTAAGCATTTTCCACAGATAATGGGGGGATTTCTCAGATCAGTAAGCCCTTCAAAACTAAGCTGGTTAACTAAAAGGAATCCACATCTAGATACATCTACTTAAGCAGCAGAACACCAAAGTCAAATAGAATGGTTTAGAGCAGCCTGAGAAAAAAGACAAATTACTTACAAAATGAAAACTATTATATGGGGAACAGATTTCTCAATAACAACAATGGAAACCAAAAGACAGTGGAATACTGTCTTCAGATAAATGAAGGAAAATAATCGTTAACTTTGTATGGCCAGTGAAACTACCTTTCAAGAATAAGAGTGAAATAAATACATTTAGATAAATAAAAACAGGAAGTTTACCTCCAGGGTTGGGACGAGGGTGAGGCAAGTGAGATGCCAGGGGGCATTGGAATTTAAGGAGGTGCTCACTTTCAGGGCCGTGACAGTTTAGAATTAGCACCTCAGAGTGAGTGTTTCCTTGAAATTTACACCGTAGGTGCCTCACTCTAGTCCTGCCCCTGATACCACCAGAAGATCCCCACTGAGGAACTTCTAATTGATATATTTCAAGAAGAAGGGAAATAATCCCAGAAGGAAGATATAAGGTATAGAAAAGAAATGATGAGTTCATGAAATAGAAAATGTCTAGATAAGCCTAGGTATTTTGAATGTTTTTTAAAAATTAATAAATGTGGGGCTTCCCTGGTGGCGCAGTGGTTGAGAGTCCGCCTGCCGATGCAGGGGACACGGGTTCGTGCCCCGGTCCGGGAGGATCCCGCATGCCGCGGAGCGGCTGGGCCCGTGGGCCGTGGCTGCTGAGCCTGTGTGTCCGGAGCCTGTGCTCTGCAGCGGGAAAGGCCGCGGCAGTGAGAGGCCCGTGTACCGCAAAAAAAAAAAAAAAAAAAAATTAATAAATGTGTAATACGTGAGCTTAAAAGAAAAAGATGGAGCTAGACAGCCAGATGACAGTAGCAGCTGAGCTAGGAGGGAGGGGATTGTGGTTAAGCAGTCAACGATTCTTACATTGTTCAGGGAGGTTGTGATTAACCCAAGACATGCGCTTGTGGGAATTTCTTTGATAACCACCCAACACCTGCGTCCTGCTGGAATGTCCTGGCTCTTGGCACACTTGGCCTTGAGTGCTAGCCTCGTGTAAACTTGGTTATTCTCACACCAGAGTCCAGTGGGCTCTCCACGAAAGAGCCACATGAGCCTCAACTTCAAATCCTTCTCCGGGTCTTCAGGACAAGCACGTACCCAGAAAATATGTGTTAAAAATCTCAACCTCACTAGGTTTTTTTCTTTTGTGTGTGTGTATGTGTGGTCAAAATTAACAGAATTTTTCATTCTGCTACACTAAAATCTAAACCATTAACTGTTTACTACTGAAATTCCAGTGCCCACCAGCACATAGTAGAAACTCAAAAGATATTTCTTGAACGGTTTTATAACCATTTTTGATGGAGATGTACATCGTATGGTTGTCACTCTCTGGATTTTTCACTTCTCCATTTTATAGATAGTTGACAAGCACCTGTTAACTCCGAGGATCATCCTAGGTACTGGAGCGATAAGCAAGGGTGAGCAGCACAGAGCCGTGACCCTGTCCTTGCAAGCGTTGCTGTCTGGAGCTGTGACTTTCAAACACTTCCAGCACAGGCATACTAAGAAATGCATTTTGCTTTGTGAACCAGCACACGCAGGCCACACAGTAATACATGTTTAGGGCATCCTTAGCACACATGATGGGCTCTGACAGTTTCTACTTTATGCCTTTTTCTTCAAGAAGAATGCCTGTCACCACCCACTAAATTGATGTTATGACCCATGACGGCTGTGGTTTGAAAAGCATTGATCCAGTGCAGAAGTTCTGCATCTTTCCTCTGCCATGCGTTCCTCAGAATCATGGCTTTCAATGCACAAAACAACGGACATCAGGTTACAATAGAAACTTATTAGATTGACATGCAATTATAAACATATTCGAGAAAACAAATGTGACACAGTAATATGTGCGCTTCATAATTAACACAGTAAATGCAAGACCCGGCTAGTGACTCACACTGGCTGGAATTTTGAAGTAGGGATGAACAAAAATGCTATTTTGAGAATTCTGCTACGACTGTGGTGAGACGTGGAAATATCTGTGATCACCGTTGGTGACAAAGGCACAGGTGCTGAGACCACCACTCTGGAGTGTCACCTACATTCATAACTGAAGGAATGCTGCATTTGAGAAGGTAGTGAAAAAAAAGGAGCATTGTTTCCCCCATTCAAGTTCATAGAACCCAAGGGGCCCCTGGACCCCCAGATGGAAATCCCTGGTCTAGCAGAGCCACACTTTATCTCAGTGATCTGAGCCTTATTGGTCAGTTGGAGAGATGTTGATTCGCTTCTCAGGTAGGTTTATAACCACAGTTTTTAAGGGTGTTGCTCACTGTGGACGTACCCGTTTAAGAGTCGTAAGAGCTTCAGAAAGCTAAGGCGGCAACGGCACTGGCAAGGAGTGGGCAGGCAGGGGTCCCAGGGGTCCCCCCATCCATCCCCTGAGCCCTCCATCCCATCTGAAGCAAGTGACTTGCAGTGCAGACCGATCCTGCAGTCGGATTCACTGCGGGTCGGGGGTATTCTGTTGGGACAAAGAGCATCGTCAGAGGTGGCTGTGTGGGCGTCTCGGGGACCCTCACTTCCCTTGTGGCAGAAGAGGTGTGGCCCTCGAGGATCATCCGCTCACGTAGCTGACAGGTTAACATGAGAAGAAGGGAGGAAAAAACCAGCAAGCTTGGAGGACCGATTTAGTCTTGCTAAATACACTGGAAGAGCGGAGTGTGGGAGACAGCATTTTATCAGCTCCCCGACTGTCTGTCGTTGTAAAGGCACCTGCTTGGTAACTCCTGGAGAAGTCCTCTGCGACTACACTGTTGCATCCATCGTAAGACGGTTCCTTCTATCTTACAGGCCATGTGGGGGAATTCCGAAGAAGCTGGAAATCATCCTCTGAGAAAGCAGAGTTACAGCTTCTTCCAATTTTCGTGTCTTATTTGAGGGGCTGTAGGAGGACCCCCACGTCCTCCTTCCATTTTCTGATATTTTATTAAATGGACACGACACTCCGTCATTGGTCCTGCTGGAGTAGGAGACCAGCAGTTTGCATCGTTTAGGAGGTGAGATGGTTAGTTTTGTGCATCGGTCAGATATTTAATCAAACGCTAATCTAGGTGTTGCAGGGAAGTAGATGTGGTTCACATCTACAATCAGATGACTGCAAATAAAGGAGAAAATGGCAGGGAGTGCTCATCCAATCAGTGGGAGGACTTCAGAGCAAAAATCGAAGTTTCCCGGAGAAGAAGAAATTCTCTCTCAAGACTGTGACATCAACTCCTGCCTGAGTTTCCGGCCTGCCAGCCGTATGAATCTCAGACTTGCCAGCCCCCGCGATCACATGAGCTAATTTCTTAAAATAATCTCTTAATACATTTGGTTTCATTTCCTCGGAGAACCCTGACTAATACGGGATGCATTTAAAAATTTTTTTGTCTTAAATAAATGAAAGGCAAGAATCTGAAAGCAAAGTGACTTAAACACAGCACATGCACGCACACCATGCCCTGAGAGCTTGGAAGAAGAGAACTGTGGGCCAGGGAGGAGCTGGGAAACAGGGACACTAGCCTTTCTTTTTTATTTTTTAAGTTTTATTTAGTGTGCGAAGGGGAGCAGCCACTTCTCCTCCACCAGTCGAGGCCCTTCCTCGTCTCCCACTTATAGCTCTGTCTTCTGTGCTCAAACCTCCACCTCCTTCTTGCTCCTGAAACCATATCTGATCCAGTCCCTGCAGACCCCTCACTCCCCCAGCCTGGGTTATTGAGATGGCCTCATCTTACTCATCCTTTTGGACACACTGCCTCTCTTTCTTGAAACTTCTCCACTCCTTGGTTTTGTTCTCACTGTCCCTTTCTCTGCATCTTCTCTTCGTCTCCATCCTTCTCTCCCTCCACCTGCCCCAGAAACGGTCACTGAACACCCAGTTGCTGGGTGATCTCTTTGCTCAGATAGTTTGAACCACCTCCTAAATCTTTTTTGTTTTTTTTTAATTTTTATTTATTTATTTTTTCTGTGTTGTGTCTTCGTTTCTGTGCGAGCGCTTTCCCTAGTTGCGGCGAGCGGGGGCCACTCTTCATCGCGGTGCACGGGCCTCTCACTATCACGGCCTCTCTTGTTGCAGAGCACAGGCTCCAGACGCACAGGCTCAGCAGTTGTGGCTCACGGGCTTAGTTGCTCCGCGGCATGTGGGATCTTCCCAGACCAGGGCTCGAACCCATGTCCCCTACATTGACAGGCAGACTCTCAACCACTGCACCACCAGGGAAGCCCCTACCTCCTAAATCTTGGTGCTTCCCCAACTTTGTCTCCATCCTAGAACTCTCCCTCCTTCTTCAAAATCATCCAACTAACCGTGCACTGGACTTCCCCACTGAAGTCCCGCACGGCATCTCAGACCAAACATATTTCCAAGGGATCCATCATTCCCACACCCGTGCTCTTGATCTCAGTTGGTAGAATTTCCACGCAGAGCTAGTATCTCCCCTGATAACAAGTCAGTCGTTCTTGTGCATGCCTGATTTCCTTAAGAGCAATCTAAAGGCTTTGACTTTATTCAAGTGATGCAATTGGATTCCTCTGAGGCATAATTATTATTCCAGGTACATGATTTCTGTAATGGGATAATTGGCTGCCTCTGCCCCTAGAGAACACCTGAAATAAGGAATATGTGCACCTGTGTTTTTAATCAAAGTGAAACATAATAAGCAGGGGCAGTCGAGAGGCACAGTAAATGTGTCAGTGGTGCTTCTGGTAAGTTCACGGTGGTGAGTAGCTGGACCGCATCCTGTGAGTGAGTGAGAGGGCCAGGCCGGTGAGAACAGAACTCGGAGGGACTTCAGGCCTTGACAAGGACATGATTTTTGTCCAGAGTACAGTGAGAAACCACTGGAAGTTTCGGGAGGGGGTTGTGGGATGATCAGATTGATGTTTTAGACGGTCACTCTGAGCTGGGTGTGGGACAGGAGTAGATGAGGCCAGAATGGAGCCCAGACTCCTGATTCTGATTCAGTTGGTCTCGGGGGGAGGGGGAGGCATCAGTGAGACGTAAAAGTCCCCCACATGGTTCCAGTATGGAGCCAGGGTCCTGGAGGTCAAGCTCCGGAAGCGTGGCCCCCAACCCACGACTGCATCCCCAGGGTTTCGCACTCTCACGCCGGTTCACACCCAGCCTCCAGCACCAGCTTATGGCTCCAGCACCTGCTCCAGGAAGTTGAAAGCAGCCCTGCAGCTATGCCGGGTCTACAGTGGGAAGTGCAGCCCTGCAGCTATGCTGGGTCCACAGTGGGAAGTGCAGCCCTTCAGCTATGCTGGGTCCACAGTGGGAAGTGCAGCCCTTCAGCTATGCTGGGTCTACAGTGGGAAGTGTCACCGTGCGATATATCTGTTGTGGACGTTCTTTTACACCCGGGAACTGGACAGTTTTGCTTTTTGTTTATTTCAACTTCAGTGAACTGACAGCCACTTAAGAATGTGCTCATCAAGGTGTCTGGGCTCCATGGACTGTTTCCTCCCCAAATTCTATCCCTGTTTCACTCGAGGTCCAAGTGGAGTATTAGAATCACAGTTCAAAGCAAACAACATTGACGATGTGAGAGAGAACCATGTTGAAGATCCAGAAAAAGATACTGTGAAATTCTCTTCTGCATTGGGTATGATGTTTTCTTTTTTAAAGAAGATGTTGGGGGTAGGAGTTTATTAATTAATTTATTTATTTTTGCTGTGTTGGGTCTTGGTTTCTGTGCGAGGGCTTTCTCTAGTTGTGGCAAGCGGGGGCCACTCTTCATCGCGGTGCACGGGCCTCTCACTATCGCGGCCTCTCTTGTTGCGGAGCACAGGCTCCAGATGCGCAGGCTCAGTGTGTGGCTCACGGGCCTAGTTGCTCCGCGGCATGTGGGATCCTCCCAGACCAGGGCTCGAACCCGTGTCCCCTGCATTAGCAGGCAGATTCTCAACCGCTGCGCCACCAAGGAAGCCCTGGGTATGATTTTTAATGAAAGTGATCAGGCATTGAGAGACCTGCGGTATCAGAAACATGCCTTCAATATGCTTCTGAGTCAGGGCTTGGCTGCCACAGGGATGTAGCCAATACGGGGAGGGCAGCACATGTCCAGACAAGTCTGACTCAGTGGATTTGCCAGTGGCTGCTGTTGCTATTTGCTTCTGCAATGAAGGCTGTGTGCCTGGCTCTGGCCTGTTCACAGCCTCCTAGACCACATGCCTGCCCGGCTTCTTCAGGACATCATGCTCGTGCACAGTGATTTGAAAGGAGAACTAGATGAATGTGTCCAAAACTACCTCCTTGGAAAAATTGAAGTAATAAAAAATACAAAGCGTGGGAGATTGATTTGAGGCAGAATCATCAGAGCGGCTGTGGCGTGGCCGGCTCCTCGCTGGCCGTCATCCAGGAGGACTAGTGGACGGTAGTATGCCTGGTGACCAGCACCACCAGTGCTGACCCTCGCCTATAGCTCCTCCCGCGTTGTGAGGGGGATTCAACTGGGGGCTGCATTTCAGATGGGGTCGTGCTCCCTTTTCCAAGCTCAGAGGCCTGGAGGGAGCTGCGACACCAATAAAGTCACCTACCATTGCTGGAGGGTCGTTTGCCATGAAGAGAATCTATTTCATTGAACTTGGACAGTGTGACAGTGGCATGGATATCTGGGGAGGAGAAAATTTCGAAATATCATTTCGGATTTGGATGGGTGGAGGTAAGCTCTTCATCATCCCTCGCTCTAGCGTTGGACACATTTTTGGAAAAAGGCGACCGTATGGTTCTCCTGAAGGCGAGGATATCATGACATGCGTGATGAGACTGGTTCATGTTTAATTGGATGAATATCAGCAGGAGTATTTTTCCATAAGACCTGGGCTGGGGTCCAAAAGCTTTGGAAATATCAATAAGCATGTTGAATGGAGGAAGAAGTTGGCTTGGAAATCATTTCAATGATATTTGGATAACATTTGCCAGGAGAGGCAGATACCCGAGCCCAATGCCAAACCCTAGCAATCCATTTTTATCAAAAGAAGGTCAACATGCCCCAAGTCCTTCAATGGGAAAGGCTCTGTCGCCTCCAGATCAGTAAGTGTCTGGTGGCCCAGGGCTGTCCAAGGCAGACGAGAGGCCTAGGGGTGCTTAAGGGATGTGGCTACGGTGACCCTATTCAGCTCTGAATTTATAATGAAGAGCGTGAATTGATTTTAAATAATCTCCCTTTGCCTGGATATGTCGGAAACTCATTCAAGTGCTCATGAAGTGTCATGGGTCAGGGGCAGCCCAGCAATAGAATTTTGGGAAGAATAATTGGCTGTACCAGGTGCCAGGTGGACAGTGCCTAAGAGTGGTCGATCTACTGAGTCACAAAGGCTGTGTTGCTATGGCAACCTGTGACGGCATTTGGAGAGTTAAGACGGACTCGTGGCTGGAACGGTGATTCATCACACTTGTCCTCCTAATGGAGATGCCTGAGAAGATTAGCAAAGGTGAGACAGCAGATATACTGGAGACTGGAGCACCAAGCGACCATCAGAAGGTGAAGAAGTATGTTTCACCAAGACATTAAGGTCACTTCTGAGCTGCCGTTAAGGAATTTTTTGCTCATGACAGAAAACAAGAATTCAGTTTTAACTCTATTAAAGAGTCAAGTTTGCAGAGAAGGGCAAAACCCAGGAAACTGACATGCCTATTCAAATCTATTTACACTTCTTTTTAACCCATTTTAATAATGGAATGGCATTTATCTGATCAGAAACTTGTTATGATTTCCTTTTTTAGAAGACTTCATAGGAGATTGTTAATTTTTTCCACTTCTATTACCATGTTCTAAATAGATAATGTTAAACAGATTGCATCCACATTACTTTCAACTCCAGAAGGCATCGTTTATAAGATTATATTTAAGAGGCAGTTAACTATTATAAAGTATTTTGATGAATTATGGTACTATTTACATTTAAAGGATCCTTTTTATTATTAAAAAATAATAATAATATGGAGCTGGGGTGAAACTTCCTGCACTATACTAAGTCCTCCAAAACTTGAGACCCCGTTGTGGCCCCGCAAGAAAGATTCACGCAGCCTAAGCTTCATCAGCCCAACAGCCACAGAGAACTCACTCCTCACGGGGGCAGCCTGGTTCTCCTTCAGGCGGCTCTGATGGCTGGAAAATTCTTCCTTATTTCAAAGACCAAATCTTCTCCATTGGTTCAGCCTTGCCCTCTGCACAGAGTAAACATTCCAGTTCTTTTAACAGCCACACCCATGAGCTGGTTTCAGGGACTTCTGTTTCCTTCCCTTTTATCTTCCTTTTCTTAAATATGTAATGCAGGCACATGGGAGAAGAAAGTGTAAAAGTGAGATGAAGGGCAAATCAAACCTTATCTGCCATACCTCCAGGCTCTGGAATCCTCCCCCCAGAGATAATCACGTTACCACTTCCTATCTTTTCAAGAGAAATTATGCATTTGCAAAGTATACACATTCTTTTAGACAAAAATATTACATACACTATTCTGCACCTTGCTTTTCTTAAACATAGTAATAAATTTTGGAGATGATTCCACGTCAGTATTTAAAGCCGTACCTGATTCTTTTAAAAGCAACGTAGGCAGTTTCATAAAAACCATATTTCATTAAGCTAGTCCCCTGCTGATGGACACGTGGTAGTTTCCAATCTTTTGCTACTACAAACAAAACAATCATGAATATCCTTGCATTGCATATACCTCTTTGTACAGGTATCTGTGTCATAGATTTAGAGCAATGCAATTGCTAGATTGAAAGATACGTGCATTAAAATTTTTAAGACACATTGCCGGATTGCCATCCAATGTAGTGGTACCAGTTTGCTCTCCACCAGTAAAGTATGAGGGTTCCTGCTCTCTCTCATGCTTAGGAGATGAACTAGTTTGTAATGCCCTCCTGGAATTGCTTTGCCCTGAACTGAACCCATTGTTTCTGTGTGACCAGTGACCTTAGTGAATGTAAAACATCCTTTCTCTCATTCCAGTTACTCTACTTCTTTAAAAACAAACAGAGCCTCAACACTGAAGCTGCCATTGTGACCAGGGCCACATCACTGACATTTAGTCATTAGGCTCTGTTCCATAGTGTACCTGCTAAACCAGGTTTCTCCCTTTTTGTGCCTGGGCTTTGGGATTTTTGTATGCAAGTTGCAGAAGTTTCCATTTATCTGTGTATTCGTTTCCTTTTGCTGCTGTAACAAGTTACACAAATTGGACGTCTTAAAGCAACACACAATTTATTATCTTCCAGCTCTATTGTTCTGAAGTCCAAAACGAGTCTCAATGGGCTAAAATCAAGATATCAGGTCTGCGTTCCTTCTGGATGCTCTAGGGGAGAATCCACTTACCATTTCCAGCTTCCAGAGACTGCCTGCATCCCTGAGCTCCTTCTTCCACCTCAAAGCCAGCGGTACAGCATCTTCAGTCTCTCTCTGGCTCTGACCCCTGCTTCGATCGTCACATCTCCTTCCTTGACTGCCCTGATTCCTGTCTTGCTTCTTTTAAGGACCCTGTGATTACATTAAGCTCACTTAGGTAATCCAGGATAATATTCCTGTCTTAAGATCCCTAACTCAATTATATCTGCAAAGTCCATTTTGCCACTTAAGGTAACATAACCTATTCACAGGCTCTGGGAATTATCTTTAGGGAGCCATTATTCTGCAGACCCCAATCTGCATTAAATATCATCTTGTTAAGGCTAATTTCTTCAAAGGCTGCTTGGACATAAATGTGCTTTCAGGGAGGGTCTGGGTATATTCGCTTCTACAAGGATTTTTTTTTTTTTTTGAGTATAGTTGCTTTACAATGTTGTGTTAGTTTCTGCTGTACAACGAAGTGAATTAGCTATATGTGTACATATGTCCCCTCCCTCTTGGACCTCCCCCCACCCCCATCCCACCCATCTAGGTCATCACAGAGAACTGAGCTGAGCTCCCTCCGCTATACAGCAGGTTCCCACTAACTATCTATTTTACACTAAGTACCAGCCAGAACATAATGTTGAGCCGGACATCCTTGGGGCTAGAGTGAAGAATTACAAAACAACTAACAGGTGGATCTGCGCTTTACAGTTTAAAAAGAGCATTTACATCCATTACGCATTTCCCGTTTCCCACTGTCAGGTGAAGAATCGGCCTGGAGCCTCACAGCAGGTGCAGGTCAGCGCGATTCTTCAGGCTGCAAAGCTGTGGCTCTTTCCACGGCACCAGCTGCACCAAAGTTGTGCTACCAGCCCGCACAGAGTCTCCAATAAAAGCCCTTGAGAATCCTTTTCCTCTGTGGGTTTCCAGAGCCGCCCGTTCCCATAAGCTACCCATTTGGGTTGGAGTCAAAGTTCCTTTTTTACCAGTTTCCAGAGCTTGTTCTCACACCTTAGCCACCCAGAACTCACGACAGCCTCGTCAGCTGAGCAGGGCGGACCTGGGGCCGGCTCGCCACATCCTCGATGACACCAGGGAGATGGAGACCCAAGAGGATGGGGACTACGGCCAAGGGTCACAGGAGACGCAAACCCACAGGGCTCCTCTCACTGAGCCATACTGTCTCTTCCAGAGAGGCTGCCCTGAAAAGCTAGCAATTCCAAAACCCCCGAATGGTCTGACCTTCACTCCAGAGGACATTACGTGTTTCTTAGAAATTGGAGGCTGAGTAGGGAACTAACATACATGGAGTACTTACTGCGTGCCAGCGCTTTCCAGAGACAGCTCATTTAATCCTTCTAACAGTTTGGGTGTTATTATCACCATTTGTTTTGTGTGTGTGGTACGCGGGCCTCTCACTGTTGTGGCCTCTCCCGTTGCGGAGCACAGGCTCCGGATGCGCAGGCTCAGTGACCATGGCTCACGGGCCCAGCTGCTCCGCGGCATGTGGGATCCTCCCGGACCGGGGCACGAACCCGTGTCCCCTGCATCGGCAGGCACACTCTCAACCACTGCGCCACCAGGGAAGCCCTATTATCACCATTTTAATGATGGCGGCTCTGAGAGGTTAACGGTCACAAAGATGGCAATGAATGGATTCCATACCAGGTCATTGTGATTCCAGAGCCCATGACTTCTCCTCCCGCCCACGCTGGAGGATGAGCTGAGGAGGACACCAGGTTAAAAAAAAATCTAGCACCTGCTTGGTGAGAGTAAAGAGCCCTCGAACGCCCTGGGTAGGCTTGCAGCTGGCTGGATGGAAGTGAGTGCAGCTGGCGGGAGAGGCTGGGAGGGAAGGTGCAGGCCAGCTGTGCCCTGGCTGGTGTCCAGTGACCTGCAGCCCTGGGAGCGGGTGCCGGAACCCTCCCTGGCCAAGAGAGAGAGGAGGTCCAGGGAGTACGGTCAGGGGTGGGGGGGAAATGTCAGAGCCAACTGCCAGGTAACGTCACCAAACAAACACTAGCTAGAGAGCTAGAGGCTTGTCCAGAAGTGTTCTCAGGGCTTGCTTTGGTTTTACCATTTGTCTGAGTTGGGCTTCATTTCCATATTTCCTTCAGCTTAGACCCCATCTGCTGCTCTGTGTGCCTGAGCCCACCGCTAGAGACACAGGCATGCAATTATCCAGCTCCTACGCATTTTTCTCGTTCTCTTTCTCTTTGAGTTTAATTTCCATCAGAGGCTCTGCCTGGAACTTGCTTAAAAACCTGCAATTATGAGGAGGCAGCTAATGAGACCAGGAGCAAACTTCTGCACTGTGCAGCTACTTTTTTAATGAGATAAACAGGGAAAAGGTCAAACAGAGGGATTTCTACGTTGCTCCCATGACTGAAAGGGTCCCCAGCATTGCAAATAAACGTGCTGCAATTAGCACGTGTCAGGGGCCAGGGGGTGGGTTTCGTCCCTGGGGTCCTCGGGCTTCTTGACCTTGCCTGAGATGTGTGACTGGATCTTGCCTGGATGAAGATCCACTGTCCAGTGCTCCCAGGTCCAGAGACCCTTTTGGTCACGGTCAACAGAGATGCGCCCTGGAAAGGCCACTGAGTGTGGTGGCAGAGCTCTGACCTCAGCTACTGCACGGCTGCCTTTCCAAGAGCGGTTTGTTTTCCTCCCCAAGCACATTATGGGGTAATGAATGGGTCTGTGGAAATTGCACACAGCGTGTGTCATAATGAATATTTTGACTTGGAATACAGCATTCTCAGCAACTCCCAGTGTCTGCGGAAACTCAAGAGGTGGCAGAAAACTCTATCGTGAAAGCGCCACTCACGCAGCATAGCTAATAATGGGAATTCAGGAGCATTTATTTAGTGCCTGCTGTGTACCTGTCTCTGGGCTGAGCACTTGGGGTACAGAAATGAGTAAGATGCAGCCTCTGTCCTTCTTTGGATCTAATGGAGAGAATCGGAGAGTTAAAATGATGCTGTACCCAATGAAGTCCCCCTCCCCCCACCTCCCTGCACCCAGCTCCTCGGGTCTAGATTTACCCAACGAAAAGGAAGCGTTGGCTCAAGGCTTAAGCTTTTTCTTGAACCAACACCTATTTGAGGTCCGTTCTTCCTCCCCAAGGGGAGAACATTCTCCTTGCCCTCTTCCCTCCCGTCTGCCCATGGCTAGAGCCCAGGGCAGGGGTCAGAGGTCCCACCCCAGCCCCTTCCAGGGCACACTTGGGAATGGCTCAGTGCCATGGTCCTCGAGCCTGGTCACACACTGGAGCTGCCTGGGTTGCTCAGTGACAGTGCAGATGTTGGGCCCTTCGACAGAGGTTCTGATGTGTGGCTTTGGGACTGGTCCCCGGAGCCGTGTTTGGAACGATGGCTCCAGGTGATTCTGGTGCCTGGTCAGGCTTGGGAACCGCTAACCTAGGACCAAAGTACCGTTTTGTCACTCCAGCTGCTGGCAGGAGCCTCCTCCCTTCTCTGGAACACATTTCTCTCCTCTATAAAGATGCTTGATGACCTCTGAGGCCCACGCTGCCTCTGACCACCTGTGTGTCCACAGGCGGGCTAGCCGGGCGCTGCCCACGACGCTGCCCTTCCTTCACACCCCTGCATCTCAGGGGAGAAGAGAGCCAGCGAACCTGGACCTGACGTGGGTCTCAGCCCCTCCACCTGCTTCCTGGGGACCCAAGCCGGGTCCCCTCCCCTCTCTGGGCCTCAGTTGTGGGTAAATCTGTGAGGAATTTCAGCAGATAACCACCCCTCTCTGTTTCTTTGCCTCGGGGAATCTTTCAGTGCAGAAATCAAAGCACCTTGAAGGCAAAGCCAAGAGCCCTGGGTGGAAGCTACCTTCGAGGCAGTGAGAGCCAGCGCGGCAGCTGTGGCGTGGGCTCTGGGGATGGACCCTGCCCTGCACCACTGCGTAGCCCACTGGGGGCGCCGGAGCTGCATGAGGGGCGGGAGGGAGGGTCTGCCCTGCGTCCAGCCTGCCTCCAGGAGAGTCTGGACAGGAGCTCACGCCGCCCCTAACTGCCAACCCATCCTTCCTCCAGCTCTTGCCAGTTTCTGTGGGAGCCGGGCTCTCCAGACCAGGGGAACCCACAAGGTGCCCCTCCTTGCGCCACATTTCTGAAATGTCATGAAGAACCCAGGGGTAAGACAGGAATAAAGACACAGACCTAGTAGAGAATGGACTTGAGGATATGGGGAGGGGGAAGGGTAAGCTGTGATAAAGCGAGAGAGAGGCATGGACATATATTCACTACCAAACGTAAGGTAGATAGCTAGTGGGAAGCAGCCGCATAGCACAGGGAGATCAGCTCGGTGCTTTGTGACCACCTAGAGGGGTGGAATAGGGAGGGTGGGAGTGGGGGAGATGCAAGAGGGAAGAGATATGGGAACATATGTATATGTATAACTGATTCACTTTGTTATAAAGCAGAAACTAACACACCACTGTAAAGCAATTATACTCCAATAAAGATGTAAAAAATAAATAAATAAATAAAGGAGGAGAGAGGTTAAACCAGCCCATCAGGAAACTTCAAGATAGACCCTCCCCATGCCCTTGTTTGCCACCCCCCACCATTTACATCCAGCTCCGGGAGCTCTCAGTACCCGCTTCCTCCATCCTCCCTGTGCTCCAGGCTCCCTTCTCAGCTTCCTGTGGGTGAGGGGATAATCTCAGAGTTAACCTGAGGGGATAATCTCAGGGTTAATCAAAACGAGGCTGTCAAAAGCTGCTTTCACATCAAGGTGCGAATGATAAAATCACACACTAAACTAGGGATTCTCTGCGTTCCACAGACCGAATTTAGTCCATGAATTTGGTGGAAAATGTGGTCCTCGTTTTCACTAAAAAATTTAGCATTAACTTCAATTATGAATGAGGAGTAGAACATCGGGGTGTTAGCCTATAACTCCGTCACCAGTGGAGATCACAGGTAACTTCACATCACTTTACAGTTGACACAGGTACTCAAAATCTTATTTAGCCTCAGCTTTTGAAATGATGGTAAATTCTGAGATTGTCACTATTCCTTGTTATTTAATGTGTTGATAACAAAGCACATATATCACTATACTGCAAACATATGTAAAAAATATTTTGGCAACTACATTTTTAATACGATTGTTTTCTTTCAAAATCTTATGTATTCATTCTTTTAAAAAATGTTATTTAGAGGAGCCCATAGGATTCACGGGCTGCCAGCGAGTCCATGGCACATAAAAGTTTAAAGACTCCACCTCTAAATTTATCTTAAGATGCATGTCATCCTATTAGGAAAATTTTGAGCAGTATGGAAAAGTGAAGAATTTTTGATAATGGTGAGAGAAGATAATTTTGAGAATTTGTCAAGATTTCCGGGAGCTAGAAGAGATCTCAGAGATATATCGCTTTATTTGTTAAATCAACCTTATTCAGCTTTAATTTACATACAGTAAAATGCACCCATTGTTTTACGTGTGCTAATTGCTAAAAACAAATAACATAAGCGTTACCATCTTAACCACATTAAGTGCACAGTTCAGTCATGTTAATTATATTCACGTTGTTATGTAAAATGCACCCATTAGAAGTGTGCAGTTTGACTAGCTCTGACAATGTACTCGAGTAACCAGTCATCACTACAATTAAAGACACAGTATTTCTATCACTCCCAAAACATTCCTTTGTGTCTCTTTATGATGTCCACTACCCCAAACCCAAGTAACCATTGATCTACTTTTTGTCACTCTAGACTAGTTTTGTCTTTTTTTTAGAATATAATTGCTTTACAATGTTGTGTTAGTTTCTGCTGTACAACAAAGTGAATCAGATATATGTGTACATATGTCCCCTCCCTCTTGGACCTCCCTCCACCCCCATCCCACCCATCTAGGTTATCACAGAGCACTGAGCTGAGCTCCCTCCGCTATACAGCAGGTTCCCACTAGCTATCTATTTTGCACATGGTAGTGTATATATGTCAAACCTAATCTCCCAATTCATCCCACACTCCGCTCCCCCCCCGCACCCCGTGTCCACATGTCCGTTTTCTACATCTGTGTCTCTATTCCTGCCCTGCAAATAGGTTCATCTGTACCATTTTTCTAGATTCCTCATATATGTGTTAATATATGATACTTGCTTTTCTCTTTCTGACTTACTTCACTCTGTATGACAGACGCTAGGTCCATCCACATCTCGACAAATGACCCAGTTTTGTTCCTTTTTACGGATGAGTAATATTCCATTATACACACACACACACACACACACACACACACACACACACACACATATATATATATATATATATATATATACACACATATATACACCACATCTTCTTTATCCATTCATCTGTCGATGGACTTTTAGGTTGTTTCCTTGTCCTGGCTACTGGCTATTGTAAATAGTGCTGCAATGAATACTGGGGTATATGTGACTTTTTGTATTATGGTTTTCTCAGGGTATATGCCCAGTAGTGGGATTGCTGGGTCGTATGGTAGTTCTATTTTTAGCTTTTTAAGGAATCTCCATACTGTTCTCCATAGTGGCTGTATCAATTTACATTCCCACCAACAGTGCAAGAGGGTTCCCTTTTCCCCACACCCTCTCCAGCATTTATTGTTTGTAGAATTTTTTGATGATGGCCATTCTGACTGGTGAGAGGTGATACCTCACTGTAGTTTTGATTTGCATTTCTCTAATGATTAGTGATGTTGAGCATCTTTTCATGTGTATGTTGGCCATCTGTATGTCTTCTTTGGAGAAATGTCTATTTAGGCCTTCTGCCCATTTTTGGATTGGGTTGTTTGTTTTTTTAATATTGAGCTGCATTAGCTGTTTGTATATTTTGGAGATTAATCCTTTGTCCGTTGCTTTGTTTTCAAATATTTTTTCCCATTCTAAGGGTCAGCTTTTCATCTTGTTAATGGTTTCCTTTGATGTGCAAAAGCTTTTAAGCTTAAAAAAAGTTTAAACCTAAGCTTTTAAACTTAATTAGGTCCCATTTGCTTATTTTTGTTTTTATTTTCATTACTCTAGAAGGTTGGTCAAAAAAGATCTTGCTGTGATTTATGTCAAAGAGTGTTTTTCCTATGTTTTCCTCTAAGAGTTTTATAGTGTTCGGTCTTACATTTAGGTCTTTAATCCATTTTGAGTTTACTTTTGTGTATGATATTAAGTAGTGTTGTAATTTCATTCTTTTACATGTAGCTGTCCAGTTTTCTCAGCACCACTTATTGAAGAGGCTGTCTTTTCTCCATTGTATATTCTTGCCTCCTTTATCATAGATTAGGTGACCATCAGTGCGTGGGTTTATCTCTGGGCTTTCTATCCTCTACCTTGGATCTATGTTTCTGTTTTTGTGCCAGTGCCATACTGTCTTGATTACTGTAGCTTTGTAGCATAGTCTGAAGTCAGGGAGCCTGATTCCTCTAGCTTAGTTTTGTCTGTTTTTAATAAATCATTTCACATACATGGGGTCCTACAGAATATACCCCAATCGTTTTTCCACCTGTTGATGGATGTGTGGGTTGTGTTGAGTTTTGGATTATCACAAATAAAGTTACTAAAAACATTGCTATACAAGTCTTTCTGCAGACACGTGTTTTCATTTCTCCTAGGAAAAAACCTAGGCATGGAATTGCTGGGTTATATGATAAGTGTATGTTTACCTTTATAAAAAACTGCCAAACTGTTTTCCATCATTTTGCATTCCCACCAATGATGTATGGGAGTCCCAATTGTTTTACATTCTTCACAATACTTGGTATTCTCAGTCTTTAATTCCAGCCATTCCCTGTGTGCTGGCATCTCATCATGGTTTTAATTTGCACTGTCCTGATGGCTAATAATGTTGAACATCTTTTTCTGTGTGGGGCTCATGAGCGAATGTTCTTTGGAGGAGTCTGCCTAAATCTTTTGCCTCTTTTTATTGGGTTGTCTTCTTAGTTTGGATACAATTCTTTTTTTTTTTTTTTTTTTTTTTTGTGGTACGTGGGCCTCTCACTGTTGTGGCCTCTCCCGTTGCGGAGCACAGGCTCTGGATGCGCAGGCTCAGCGGCCATGGCTCACAGGCCTAGCCGCTCTGCGGCATGTGGGACCTTCCCAGACCGGGGCACGAACCCGTGTCCCCTGCATCGGCAGGCGGACTCTCAACCACTGCGCCACCAGGGAAGCCCCATAACTTTATTTTTAAAGATGGAAAATTTAGAGCTGAAAGAGTAAAAAGCCTTGTACAGGGTCAAACCAAATAAGTTAGAGGCCAGGATGAAATGTGACTCTTGTAAATATTCATTTTTATTCATTTTTTTCATTTCCATGGGCATTATCAGCACTGCCCACAGTGGCATTCATAGACCATTGTGAGAAAAAGCCACCATCTGCTAAATATTCATTTTTAACTCTTGTTGGAAGTCAGCAAAGAGGGACACAGTAAATCGCCGTGGGGATATTGATGCTGGGAAACAATGCTTCCCTGGACACTGCTTCCCAGCCTTACTATGGGGTCCCTGCAGAAGTGAGAGGCAGTGGGAGTGAGAGATTTGGAGCTGGCTCTTCATGGAGCAGCCGTGTGACCTCACATGAGCTGCTCCGTCCCTATTGGTTGAATCCACACAGTCTGGATTCTCTAGAGAAACAGAACCACGCACATGTCTTTGTATGTGTATAAGGGAACATCACAAGGAACTGGCTCACGCAATCATGGAGGCTGAAAAGCCCCACAATGTGCTGTCTGCAAGTAGGAAGGACGGTGGTGTAATTCAGTCCAAGTCCAGAGTCCTGAGAACCAGGGGGACGGAGGGCAGGTGAAGGTTGATGTCTCAGCTCAAGCAATCAGGCAGGAAGGGGCAAGTTCCTCCTTCCTCCTTTTTGATCTGTTCAGGCCCGCAGCGAATTGGATGATGCCGCCCACATTGGGGAGGGTAAACCAATTTACTGAGCCCACCTATTCAAATGTTAATTTCATCCGGAAACACTCTCACAGACACACCCAGAAATAATGTTTAGGGCTTCCCTGGTGGCGCAGTGGTTGAGAGTCCGCCTGCCGGTGCAGGGGACGCGGGTTCGTGCCCCGGTCCGGGAAGATCCCACATGCTGCGGAGCGGCTGGGCCCGTGAGCCGTGGCCACTGAGCCTGCGCGTCCGGAGCCTGTGTTCCACAACGGGAGAGGCCACAACGGTGAGAGGCCCGCATACCGCAAAAAAAAATAATAATAATGTTTAGCCAAATATCTGGCATTCCGTGATCCAGTCAAGTTGGCACATGAAATTAACCATCGCAGTTCCTCAGCTGTAAGATGTGGAGAATAATACGAGCCTCACAGGAGGACTGGGGGATTGAATGAGGTGATGCTTTGGAAGTATTTAGTGGGGCATCTGGAACACAGTGGGCGCTCGGGAGACTGACCCTTCATACCCTTAGGCTGCATGAGGGTCTTTTCTCCTGGGGCTGACCCTGGAGATGTCCCCTGGTAGCAAAGGGAGCCCCTGTTGGCCTGGGCATCCCATTCCCAGGTACAGCCTCCGCTTTCTTCCCTGTTCTCCTGGGGGCTGGGCTGTGACCCACACGCAACTCCCCTGAGGACATTCCAGCCCTCCTCCACGCAGCTGGGTGTCAGCTCAGCCCGTTCAGAGCAGTGGCCTGGACCCCACTCAAGAGGATGTCTCCAGAGCCCACCCCAGGCACACGCAGGGCAGTGATGCGTCCTGCATCATGGTCATTCTCGAGGCCTCAGTAGGCCCAGTGAGGTGGGGACAGGGACTGTGGGTCCTGAGGGGGTGTTGGGGAGGCCAAGCGCCACACAGCACCTGCTGCATCATGTCTGGGTCTTCCTGCTACAATCCCTGGACTGAGTGTCCAGCTTGAGACTGCCGTGCAAATCTGCTCAGAAATGGATAAAGCTGCAGTGTTGTGGGCACGGGGGGCGTGGGGTAAGATAAAGGGGCCCTGGCCTAGCCCCCTCACCCATGATGTCTCCCTCACGCCTGCCTTTCCTAGGAATTCCTCCCAGGTGAGTCCAAGATCCCCTTTCACAGGGACAGGATGCTATCTGGGAAGATAAGTCCAATATTAGCCTCCAATGTTGACTGAACTGTTAATCCTGTGTCAGGTACCATTCTAAGCACTTAGAACATGATGACTCCACAGGACTGCAAGGCAGGTATTACTGTTATCACTAGTTTACGTATGAAGAAACAGAGGCACAGAGAGGTTAAGTCATCTGTTCTAGGTCACACAGTAAATTAGTGCAAAGCTGGCATTTCATCACATGGGCTCTGGCTCTTAGACATTGCTTGAATGAAGATATTAATTTTACAAGTTAATTCTTTGGTTAGGTAGGAGGTTCCATTCTAAAGAAGCAGCAGCTGGGGCACAGTGGACCCCAGGACAAAGGTAATGTTGGAACTTTGAGAGTTTCTAAATGTGAGTTTCTGTGCTGCTTGCCTAAGATCATAGGACACTTGAGGTCTAATGTCTGATGTTGGGAAGTAATTTCTTCCTCCATGCCTCAGTTTCCCCAACTGTAAAAAGAGAGGTTTTGCTGAATCATCCCTACGTTTTGGAGACATCTTCATGGATTTAGTGAAAACAGGAGTTTAACATCAGCCACCTGGTTCGAACCTCCATGCCCCACTTACTAGCTGTGTGATTCGGGGCTGGATATTTAACCTCTCTGAGCTCAGTCTCTGCAGCTGCTAAATGAGAGTGCCACCTCTGGAACTCTTCAATGAGGAACTGTGGCTGAGTCCATTCGGGCTGCTATAACAAAAATACCATAGACTGGATGGCTTACAAATGACAGAACTTTATTTCTCATAGTTCTGGAGGCTGGGAAGTCCAAGATCAAGGCACCTGCAGATTCAGTGTCTAGTGAGAGCCTGCTTCTCTGGTTCATAGATGCTGTCTTCTTGCTGTGTCCCTCAGTGCCTGAGGGACAAGGGAGCTCCCAGGGCCTCTTTCATAAAGGCACTAATCCCATTCATGAGGGCTCCACCCTCATGACCTCCTAACACCATCAGACTGAGGATTAGGTCTCAACATATGAATTCTGGGGGGACATGCACATGCAGTGTGTGGCAGGTCCCTAGCACAGGGCCCAACACACTGCAGCAGTCAACGAATATGGGACTTCTTCCCTTCTGAGGCCCTTCCTGCTCTCTCTCTGGGATTTGAGCAGCAATTAGTCATCTAGCAAAGCCTAAGGAACTGGGTCAAAAGTGGCAAAGGTTGCCTGGTATTTAGGAGGGTGGGGGCCATGCCAGTCGATCCCTGGTCAGGTGTGTATGGGAGGGGTGACTGCTGGGGGGCCTGGGTAGTAAAGAAATGGTCCCAAAGGATGAACACCTAACCCTAGGAGGCTGTGTGACAGTCAGGAGTGTCTGGGGCAGTGGGAGCAGGAGAGAAAAGGAGGTACAAAATAGGAAGATATATAGAAAGATAAAAAGAAATGTAAACTTACGTCCCACCATGAAATTATAAAACCACCATTTCCGACAATTAACTTGTGCCTAATAAAAATTTTTTCACACCAGGTCAACAAAGTGTGGATGAGATTTTATAACAGGAATTTTATAATTCTCTCATAAAAATTTATTACAACATTTGTTATGTAGTCACTAAACACAAGCCATTGTAAACAGAGCAGGCGACATTGGCCTTGGATTCATCAGTCCTGAGTCCCATTGCAATAGTAAACAGCTGTTGGCAAGTGTATCACACGAAAGGTAACAGTGCCACATGGGGAGGGCTTCTGGTAATGTGTGTGTGTGTGTGTGTGTGTGTGTGTGTGTGTGTTTTAATAGAGCTGTACTTCTGTTTAATAAATTAGGAGAAAATAAAGTAAAAACTACCATGTAAACAAACACTAGAGGATGGTAACATTTTGCTTCATCTGTTTTATGCTTAGTACGCAGCTGTTGGTGAACATTCGCCCATAAGGACACACAGAGGGAAGCAGAGTCATAGGGGCCACAGTGACAGGTGCATTTGCTCCAACACAAAGTCACAGATGTCCCACCCATTTTCCTATAGGTCTGACTTTAGGAACAGAACATTGTACAGGAGCCAGGCATTTGCAGATCCCTCTGTCCCCCGGGAATGAAATATCTTTAGTTTTTCTAAATCTCGGCTTCCAAAAGTATTTTTGAAGTATCCAAATATAAAGTACATTTCCACGTGGAATGCTGAACTAGCTGGCACATGCCTTAGGGTTCCTCAGTGCAGACTCCCTTCTATTCTCTGGATGTCCAAGCTATGGACGGTGTAAGTAAGTCCCCGCAGCCCACTTTGCACAAACCCCCCAAATAATGAGATCTGTGAAAACTGAAGGAATGCAAAGAATTAAACTTGCGTGCACTCATTACTTGGAGCTTCTGGCGTTCAAAGGGTAGCATCTAACCGGTCTCACCTCAGGGAGGTGGTGGTTCTCCCATTGGACACAGGGCCGGATGAAGCTCTGTGTGGGAGATGGCCGTGCTCCATTAGGGAGGATGGATAAGGGTGGCTGAAATTGTCTGCTGGCATCCGCTCAACACAACACCATAGCAGAGGGACAGATTTATGTCTTCCGAGGAGCTGCCTCACTACAATGGACGTGCACATCCAAATGGCAAAGGTTTGAACTCCTTCTCCCGAGCTATAGCCTAAGAATATAAAGACTAGCCTGTCCCTGTGTTTATAAAAATGTCCCATGTGGTAAGGAGGGTAAGGCAAGACACCTCTTTTATTTGTCATTGGACTTTCAAGGTTCCCCCTGGGGAAATCCTGATGGGGTTGGTGAGACACCGTACTCCTTAAATGTCCCTCAAATGTTCCAGAAGAGATTATGTTTACAAACTTGCTATAAAACAGGATTGTTGAGGTTTGGAATGATTTCAACTTACGAGGGGACTTGGCATTCAAATACACCATGGGGTTTGGTTACTAATAATTCAAGCAGAGATTTGGTATTAAATGGCTTGAACGCCGGGCCATGGTGGACAGAGCCCTTGGGGGCTGGGTGTTTGGTATTTTTGCCAGGCAGGAGCTGTCTCTCTGATCTGGTCATTGGGAAATTGACCGGCTCAGGTCAACCAATCAGTTGTGTGCCATTGTGATGGCGTCTGATGCTCCCCAAACACATTTCCTATGAGTAGTCTGGGGTATTGCTGGGGCTTTGATGACTCTAATCTGACTCTCAAAATTCCCAGTGGGATTCCTGTCTCCAAATACAGATTTCAGGCTCTTCAAACCGTGAACTTAAGTTCTATTTAACACGTGCAACCACTCTTCCACAAGCTTTCACAAGCAAGCATCCCTCCGGGGCCCTCTGAGCGCCAGGCTCCCTTTTCTCTAACACAGTGTCTGAGCCAGTGAGTGCTGCCACCCTGCCAACACCCAACACATCTCGTGCTTACCAGCCAGAGCCCCACAGAGAGGAAGGAGGCTGTTTTGCAAAGGCCTTCAGAGGTAGAGTGGGCAGCTTCTCCCCTTCCACCAGAGTCTCGTGAAAACAGGTTTTAAAAATTTCATGGCATGATCAGTTTTGTCCCTCTGGGGACAAAATGACTCAGCCCTTGATTAAGCTGGAGACTGAACTGTTTGGCATGTTAGGGAACCATAGAAGACGACTGAAACCTAGATATTTAGAAAGAGCCAGTTTTCCATAGAGCTTATCCAGGTGTCTAAGATCATTTTTCCTCAGGCAGGACACTTTGAAGTCCACCTGCCACAGTCACCTGGGCCCTGATGTCTGAAAATGCAGAATCCTAGGCCTTGCCAGCCCTCCTTAGACGGATCTCCAGGGAAGGGGCTCAGGAATCTGAGTTTTAAACAACATCTCTTGGTGATTCTTGTGGATAGTAAAGTTCAGGAGCCAGTGGCTTCATTGCAGATGCTGTTGACCTTCCAGAAAGGTAGTGGGAGCCTCAGATATATCCAGGACTTCTCTCTCGCCTGTGGTGCAAGTGCTCCAGAGGATACGAGCAGATGTGAGGAATTTCTGGCACCTGACAAAATAACCTCGTTGAAATCATAGGCAAATTAGTCGATGCTGAATTTGGGTAAATTCTAAAAATGCACAGCCTGCGGTCCCCCCGAGGGTCACACTGCAGCCCTGCAAAGGCGTCAGCTACCTGCACCAAAGTATGTAAAAGGACAGCAACCAGGACCTGGACTCGGCCTGTTCTTTCCATCTTCTCTCAGAAAGAAGGGCATCCTGAAAAAGAAAACTAGCTTCACAAACATGAGGAGAGAGGTTTATTGCTCACAGTGGCAGAAGTCCGAGCTGAGTCCTAGAAGGAATGTACAGTTGGTGTGAGATGAGTCAAGGCAACTTCCCGTCCCCCCCCCCAGCCAACTTCATGGTAGAAATAGGCAGGCTCTTAGGGAAGCATCTTTGGGAGGTCAGCGGACCATGAGACACACAAACCCCAAATGCTACAACACTTTTCCCTCAGTGGCTCCCAGGGCCCTGAAATCCCCTCTAAGAAGCAGCATAAAGAAAAGCTAGAGTTGCAGAGTGACTGCGAAAGCCAACACAGATGGGGTTGAAACCTACAAGTTCAGATCACGTAGGGCTAGAAACTGAGCCCCGGATGTGGGTTTAGGAATTTGAGAGCCTCTCCATGGAGGCTTGATTTTCCATCTTCTTAAATTACTTTCACACCGAGCCCAGCTGTCTACCCAAGTTCGGGCCTTCAACATCAAGCCTTATTCTAGACTGACGTCAAGGAAGTTATCCCAGGCCCTTGACATAGACGCTGATCTGGACATTTCTAAGTGTTCTACCTGAGAAATCCACATTACCATGTTACGTTTGATAAATTACCAAATGAGGTAGATAATTCTCTTGGGAATAAAGGAGCTGGGGAGAATTTTACGGACTGTATATAAACATTTAGCTAAAGGTGATTCTAGCAGAGTTGGTTGACGCTGATGGCCAATGCAACGATTTTCTTCTCACTTCTCCTAGGGTTTTGATGCCTGTGTTCAAATAATAATGAAAATACCCAGCCGACTGGCATATCTGGGGTGTTGTCACCATGATGCCAATACAACTGGTTTTATTGTTTTTTTGGCAGTCCTAAGGTTCAGTGTAATTTATGAAATGCATCTTTGCAAGACATGTGGCACTGTAGGTGACAGATCTTATTTTTTCACTAAAGAAGAGGTGAAAGGGATAGAGTTGCTTCCGGGAGTATAACTTGTTGCCTCCACAGAGGGAGCAAGAAGAGATGACAGTTATTCCTCCAACCTGACATGGATGAAAATGTATTTGTTTATTTGAACTTGACTGTCAATTGACCTCATCCACTGGGCCGCTACGCCTCTGCTGCCCAAGGAGTGTTTGCGTGAAAGGGAGATGGTCAGACTCAATTGTGCTTACTTTCCTGGCTCTGTGCTTGTCCTCGACCTCATTGGTTCTTTTGATGTTGGGACAATGAAGGGTGAACAGCTGCCTGACGCTAGGAAGGAGCCACAGAAAAGAATGTCTTTGTGATTCAAACTTGAGTGGCCAGATGTGCTCTGAATCCGAGCAGTTCTGTTTCAGTAACACACAAAGTCCTGTCTGGGCAGTGATGTGCTGGGAGCTGTTTAGCAATGAGCTCTCAGTGGAGAAAAAGGCCCGATTTGTAGCCTTTACTGACTTTCTTGGTATAAATATGCCCATCACAGCTGACTTCAAGCTACCAAGCTTATGTCCCAGAACACAGAATTGGGAAGGGGTGTGTGTGCCATGGGCTCCTCCAAGCAGGTGTGAGCACACCTCCAGCTGCAACGGGAAGGTGGCAAGGCTTCAAAGGCTATGTCTGTCTCCATGCAAACTTAGAAACTAGACAAGAGTAGGCCAGGCTCAGTGATTCGTTTTCTAAATGAGGAGCTAAAGTTAATAAGACGCCATCTTTTCAAACACGCACACACTTCGTTTTTCAACACTGGGGCCACCTGGCAGTGAAAAGCTTCAGGTTCTTCCTGGTTGGTCCCTATTGAAATGGGTCCTCCCTTCTATGTTTCCAAAGTTAGGCTTTGCAGAGCAGGAAGGAGAGAATGAGCCCCTGTGCTCCCATCCTTTCCACCCTGGAGGAATCACACAGAGTGGAGGATAGAGAAAGAACTGCTCTTAGCATTCACACAATATTTGAAATGGTAAAAAAAATAAAAATAAAAAGATGGATGGGCAGAAAGCATTTAATTTAATTCAAGGTCCACTCACCTTGGTTTTTATTAAATCAAGACGGGGGCTGCTCATGAATTGGCATATGTTTTAGAGTTACGGTTTTCAATAAAAATTTCACTCTCCCATCATGGGCACAGGGCACTTTCTGGATCACCTTGGGAAGCCTCTACTGTGTGTTGATGACTCACAGAAACTAGGATATTGAACCTTTAGGATAATGGAATCCAGTGCCTTAAAATCAAGACTAAAACCCTGCTCAGGTCAGTTCTTGTCCAATCACCTAAGAGAACACGCTGGACAAGATGTGTGAGACAAGGTGAAACGCTTCCTGCAAATTCAGGTCACAAACCGGCGTGGGGGACCTGCCAGACACTGTCCTCCTGCCTCTCCTTTGCTCCAACAGTTATGACATGTGAATCAGAAGAAGGTGACTTCGGGTCAGACTTCAAAGAACATTATTACATGTAGTAATAACTGCTTATTTAAACCAGTTTCATGCTAAGATTGTCTACACACACAAATGTTAGCTTTGGGGCGGAGGGGGAGGGAAGAGAGGGATAAAAGTTGAATCCAATATAGCCATTTCTAAGACAACTTGTCAGCAAGAGTTGGGCAATACTAGTCGGCAAACATTTTCCCCTTGGACGTGGGGGCCCAAGGGTCCCAGCCGAGCACAAGTCAGTGAGTTCCAGCTGAACGATATTTGGGTTAAGGCAGCCACCACGACATGTGGAGAAGGGTGGCCATGCCAGATGTGGGGCTAAAGGGCCACTGCCAGCCTCACTCTCAGCGTGACTGATGCCCCACGGGGGTCACCACTTTTCTTCAGCATGGAGCCCAGCGTCCAGGGCTTAGTGAGCAGGTGGACGCCATGCTTCCCCACCTGCCACCAGCACTGTGTGTCCTTGATCATGACCAGACGGGGTGTGACTCCTGGGGAGTCTCTGGTGACTCTAGGAGCTCAAAGGAGCTTCTCCAAGAGAAAAGCCAGCGCACAGCATGTCCCTTGGTCATCCTTTGGTGATAAACAGGGACAGTTCAACATCTGCCCTCGAGGAAGCAGGAAGCAGGCTTCGGAGCCCCTCCCCCGAAGACAGGGAACCGGAATCTCTGGGCTCGCCGGATGGTGGCGGCCGATGGAGTCCGCCCAGGCGCCCCAAGCCCTCCCGCCCCCTCTTCTCACCAGCCGTCTCATTCCAAGCTTTCCAGCAGCAGCAGCAGCGTCCTTCACTCAGAGGCCGGAAGAATGTTCTGGCTGTGGGAGTCCCGGGTGAGGCCGGAGGAGCGGAGGGAACGCCTGTGGAGGACCCTGTTCAGAATCTCCTTGCAGCTCTTGCGGTACTGGTGTCGCAGCAAGGAGTACACGAACGGGTCAGATGCGGCCTTGCTGTAGGCCAAGCACTTGGACAGCACCCCCCAGTGGGAGCTGATGGGCACCGCGGAGGACAGCTCCACCAGCCTGCGGACAGAGACGGGGAGGGCGTTCGTTACGAGAGCGCAGCTGGGCGCATCCCAGGCTCCAGCCTGAGCCCCTGACCCCAGCTTCCCGGCCACGCTTCAGTTTCTCTGAGGCTTCCTCCTCCCGCCTCAAGGACAACAACAATTTACAACCATAACTATGGTGGCCGTTCTCCAGGCGCTTCTTTTAGTCCAGGTACTGGGCTAAGGACGCACTTTACACGTGATTTCGTGGAACCCTGGAAGATTAGACATCTCCAGTTTACATGTGAGGAAATAGACGTCCAAGGAGGTTAAGTACTGATAGTTTGCCAGTAAACTGTAAAGGCAGGGATTTGAACCCAGGCACCCAAGCTGATCTAAGAATTGCACTAATAGCTAATTGCACCCTGGCCATTTGCTCCGGCTGTGCAGCTGACCTGCTGTGTGACCCTGGGCAAGTTGTTTCCCTTCTTGGGGCCTGGGTGTTTTCTACGAAAAAGGGGGAGTTGAATAAGGTCACGTCTATGATCATTGTAACTGGGACAGACTGATTCTTGGCTTCAGATCCTAGCTCCGCCGTCCACGGGAGCTTGCCTGGGAGGAAGGGCTGAGATTAATTTTGCAAATATTCATCAAAGCTCAAAGTATGTCTTGCATCAGGAAAGAATCTGCTGGTGGGAAAAGCTTCTTCCCAGGGTTGGGATTCTGGTGGCCCCTGGCTATAGCAGCAGTCAGGGTACCCTAAAGTGACCCTCATTCTTTGGAAGAAGGTGAGGGAAGAGGCAGCTCCTGTGTCAAAGGGGCACAGTTCTGAGAGTCCTCCAGGTATCCATCGAACAGCTCCATTCAGTGGTGCTAAGGCCAGGCTGTGAGGTAGTAAAAGCCCTCCTCTGTGTAAACGGAATTCTCCCAAATCAAGCCATTTATTCTTTTCTCCCAAGTGTGTCCAGCACCCCTGGCCATATTTAGATGTTACCCAGCATTAATATAAGGTAGAAAGGGCCACAGAGCTGAGTGAGAACTTAGAGATTATAAATTACCCACCCACTGTCAAATGAGGAAATCGAGGCCCAGACAGAGGAGGGGCTTGCCCAACATCACCGAGCAAGTCAGTGGTAGAGGAAAATCCAGCCTCTGTGCTCAGACTGGGAGCTAGCACCTGTATTCTACCTGGCGGGGGGAGGGCATGGAGGTCAGCAAGATGGAAGGCAGCGGTGGCTCTCAGCTTGGAGGGCTGCCCAGGTGAGAGCCCAGGTCCGGAAAGGACTGAGCTTGGGCTGTGACTCCGGGCTGCCAACTTCAGTGATTTTCCTGAAGGCTTCTTTGGGCTTCTTTGGGCTGAGGTTGTGAGGACGAGCCCGGGAGAGGAAGGAGGAGGAAGCTGGTGGGATGAGATCCCCCACTGCAATGACCCCCTTTTCGAATAGATCCTTAATGAATCCATTCTGAGGCCCTTCTATTAGGCGTCCCATTTCCAGCACCACTATCCACTCTTGCCCACCGACGCCGAGGGGGTAATGCCACCATGGTTTTGCTCCTGTCCTTGGGAGCCCGAATGGGGAAATGGAGCTGTTGGCATTTGAGAAAGAAATCTACTTTGGGAAGTGATGAATTTAAGGGAACAAAACCCCCCGAGTTTAGAATTCACACCTAATAATAACAATGAAACAGCTGAATACCAACGCGTTGTTGCTATGGGATGCCAAACTGCTTTTCCAGAATGTCTCGTCTTCCATATGTTGCTAGATTCGGTCTGAGCATTTTGGCTCTCCCAGGAGGATTTATTGAGTCAAATATCATCAAACCATCCAGCAAGATCAAAATGATTATTTGCAGGTTCCGCAGATTTCACAGAGGAAAACTATTTGGGACAATTTAAAATTTCACCATTTAGATAATTAAGAGGTAACATCGGTTGCCTTTGCTTCTCAGAGATTTTATGTAAGATCTGAACTTGCCTGGCTCAGTAATAATAATTCCCAGTTAAGTATCTCCTGTGGGCCAGATACGTGATGTGCACAATCTCTAACCTTACAATTATTCTCTGCAGAATGGGCATCGTTAGTCCCATTTTACAGACGAAGAAATCAAGGCTCAGAGAGATTGAGCAGCAAGCCGGCTTCTCCTCCACGGGGAAACCCAGTTCCATCGAACTGCAGCCCATGTTTTGTCTAGGTGCCACGATGGGATTCAAATCTCCACATTGCAGATGGGACAGGATGCGTTCTGAGGTCCCTTCCAACCCCAAGAATCCCCCTTCCATGAAGTGGTTATGGGCTACCCAGCACTTCTGTCACTTGCCCCGTCCACAGTGTACACGACTTCTGCTTTGAAAAGCCCGCATCTGGCCTCCATCAAGGCCTCCAGGCAAAGAGATGCTTTGGATCAGTCTGGGCCTGGGCACTGCTCCCGTGTGGCCCCCGGGCCAGGCTGAAGCTCGCATGCTCCCTTCTGCCACCGGATGTGGCTGGCCGACCCGCTTTTTTATTTTCCTGGGCACGTGGACCCCTCTGCCATGTGCCTGCTGTGGCCGGCTTTGCTCTGTTCCAGCTCTGACAGTTCCAAGTCCCCACTTGTTTAAGGGGACTGGGCAGGGGCAGGGACTTCCGTATTGCTACAACTGCTTCTTTCTAATGCTAGATCTGGGCAGGGAATGATCATCTGGGCCCCTCCAGATGACCTTTTAGAAAGGGAGCACTGCAGCCCAACTTCTCATGCCAGAGCCAGCTCTGCTCATCTCCTCCAAACACCCTCCCCTCCAAGAAAGGGCCATTATTCTGATCAGTCCCAGTTTCCATGGGAGCAGGGTCACTGTGTGCTGCGAGGTGCCTGCCATGCTCTGCCTCTTCTCTCTCTGCTACGAATCATGGTGGGTTATTGAACTCCCGTCTCCTGCCCCTGCCCCCAGCTCTGCCCCAAGAGCCCTGCGTTTAGGGGTTATTGGGCTCAGGTGTTAATAAAGTGGGACTTTGTTTCCTTTCGCTATAGCTCCCTGTGTAGGCTGAACTATGTCTCCCCAAATTCATGTGTTGGGGTCCTAACCCCCAGCACCTCAGAATGTGATCTTATTTGGAAATAGGGTAGTTGCAGATGTAATTAGTTAAGGTGAGGTCCTAATGGAGAACGGTGGGCCCCTAACCCAATGTGACCGTGCCCTTACAAAAGGGGGGAGTTTGGACACAGATGCACGCCAAGAGAACGCCACAAAAGGATGACGGCAGAGATGGGGTGATGCTTCTAGAAGCCAAGGAACACTAAAGATTGCAAGTTCACCATCAGAAACTCAGGGGGAGGCCTGGAACAGACTCTCCCTCACAGGCTCAGAAGGAACCACCCTGCCAACACCTTGATCTTGGACTTCCAGCCTCCAGAACTGAGGCCATACATTTCTATTGTTTAAGCCACTTAGTGGAAGCTAGTTACAGCGGCAGTGCTGGGAAACAGATCCACATCCGCTAAGGAACCCCGTGGGGATGCAGGGGGTTGTTGGGCAGGATCCGGTTGTTTGTGGGTCCCTGGTCATAACACCAACATAGCACCAAGCCCCATGGGGTTCCTGGAGCCCGTGAGCACTAAGGGTAGTCCCTGGGGTCTGCAGAGGTAGCAGCCCCCGGAGCAGGGCACTGCCCCCTCCCTGCCCTCCGGGAAGCAGAGTTTTTCCCGCAACCAGCACTCCCTGCCCCCTGCCCCCACCTTCCATTAAGCACCAAGGTGACTTTCCATGCACCGCCTGAGGTATGTGCTGGAGAAACCTCAGGCATCAGGCTCCGTTCAGGGGGAAACGTTTCTGCTTCCACGCTCACAGTGCACACATGCCTGCCCCAGACAGCCTGACACAGCTCCCGCGAGGATCCCCTGGGCTGAGAGGTCAGGCGGAGGGTTGATGGCGGGAGGACAAGGGCAGGGGAAGCCAGGGCAGGAGTCTGCTTTCTCAAGCATCTCAGGTGACTCTGACGCAGGTGGTTCAGAGACGCGCTGTGAGCACCTGGGGACGTCTGGTCAGAGCCTGGCTGGGGTGGGAGGTGTGAAATGCTGCGGGGTGTGGCCTGGGACCACATCGGAAGCAGAGCACAGAGATGGGTATTTTTCTGACTCAGGGTGACACAGAACAGATACCCATCCTCTCCCGCCACCCCAAGTCCTATGTGTCTGCCCCCCCTCTGCACCCCGTAGCCCTGTATTTGTTCGGGGGGACTCCTCCAAGGAGCCATGTCCTTTCTCTTAGCACAGGGCCCTCTGATCTGGGTCACGGGAAGTCTGTGCTGGCTGTCACAGCAGAGGGCTGACAGGCCAGGAAGCCGGCCCCCTGGCCCTTCACCCACAGTGACCTCTCACCCGTCCCTGCCGGCCTGACCCTCCTGGTCCCAGAAGGAAGATGGGGTACTCTTGCCAGAACTCTCAGGCATTCTCGGACCCCCCAGAGAAACCAATGTCTCAATTCTGCTCGACAAGGGACTCTCCAAAGAAACTAAATTCTGGGGATGAGAACAAGACCCGTAATACCAGTAGCCCCAGACCCAGCTCCTCCTCTGTGTCCCCAGAGGCTCAGGGCTTTGGCAGCCGCTTGACAAACATTGTCTCAAGCACCTCCCACCCGCCCCCTTCGACGGTGTTGCTTGTGCTTCACACTACAGAGGAGGAACCCAGGCAAAGTGACGGGCCAAGGCCACATGGCCTGGACGTAGAAGAGCCAGGATTTGAACCCTGGACTGTGGGCACCAGAGACCACAGGCCCTCCTGGTGCCAGGCTGCCCCTCCCAGCTCCTTGACTCGGTTCCAGGGGGCAGTCAAGGCCTTTACTGTCAACCTTGAATTTAAAGAGGTAAATCCACACCCGCTCTTTACAGCTCCTGTGCGTCCATCATCTCTCCCCGCTGCCACACACACACACGCACACGCACACGCACACACGCACACACACACACACAGATGCTGTGCACCAAATGCAACGTGGGCCACAGAATAGCTCTTGGGAAGCAAGCCCAATGTCTTCCCAAGAAGACTTCTGGAGAATCCGGTCTGCATATTTGAAGAGCTATAAGTAATAAGCTGGAGTTTTAAATGTTCATGAGACATTAGCAGGGAAAAGGCATTTTATTAATAGAATATTAACACCAGACAGCCACCTGCATATTAAACCTCGCTGACATAATTCTGTGACTCGGAAAAGCCACAATAATGGTGCTGTCTGATCCACAAATGCCTCAAAGCCCCACTCCGACGATCTGGGACAACCGTAATTATTTGTAAGCCTGAACTGCTGCAGAGATAATAGCCTCACACATGCTTCTAGACGTGTACGTTTTAATTCAGAAAAACGTAATTAGAGCTTTTGGAGGCGAATGTCTTGCAAGTCCTCAGACCATGCTCAGACACTCTGGAAAGAGCCCGATGTGACCCGCTAAGGCTTTGAGGACCTGGGAACCGGTGTGAGTGTGTGAACAGAAGGTAGTGACTCCTATTAAGAGCGAGGGTGGAGGTTGCCAAAGTGTCCCTCTGTCATCTGACGGGCCACAAAGTGCAGGTGCAAGGGGCTCTTCGGCTGGTTGGTGCAGCTGGGGACTGTCTTTCTGAGAGGTGTTGGCTTCACAGTCAGCGTTAGTCCACCGAGTCTGACGATGGCTCTGAGCCCCACTCCAGGTCCACACAAGTTGCTGTCAGCCAGGTGGGAGGTCAGAGGTGACTCCACGCGAACCCACCGCTGCTTCTGGTGAAACAACTCACTCACCTACCTGCCTTTACCCCCAGGAGGCTGGATACTATGTCTGGGTTCCTGCCAAGATGCCTGGGAATAGGAAGTTGGATCAAAAGCCTGCAGATAAGCATTTCTACATTTTCAGTGCCGGGTCCCCAGGCTTCGGAGATGTAACATGCCCACAGGGTTAAATTATCGCCAACAGACCTGGCACTGACCTTTAACCCTTGGCTCTGCCAGTTACTACTCCTGTGGCCTTGGGCCACTCATCTCACCTCGCTGACCCTCAGTAAGATGAGGACTCTAGCACTCGCCTTGCAGGACAGCTGTACTAGGCACAATCGGGTATGTACTGGTACCTCCTGGGTACATTACAAGTGTCGAATGAGTGATAGGTATGGTTATAAAGACTCCACGTTCTCCAGTAACGGAAGCCTGAGAATCTACTGGAAGACTTGAATGGTTCTTGACCCAAGAATGCTGCTTCCCAGTCTGAGAAAGTTATCAGGCAGATGTGAATAGACTGGGAATAAAGAGAAGGGCCCTCCTCCCTGCCAGCCAGACCTTCCTGATCAACTTAGAGGGACGGCAGGTGTCGCAGCACAAGCCCCTTCTCTCTCTCGACGTTCTGATTCTGCCAGCTCCCAGCATTCCCCACGGTTGGCCTGAGGTGAGCCCACATGCTTGTGCACGTCTCCACCTATAAGGCTCCAATGGGGGGAGTAGCAAGGCGGGCTGCTTGGATAGAGGTTGTCCCTGGGGAGTCTCGGGAAATAGCGGTTTCTGCACTGACAGCTCAGTGAGGGGTTTAAGTGACACCTGAACACCTTGACCTTATCATCTCAGAAGCTGCAGCTTCCTGGTTCTGAGGGGGTCATGGCACAAAGTGCCCTCCTATATCCTCTGGGAGGGAACCCCCATGCCCTCAGAGAAGCAGAACAGTGCAGGGCAAGGGGCCCCACACGTGGGCTTTGCCCCAGGCAGTGGATCCCAGGTGGCCTGCAATCAGCTCGCCCTCCCGGGATGAGACACTGCTAAGGAAACTTCCACTTCCATAACCCACAGCTCTAGGTTCTCCATAAGGAATCAATTCCTCCAAGACGTTAAATTCTCAACTACATTTCCAGAGCAGAGTCTGATTTCAGCTTCTTCTGAGACTGGGGTGATTTTGTCTGCACTCGGAAACCAGCTTGAGAACAGCAGGAGAATCAGCTGCTGCCCAGAGTGTGCACGGTCCCGACTCCAGTGCTGGCGACAGTAGGATATACCAGGGTGAATGCCTTGCGTGGGTTGTTTTATGGGTTCCTTACTAGATGCTGATTTCCCCCCACAATCACTGTGTGCTTCTCAGCACGGACTCAGCGTAAGATGGGCGAGTTTGGGTCAGGCTCCTTGGAGGTGGGTGTCAGAGCAAATCCTGCCTCACCCCCATCCAAGCCCACCCCGTTTGGCAGTTTTTCTGCCCTGGTGGTGGAAGTGTAGCTCTGGTGTGATCCTGGCCGTGCCCAGCACACACCTGGAGCCCAGGGGGCTCCCCTGCATGCAAAGAGCAAGTTCACAGGTGTCCATCTCCCTGGGGTGTGCCTGGGGACCCAGCTGCCACAGAGACTAGGCACCTCATCAGAATCTCTTCTCCCCGCGGTCACGGCAGGGGGGGTATGGGGGTGTGGACAGAGGGAGGTGGTCCCAGAGGGGCGTGATTTCAAGAGGATTAAGCACAAGGACCTTCTGCCGCAACACTGTCACCCAGCGTTGGGACCTGATGTCCCCTCATTCAGACCCTCCGAGGACTCCTGCCTCAATGCACCTGACCCCACAGAGGAAGACACTGATTTGGCCACTGCTTAGAAACTCCAACATCGAGCAGGGCGCTGGACAGGGGAGGGAGGGAGGGACTTCTGAGCACTCTTGCAGCGCGGCCGGAAGGGCGATCCTGGGAACCAATGGGTTCCTGGTCAGAAAAGGATGATACGGGCAGCTAGAGGTCAAGGGAAAAAAGGAGCTGGGAGCAAGGGCATCGGCACACCTAGACCCCAGATTCCCTGACTACAGGCCAGCCCTGCCCAACAGAAAGAGAAGGTGAGCCGCAGGTGGGAAAAGAAACCGTGAAATTAATTTTAATTACAAATCTTATTTAACCCAATATATCCAAGATTTCACCATTTCACTATGGAATCAATATAAAAAGTTTTAATTTTATATATATATATATATACAGTCTTGCTAAGCCTTGGAAACCCAGTGTGCATGTTACACCTACAGCACATCTCAGTTTGGAAAAGCCTTGTTCAAGCGCTTCAAAGGGGCCTGTGGCTGGTGGCTCCCGTGCAGGGCTCTAGACCTGGCTCATGCTGTCCCTTCTGCTGGGATTGTCCCCCTGCAGAGCCAAGCCCACTTCACTCGCTCCTGCCTCAGAAGCCTGGGACGCTTCCCTATCAGATGCTATGACATGGTATTCGGCGTCCTGGCTGGACGTGGCGGGCCTAGACCAGGGGCTCTCACCCGGGGGTGATTCTGGTCCCCAGGTTGACTAGATTTTCTAGTTGTCAAAACTGGGGAGCAGGAGGGAAGAGGTGCTACTGGCGGGTAGTGGGTAGACGACAGAGATGCTGCTAACATCCTACGACGCACAGGACGGTCTCCCATGGAGAAATGTCAGGAGCGCTGAGGTCTAGCGGGCAGTTCTAGAAGGAAGAATTGATGGCTCTGCTCTGCCTGGGGCAGACCCATGAAGAGACCTGTAGACAGTCCTATGTCCTATGTTTAAAGTGAAATGCAGGCCCCCTGGCTTTCCCCCAGAGAGAGTGGCATGCACAGAAAAGACAGTGACAGACACTCTGGGGTTGTGGTGTCTGGGGAATGGGGGCTGCTCTGGGGAACCCCAGCTCACTGTCTGCAAATTGGCAGGGCCTCTGTTAGTAGAGGACATTCTCCTGGGCTGCAGAAAGCAGGATGGGGGGCCAGGCTTCACCTCAGTATGAGTAGGGACAGGGAAAGACAGGGGGACCTGGGCACATTGAGCCCCTCCTCTCCAGAGCGCGACTCTGGGGGACGCTGAGGCAGGGCGTCCCTTCCATGTCCCTGCCAACTGAGGATGCCGGGGGATGCAAGGGGATGGGCCGTGCGCTCTCTCTTCCATACAGAGGCACGTGCCTGCACAGACCCTACTTCCCAGGCTCCACGTCCACCTCCTAATAGAACATCAAAGTCCTTTTTATTGTTACCTTCCCAAACAGCTAAGCCATTCTGGATACTAATTTGTGTGGGTATTTTCCCCTCCAGTGAGCAAAACTGAGTGGGTGATACTTTTTTTTTTTTTTTTTTTTTTTTGCTGGCTTCAACGTGTGAGGAAAATTCTGTAGCTGGAGCAGGTTGGCTTCTGGAACGTACAGCCCTGAGGCCAGCGCACTGCAACCTTGGCCGGCATGGGGGGTTGGGATTGGGAGAGAACGTGACAAGCTCACACTGCCTGAACTAACAGGGGCAGATCCCTGGAGCCGTGGGACAGGTGGGCCCATGCAGCATGCTCCCTGGTCCCTATGCAGGTGGCACGTGGCACTGGCTCTGCAGGGTGTCCGGGCTGAGGATGCCGAGTTGGGCTTTCCTGCACTCAGTGGGCAGTAAGAACCCAGTCCCTGCAGGGTGCTATCCCCTCTCTTTCCTCTCCTGTCGTCTCCTTTCGGGTCTCCTGCGGTTGGGGACTGAGGGTTAGAATGATGTGATTTGGAGATCAAGTGGGAGAGAGTCTCACTGCCTTTCGGTCCGGAGTCTAATCCAAAAGAATCTGAGGCTGAAGAGAAAAAGTGTGTGCCCTTCTCGCTAAACCTGTCAAGTTCACTCTCATCCCCTGATCCAGCCTCTGGAAGACATGTGGCCAAGCAAGGCTGGCCACGGCGAAAGGCCACGCAGGTCCTGCTTCGCTCTCCAGAGCCCCGTGCCCGCCCCACTTGCCCCAAGCCCGTGTCCCGCTCGCCAAGCTCACCTGGTGATCACGTAGGGTGCGAAGCACACGAGGAAGGTGCCTATGAAGGTGCTGATTTTCTTGGTGGCCCGTTGCCGCCGCCTCCTCTGCTCCTCTAGACAGCGTTCCCGCACACTGCGTGTGAGAGAGGAAAAAGTGGAGTCATGGTCAGGTGAGTCACGGGGGGGGCCTGCCAGGTCACAGCGAGTTACTATTTGTACACGCAGGCAGTGGCCGCGAGTGTAGGAACTTGACCATGGAGCCAGAAAGACCTGAGCTCAAGTCTGAGCTGTAGGCACGTGACCTTGGGCATCTTGTGTGACATCACTAAGCCTCAGGGTCATCATCTGTAAAATGTGGATACTAATATAACAAGACGCCGCAAAGGGCTGCTTTGAGAATTAAATGCGTGAAGCAGCTGAAGCGATTAGCACAGCACCCGAGCAAGTGCAAATATAAACTCATTATTAGTACTCATATCCTTCACTTATCACGTGCTATGGGCCAGCCCGAGTCCACACTCCCTAAGTAATATCTAATTCTTATCTCACCACAGTTGAACCTGCCAGGTGGATTTTACCTGCCCTGTTTTACAATGAAGACCATGAGTACAGTGAGGCCAAATGATTTGCTCAGCTGGTAAGTGGAGGCGGGACTTGAACCCGTGTCCATGTGACTGAAAGCTGGTCCTCTCCAGCTGGGATGGCCTGGACTCTGTGTGCAGTGTGGCCCAGGGCTTCCTTTCCTCCACACCTTCAGCCCTGTTTCTTCCATCCCAAAGCCTCAGCCCTGCCCGGAGCTACAGGTAACGCATTATGAGGTGACTGAAGGAGAAGTCACTTGATTTGTCCAGAGACGAGGCTCGGTGAAGCCACGGGACGGCCAGGTCCCTGGAGAATTGGGGCCACGGCTCCGCGGATGGCCACCTACGCCTCTAACCACACCCTGCTCCTGACTCCACTCTGCTCCGGCCTTTCGAGAACTGACATCTCACGCCACCTGGGAGCAGTGGTTCTTGCAACCGTTTTCCTGCAGCCATGGGGAAATGCACAAGCAACAGCCGGTCTGTCCACTTCCACGGCCAAGGCGCACGCACGTAAAGACGAGCCGGGCCGTAAGGATTCACATGCGCCAGACCATGGGGCCCAAGGTGGGCATGTGTTTCTACTGTTTACTTTTCAAATAAATCACATGATTCCAAAACTGGACGGGGAGGAGGACTGTGGACAGAGTTGCCCAGGAGTGACGATAACTTGGCAGAGACAGGCTTGGGCTGCAGTGACCTGGCACCTCAATTAGGTCAGTCTGTTCAACAGAAGCCAGGTCCGTGAGCAGCACGAACGCCAGGGCAGCCTCTCCTTCCTTCCACAAGAACCGTCGTTTTCATACTTAATCGAGACTCTTCTTTATCCGATTCCTGATCACAGAGGGACAATGCTATGTGAGTCTGGACTGAAGCCCCCTGAAATTCTTGCAGGAAGTTTTCTTCCCTTGACTTGTGTCTTTTCAGGAACTTAGACAGTTGGGAACTGGAGTCTGGCCCAGTAAAGACAGATTTCATACTGGCTGAAATGGTCTTACTCATGACTAACATTATGAATTAATTTCTAATAGCTAATATTAATAACTCACATTTCTTGAGTCTTTAGTATGTGTCATCTTAGATACTGTGATGGGGGTTCATATGCCTTTGTTGCTTGATACTCTCATCTCTATAAGCAAAGGACTGATACAATTGTAATCTTCATGTTTTCAGATAAGGAGGGAGATTGAAGCACAGAGGGGTTAAGCAACTGGCTCAGGATCACACAGTGATCTGGTGAGGGGTGGCAGTAGGGTGACCAACTTGTCCCGGATAACCAGCACTGTCCCAGTTTTAGCACTAAAGGTCCTGCAGCCTGGATGGTTTACACAGGACCGTCCTGGTTTTAGAAACAGAAGGGCCTGCGTCTGAGGATCCCCCCTCCATCTCGGGCAACCCAGGATGGCTGGTCTCCCTAAGTGATGGCCGTGGCTGGACCCAGGCCATCTGACTCTGGAGCCTTGAGTGTCATCTGTCAATTCACTGGGGTCATCACACATCCCTGGGGAGGCCCTGGGGCATCACCTCATTCAGAAAATCTGAAAAATACAAGTCGAGGGGCGGGGACAGAGGGGCGACTTTGCCTGAAGCCACACAGCGAGACTCAGTCTGAAGTCTCCTCCCTTTCCATTTGCATCGGGTGTCTGCAGTGTCCTCTCCCAAAGTCCTGTGGCTCTTGTGACATACGCACAATACAGGTGGCGTGGAGAGAAGGCTTAGGTCCCCACCCTGGAGGTCTGTGTTCAGTGAGGTGCCCAACTCATCTTGGTTTGCCTGAGACGGTTTTGGTTTTCAAACTCAAAGTCCCACATCCTGGGAGGCCTTGCAGTCCCAGGCAAATCGGGACACTGGTCAACCTAGCAGTGTGTCTGGCACATTCTCCATGACACAGGACTGCTTGTTTAATATGAAAATACTTCCCCCCAAACTCTCAGTAATCGATGTAGGAGTTGCTGGAGATTTGGGGCCTGAGCTGGGTGTCCTGAGGCATCACAGTACACTCACCCCACGAGAGGAGTACAGCATTCTGGGCATCTCCTCGAAAATGAGCACCAAAGTCATCGTAAATGAATGAAGGGAACACGAGAGAAACCGGTGGTGCTCTGGGGCCGGGCCCTCCTCCAGTCTGTGGCCCTGACCATGTTATCCATTTCCCAGACATTTAGAATAATCCTGAGGACTGAACAAGTGCTGGCTATGTGTCCTAGTCCCAGCTGTGCCCTCATAGCTGTGTGGCCTCAAGAAAGTCACTCAACCTCTCTGAATTTGGTTCCTCACTTATCTGTGGAAGATTTCATAGTGATGACTTATAACTAGAGCTACCATTTATCAGGGACTGAAGTGCCTCACCAGCTACCAAGGTCTTAAGGAGTGAGGAGCTTCCCTTGCCCTCCCCGGCCCCTGCCCTCAAGGAGGGACTTGGGTTCCTGCTGAGGGTCTGAGGACTCAGCTGTCTCCCCAGGAGAAGCAGCCCTCCACCCTGCCACACCAGACAATCCTGCCCCAAAGCCCTGAGGAATATTTAAAGACAGATGTTGGTTAAAGCTTTGAAGGTCTTCAGAAGGATACACAGAAACATTTCAGTGACCCTACAGGAATAAAACGGCCACTTTAGAGGCTAGAATAACCAATGTCACTCTTCTACGCTGTAAAATCCTACAGGAAATTAATTTTATTTGTTCCTGCAAAGCTTTGTACAGGAGAGAAGGATAAAATAGCAAGCACTCTGCACACACATTCCTTCCTTGGGTCCCCACAGTACAAAGCTCAACACCTTACACCCAGAAAACACCTAATGAGTGTATGTCTTTGAATTACTGAACAACCCTTAAAAGCATCTTAGGAAAATTAGACTCAATCATTTTTAAGTGACCTTCTCAAGAGAGATGCTAGTAGAAATCTGCTCTAGAATAGATTTTTTAAAGTGAGACTTTAAAAATCTTGAGCTTTTCAGACAAAGCAAGACTCGTCAGTGGCTGTCAGGCCATGCACACTTCCATGAACCCTGTCTGCTTGACAGGGAAGCGGTAAGCATGTGAGCAGTGCCAGAGCCACACCTCTGGGTTCAAATCCAGGCCTCCCCACTTACTTGTCATGTGGCCTTAGGCAAGTTACCCAGCCTCTCTGTGCGTCAGCTTCCCCACCTCTAAAATGAGGATCATACGGGTACCTATCTGGTAGGGTTCTGTTGAGATAAACTGAGTCAACACCCAGAAAGTACCTAGGACAGTGCTGACTCAGAGTAAGCACTTAAGTGCAGATGCTAATTATTATCCATTCAGCATATATTTATAAAACAACGACTATGTGCCAGCACTACCCTGAACCCCCAAACCACTGGGATCCCTAACACGGCAAAAATTCTCTTGCTGCATTTACAAGGGTAGCTGGGAGGGAGAGAGAGAGAGAGAGGGAGAGAGAGAGGGAGGGAGGGAGAGAGAGAGGGAGGGAGAGAGAGAGGGAGGGAGAGAGAGAGGGAGGGAGAGAGAGAAAGAGGGAGGGAGAGGGAGAGAGAAGGAGGGAGAGAGGGAGGGAGGGAGAGAGAGGGAGGGAGAGAGAGAGGGAGAGAGAGGGAGGGAGAGAGAGAGAGAGCGCTGCGACCAGGAACTCTGCCAGACAGGTCTGAGCTTGCGTCTGGGCTCTCGTGCTGGTTCTGCGACCCTCTCTGGGTCTCCAGGGCGCGACGGATGCTATTCCGTAATTTCAGTGGCACCTGGTGTGCTGTGGGAGCACAGTGGGTGTGTGGGATGGGTGCTGCGCCCGGCTAACATCCACGTGGGCCTGGTCATGTGTCTGCTCTGGGGCGGGCTGGCTAGGCTCTACAGTCCTGTGTAGTATGAAAGATGCTCTCACCCAGCCAACCCAGCTCACAGATGGGGAAACTGAGGCTCAAAGAAGACAGGGACTTGCCCACCTGGAGAGTGGGCTGCAGGCAGGGCCAGCACCAGTTCCTGACACCCAGTCTGGAACCACGTGGCTGCATCCCTGAACTCCTGCAAAGGAAGAGAATGGACCCGACTTCTGTGCCCAGTGCCCCCCACCCCCGTGTCCAGGTGAGACCAGGGAGGCGGCAGCAAGAGGACAGCAGGGCAGCCCCCCAGGCTCCGAGGGGAGCAGCGCAGCTCTCTGGCTTATCGTTAGTATTGTTTAAGCCCGGTATGAGAGCAGCTCACCAGCTCCGAAAACAACAACATAGTAAAATCACTTTGCACTTGCTGTCATTTATTTCCCGCCGTAGCTTTGCAAAACTGAGCTCCTTGAACTCTCGCAGCCCTGTAAGCAGTCATTGTACGTACTTGCAGAAGAGGACACGGAGAGCCAGAAAGGTTTATGCCATGCCCAGGACTGCAAAGTAAGTTCAAGACAGACCAGGACTCCTTCCAGGTCTCCTGACACCAAAATCTAGGGTGTCCCCCCATTGGGTCACTGAGCCATGGGCACGCTGTGTCTAGCTACGCTAACGCCCAGATATTCCCGGGCCTGATGGTGGCAGCTGGAGTCCTTGGACTCCCCAGCAGAATCTGCAGTGCAGAGGGTGAGAGGCCCAAAACTCTCCTGCCTGGGTTCATTTGCTCAGAGTGCAAGCACTGTACCAGTGTGGGGCGACCCCAGGGCCGAGATGAGACACAGAGTTTCCTTGAGCCAAAAGGAGATGAGCCCTCCAGCACTGTGGCATGTAGGGTCAAAGACATGTTCCCCAGGAAGCTTCCGTAATAGAGCAGAGGGACGGATGCTACTGGGAATATCTGAAAAGTCAGTAAATGAGGCGATCGTGGCTACAAGACGGTGGGTCTGGGTCCTGACTGATCGCCAGAGGACGGTAGCCAGTCGAGAGCCACGCTCTCGAGTACGCAGAGAGACATCCAGATTTGCTTTCTGGCGTTTTGGAGAATGAAACAAAAGACAAAGGAACGAGCTGACCGATTGGTGGCAAAGAGCCTTGAGTTTGGGGTTAGGACTGATGTGAGCAGCCTTGCCCTCGACCTGGCCAGAGGGGCCCTGTCCTGGGCCCTGGTTACTGAAGGACCCACACCTCTCCACGAAATGAAGACTTCACAGGGCCAAGGGGATGTGCCCACCCAGAACCCACATCCTCCATTCTAGACCAAGCTCTAGGTACGTGGGACATGGAATTCTTTGCCCAAATGCCCTGATCCTGCTTCCAGAAAGTGCACAGGCATCTTCCCTGGGCCCGTCCTCCTGAGGGAGGGCTGCGCCACCCGCGTGCTTGGCTTGAGGCCGGAGGGGAGACATCCGTGAGTGACATGTGGAGGCATAGCCTGCAGTGTCCACTTTGTGTGAGGAGGCCCCTTTCCATGCTGGGGTGTCGGGGCGGGGGGGTGAGGTGGGCTGTGGCGTGGGGCCAGCTCAGCTCCCCCTGCCATGTACAAGGCTGCACTCCAAGGAGCCCGAGAACTCGAAATTTGAACCCAGCCCTGCCAAGTGTTATAAATGTATATCTCTCAAAGTAGGAGGATAGAACATATTTCGTTTAACAGTTTGTAAGCTGAACTTGGAATCCTAACTATTCCTGTGGATGGTTTGTGAAACTCCACTGGCACTACCGCCCCATCCGCAAGCCTTAGGAGCAGACCCAGGTGTGAGCCTTGGGTGAAGCCACAGTCGAGATCTATCAAATACGGCAAGGGTCCTCCTTCCTTGGGGCTCCCAACTTCCTCATCTGCAAAGTCAAGGGCGCAGTGAGAACCCCTCCATCTACTGTGGCACAATTCTGACACCCTCCGGCTCGGCACTCAGCCAGCCCCCCGTAGCCCTTGATCACACTGAGTTTGCTTCACCAACAGTCTAGTCTGAAGCCATTAACCTGTGCTGGTGAGTGGCGCCCTCAGCTGGACGGGGAGAGAAGGGCTGCAGCACCAACGTCCGGGCTCCCCTCCTATGTCTCTGGTGGCACCAGGGAGAGGATCTGGTTATAATTGGTCTGGAGTTGCGGTTTGGGAGAACTGAACCAAGCACACTGAGTGCTTGGAGACCAGGTGGGTTCCCAGTTCCTTTATGATTGTAGTAACTCGAGAAACCACCCCAGAAAGGCAGGGGTGGGCGACGTCTCTCAGGGTCCCTGATTTAATTTAGAGCAGAGGGTCCCTGACCTTTTGTGGGGGGTGTGTGTGTGTCACTCACTGCATTTAACCCTCTGCAGGAGGAAGCTGGCATCACTAGGGAGCTTCTTGACAAATGCCAGCCTGGGCCTCAGGGAACTCAAAATTAAGTCCCAGGAGGCCATCAGTGTGGTGGCTGTTAAGTGAATCTCCCAGTGAGCAAAGTCACCTCCACCTGCCACCCTGGCTGCCCGGATAAGGAAGCCTGGCTTCTGCTGATCTGGGACTGGACCCCCACTCCCCCGCCCCCCAGCTCCCAGCGCCAACTGGCCAGGAAACTTCCTGAAGCCTTAGTGCCTAAGGCTCGGGGGACCTAGGGGCAGCCCCCCCGAGTTAGCTCTGCAGTTTCTCATTTGTGGGAAGGAAGAGTTTGGAGACGCCAAGAAAGAAGTCTGTGAATCCACTGTCAGGGAGCTGGTGCCCTCCCGTGTGGCCCACCACCCAGGCTCTCACTCTGGGAACCGACCCCACAGAGAAAGGCAGGCTGTGGTCACTGATGGGGCAGTGCTGTCCCACCTGCCCACTATTGCATAACCTCAGGCCAGCCCTCAGCCAGCGGGGCCTGTCTGAACCGGCCGAGGGCAATCCTCCCACCGGAAGCCCTTCCTTTCCCCAGCGTAGGCCGGCATTGCTCCTTGGCCCTGCAGGGCCCTGTCCGTGGCTCTGGGAAGAGGGTCTCCTCAGAGCCTCCTGGGCTCAGAAGCAGTCAAATTTCCCCGGAGGGAAGTGGAGGAGAGAAGAGAGGACCGGAGGGCAGCCGAGCAACCGCCTCTTTTCCTGACACCCCCGGGAGCTCTCTCTGCAGTGTCTGGCCTGGAGTCCGTGAGAGACCGGCAGGATTGGAGCCGACCCTACATCCTAAATGGGCTGAAAAGGAGCCACCGCCCTCCTGTTCTGGAAGTTGGAGGGAGGGCGGGGACGGGGTTTATACTGGTCTAGATAAGAACTGATTCCTTTCCCATCTCATTCCCTCCTCCGCTGTTAGACTCATGGAAAGTGGGCTTACTGTAGAAATTATCCAAGTTCCGAGAGTTCAACAACATTGCCTACAGCTTCTAGAGCAGTCCCCGTGCACGTCCTAGGGATGACGCACCTTCTAAAGTCAGGTCCTCCCACCCCAAGGTGCTAGGAAGGGGAATAGCTCTGTGATCCTTAAATGACATTGAACCGTGCATGGCCACATGCAGTGAGTCCGTGCATGCCTTTGTGGCAGTGTGCAGGAGGGCCACACCTGTGACATGGAATGATGTGTTACCCATGCAGTTGATATATGAACACATAGGACTGTGTGTGTGAGGCTCACACAATTTCACACATGGTTCATATGCCCTGGTGTCATTTACATGTACATATTGTACATGGTTCTGGGAGGAAGGTTCTGTGACTAGAAGCTTTGGTCCAGCATGTAATCTGGAAGGGCCATCCTGAGGGGAACAATGGACACACGGGAACACACGGGAACACACACATGGGAACACATGGGAACATGTCCTGTGTTCAGACGCAGTGACGTTCAAGGTCTTCTCTTTGTATTGCTCGTGGGCAGAAAAACCCCCGAACTGAAGGAGCTCTTGGTCACACTGACCCTCTGGTCTGTCCCCCTCAGCCACAAGCTTCTCCCTGGCCGGGGAGGCATCCGCACGACAGGAGCCGAGCTCCCTCCCTGCCGCTGGCCTCCTCCACACTGATACATTCTGCCTGCCTCACTTTTCACGCCATCTTGACACCAAAACCCCCCTTCTAGCGTCTGGGGCACCAGGATATAAAACAGCAGAGTCTACTGCAGGGGCACCAGCGGCCATTCCCCTCTTCTCTGGGGGAAAGCCAAGGTGAGCTCAGGACACCTCAGCTAAGAGTGTCCCCCTTCTCTCCCCAGAGGCTCCGAAGGATGGCAGGACTTCCCAGGGGCAGGGGCAGGGGCAGGGGCGGGGGGGTACGTGAACCTGAACTGCCCGCCCCGAGCTGCCCTCCTGAGAAACAGAGGCCAGGTGAACGTGGAAGGTGGGCAGGTTTTGTCACCGGAGCCTCAGGATGACGGTCTCCCTCTGCAGGGGTTTCCAGGCTTCAAGTCCAGGAGACACGGGACAGTGCTGTCTGGGAAGGTAGGAAGAGCACCCCCGTCCCCTCAAAGCCCTTCAGATGCTCCTTTAAGGACCCACAGAGGAAGATGCAGCCCGAGGACTCACACACACAGGACGAGACAGAGGCAGCGCCAGACGCCAGAGAAAGGAAAGAGCCGCAGAGCAGCACGTTCCCGTGTGAAGAGCTCTTCAGGAGCGCCCTAAGCATCCGGGCCACGCTCTCAGGGCCTGACTAGAACCATTTAGAGCAGTGAGCAGAGATTGCTGCCTTTTCTATGCTACTTACAGTGAAAACTACAAGCATAAAATAAGTATAAAGTCCAGCAAAGTTCGGCTCCTCTGTGGTCTCTACCCTAATGCTTCAAAAATGTACCTATGTGTTTCACCCACGATTTTTGGTGGTCCTGCTTTGCTGATGCTCTAAGCACCTGCCTTGAGACAGGCAACGGTGGCCCTTCCCCCCGACCTCAGTTCTCCAAAAAGGAAATGGAGGCTCGGTGTTAAAGGGGCTTGCCCAAAGCCACACAGTAGAGCCTGGGGGAGAAGAGGACCCCCTTCCTCCCACAAAGACACGCCTCCCCCACCGAGTCCGCGCAGCCCTTCCCAGAGCCCTCACCTGGGGTGGATGTCCACGAGCAGCACGAGCGTCTGCATGGTAATCACGTCGATGCGTCTGCAGTGGAAGCGGGCCACCTTGAGCACCTTGAAGTATGTGCAGCAGAGCACAACGAAGGAGAGCAGGAAGCTGAGCGCATGGAAGGCACCCGTGAAGACGGCGAAGCGCAACCGCTCGTCTGGCCTCCGGCTGCACAGCGTGCAGGACGCGTACAGCTGGTGGAAGCCCAGCCAGGACAGGACGACCGCGGCGGCGGGGAAGGCGAGCGCGTGCAGCCACGTGTAGGCCACCATGAGCGCGGCGTCGCGGAGGCGCATCTTGGCGCGGTAGCTCAGCGGGAAGACCACGGCCACCCAGCGGTCGATGCTGAGCGCGGCCATGCTGAGCATAGAGTTGGCAGCCAGGAAGGTGTCGAGGAAGGCGGCCAGGCGGCACAGGCGGTCACCGGCCGGCTGCCGCTGCGCCACGACGCCGGCCAGCGTGAGCGGCATGTTGACCACGGTGCACAGCAGGTTGCCGCACGTGAGGTTCAGGGTGAAGAGCGCCGGCGCCTGGCGGCGGATGTCGGCGCTGTGCAGGAGGCAGAGCAGTACCAGCGCGTTGGACAGCAGCGAGACGCCCATCGTACCCACCAGCAGACCCGCCAGGCCCGCGTCCCACGAGTTCATGGTGCGCGCCCGCCGCCGGCCCTCAGGGCCCGCACCCCGGCGCCGCCATGGCGCCGCCCGCTCAACCCCTCGGCGCCGCCGCCGCCCCGCGCCCCCCAGTCCCCGCCGCCATGGCCCCCCGGGGGGCGCGCGGCCACCCCGGAGCCCCGCGCCACCTCCCGGGCCGGCACCTGAGCGCTCGGCTGAGCCCTGGCGCCCGCGCCACCTCCCGTGCAAGCGCCGGTGCGTCGCTGAGCCGAGAGCTTAGAGCGCCCTGGGATCCCGGATTGCGGGCGGGCGCCTGCTGCCCGGCTCCGCCTCTGCTCCCCCTGCCCTCGCCCCTTCCCCCCGCGCTCCGGCTCCGCTTCGCGCCCTCTCCGACAGCCGTGCTTTCTCCTCCTCCCCTCTCTCTGCTCGCTCTCCCTTTCTGCTCTCCCCTACACTTTCCCTCTCCCCCTCTCCCTCCCTCCCTCTGTCTCCCCTCTGCGGCGCTTCTCTCTCTCCCACTGCTGTTCTATCCGTCTGTCTCTCCCACTCTCAATCTTCTCCTCTTCTCTCTCTCCCTCCAGAATCTGGCTGCTTCTATCACAGAATTCCCGCTGATGCGCGCGGGTGCGCGCACACACACTCGGAAAGAACCAGCCCTGAAGCCTCCGGTGCAGGGTGATTGGCTCTTTGTAGCTTCCTGTCCCCCACCCCCACCCCTGAATCCTTCCTTACGTGTGTCAAAGACGGGCTGAGTCAAGAAAGTCTGCCTGAGAAAAGGGAGGGATGTCTGGGCACCTTCATGCCTCAGGGCCACCCGTCCCAGCCCGAGCGCCAGCCTGGCCAGACCGTGGAGGTCCTACCCGACCTGTCCTCGCTGAGCCTCCCGGGGCTGATGCTTCTCCCTCTGTGGGCTGAGCTGGGGGCGCTCAGGTAAGCTGCATTTGCTGGGAGGGGAAGGAACGCACATCTCTCCAACCTCCATGATCAAGGCCCTGGCCCCAGCTATCTCCAAGGCCTCCCCCGCCTGTCCCCAGGGCAGCTGCTACTCTCCTGGGGGCGCTTGGTTTATGGTGCCCTCTTCCCATCACCCTTCAGCTGGGGCCGCAGCAGCATCCTCAAGCCAGCGGCGTGGCGGGGGGGAGACGCTGAGACACACCGTGACTCCCCCTAGGTGTTCCCTCAGCCAGGAGAGGCCTGTATCTGACCCTGAGCGCTCACAGGTGCACAGGCCTGCTCGTGCACGGCCAGTCTCAGCAGAGCCCTGGTGTGGCTGATACGCAGCGCTCCCGGCCTGCGTTCCACTGTGGCCGTCTGTCAGCCCACACACCACCTGCTCCGGGTCTGGTGAGGCAGCAAGTTCCAGTCCGTAAGAGACCTAAATGATACACCATGCGGGAACTCTTTGGAAAAAGGGGAGGAGGGTGGCTTGGTGAAGACCCCAGGAACTCTGGGCAGGCAGGGTCCCAGCTCCCCCTCAGGAGATGGCGCAGGGACTGTGGCCCTTCTGTCCTTTCAGGATCCCCCGGGGAAGGTGTGTGGATCAGGGCTCCCCTGCCCACCCTGAGACTGAACACTTACTGACACACCACTGACTTCACAGCATCCCGCAAGTTACTGAACCTCGAGGAGTCTCATTGTCCTTCTGTACCTTTCAGAGTTCTGGGGAGAAATAGCTAAGATACCGTGTGTGGAGTGTTGCCCGGCAGAGGAGGAAACGGAACAGAAAGCCAGCAATCTCCTCATCTCTTGGCCTGTCGTGTGGCCTACAGACTTCAGGGTTGGATATATCTTCATTAGATACTTGGCATCAGAGTGAGCTGTTCACCTGCACATCTCCCCTGCTCCCAAAGACTTTGTCCCCACAAATAGCCCCTGGCGAGAGACTGGTGACCAGGTAACTTTGTGGAATAAATGACTGAGTTAACACGTTTCTATGAGCATCACTGGATCCACGATTCTCATACTTCAGTAGTTATCAGGATCACCTGATAAATTGGGGTCCTGGCTAAAGAGTTAGATTCTTGGGCCATACTTCTGGGGTCTGGGGCTCTGCATTCTTAGTGAGTTCTTTTAGGTAATTCTGATGAGGGTGGTCCATGACCATAGGCCCTGAAGAGCCAACTCTATGAGAAGCGGTCGGGTGGAGCGGCTGGAGGCCAACTCGTCACATGGGTATATCCTCCCACCGTGGCCTGCTGCCCCGGCCTGGAGACTCTTGCTGGAGGGTCATCAGTGTGTGTAGGAAGTACAGTGTGAAGTGTTAACTAATCTCTTACAGCACATAAGAGTTTATAAAACACGTCCAAACATTATGGCACTTCATTTCATCCCTGTCACAATGACAAGAAAAAAAGCTTCTCATCTACATTTTCGATATGAGGCTACTGAGGTCCAAAGAGGTTAAGTGACAGAATTGGTTAGGGGTGAAGCCAGCACCTCTAGCACCATCGACTGGCCCCTTCTGCGTACGCCAGAGGCCCTCAGTCACTTTCTCAAGCAGGTATCTTTGGTCTGGAACTTGAAGGTAACTCAACTTTGCAACATCAGAATGATGTTGGTGACCAGGTAACCAGGTTTAACAGTAATAAATCAGTGAACACACACACACACACATGCATACACACACACACTCACATCATTTTGAAGATCATTTGCTTTCTGATTCCTTAAAGGCAGCACTGAAAGGTTAACATGGCAGAAAGACAGTCAGAATATTTTAACTCAGTTTCCTAAAGAATAGAAACTCACTTTCCTCTGGTTGTGAGCAATATTTCCTGCTCCCAGTGGGGGTCTGGGAGGGCTGACCTCCTTAGGACCAGGTCCTCAGCGCCCAGGCTGGGCCTCACTGAGCACAGGTTCTGACAGATCTCCAGACAAGCAATGAGGTCGCACTCACCAAAGAAGCAAGACGCCTGTCCCTGTCCAGGCCTTGACACAGGGTTCCCATTGCTCCTTGTAAACTGAGGCCCGCAAGACCGGGCAGCTGAGTACCCAGGGCCTGGAGTGCGCCCAGCAGGGGGCCACACTGCGGCCGGACCTGCATGTCATGCTGATCGGAGCTGGAGAGAAGTGATGGGATATTCACGACTGTGTTAACGTGAGTCATGAAGTGTGTAACTGAGCCCTGAGGGAGGGCTCAAAAACGGGACTGAGTCTCATCCCTTCAGATGGTTTAATATAGTTGCACATAGAGGCAGGCACATACACACGTCATTGGGAGTTCTTGCCTCAACCCTTCAACGTAGACATCATGGTTCCATCTTGATGAGTGAAGGAGCTGAGACCCAGCAAGTTCCTTAATTTGCTCCAGGTCCCTCCAAGTTGGCATCAATAAATAGGGTAGCATGAGCTGATTAAGAAGGCAGAGTCATCATGTGAACTGGAATCCACATCTATTGGACATGGAAACTCATGTTCTTTCCACTGTATTTATTACACACATGTGCTTGAACGAACACACACACACGCATGATTCATAACCTACCGATGAGATGTTGGAGAAGGAAGTGGTCCTTTCCACAGCTATCTTTAGAGAGGGATGAAAGATTTATATAAACTGAACAGAAACCAAAATGTCACCAATGCCCCAAGAGAGGTCCAACTGAAGTAGACACAGAGAACACATCCCTTTGGGGAATGGAGGATTCAGGATTTCCGCAAGTGGAGGGGGAGCCTGGGAACCGGTGTTCCAGGGGGGGGAGGTGCCTGAGCAAACACCCAGAGGCCGGATCCTAGTGACTATTTGTGTCTCTGGAGCAAAGGGGGGCCTGCAGAAAGGCTGGAAAGAAAGGTGCTGGCAAATCCTGGATGCCAGCCCAATGCCAGACTGAAGGACAGAAAGGTCAGTCCCTTTCAGATGATGACTTCCAGAACCTGGAACCTCTATCTGTTTCAGGGATACATCCCTGCCAGCCTCTCCACCTGAGCCTGCCAGCAGGTCTCTATTTTCAAAGCGCTTACACACCTGCTGTTTCACGTGACCCTATGGAACACTGGGAGGTCTAGGAGTGACTCAGAGATGCTCTCATTGCACAGGGCCCTGACTCGCTGTCCAGTGCTCTCTCTGCTGCCAGCTGCTGCCCACTCCCGGGCTGGTGATTCCTTTCCAGGCAGGCTGTTTGTGCATACCTCCTGGTCCAGCCCTCAAGCTGGGCAAGCAGAATCAACTGAACAGAATCTTTCCAACAGGATCGGGCCTCTGGCTCACTTGCTTGCTATCAGTGAGGAGAGGAATTGGATCTCTGAACAGGGCCTTTGTCACTCCTGAGTCTCCATGGCTGTCCCAGGCCCCATAGGCCAGGTGTAGCAGGAAGTGGGCCGAGGGAAGGGAAGAAGAAGCCTACTACCCGGCAGCCTCTGCTGGTGATCTCCTGGGAGGAGCTAAGCCACCTCTGTCTGAGGGGACTCAGGATGTCCCTTGTCGAAGGCTGGGTGTGACCCAGACACTCTCCTTACCTAATCTCATTTAATTTTCACAGCAGCCCTATTCGAGAGAGACTGTAGTTACCCCCCATCATACAGATAAGGAAACTGAGGTTGAAAAGGTCAAGCGGCCGCCCAGGGTGTCAGAACTGCTGGGGGGTTCCCATCTGACTCAGCGCCTATGTGTGGAATCACCATGACTCTGTTCCGTTTCCCAGATTGGGCGCCCCCTCCCCCGCTTCCTTCTCTCCCGGTGATGCCCAATCAACCGTCACTCCCACCCTTCCCTCCTCTACCTCCCTTTCTGAACCGCATCCTTGGGCTGCACGCCACCTGGGTGGTGTAGGAAGTCGGTGTGTGATATGTGTAACCTTGTCTGAGAGCTCCCTGAGAGCCAGGCCTTGCGGTTCATAGGAGAGGGACTGCCATCCCACTGACGGATGGGGTGCCAGAGGCTTGCAGCTAAGCTGCTTGTTTGCCCAAGATCTCATCGCCTGCGGCAGAGCTGGGATTGGAATACCGACGTCCCCAGACCAGGGCTCCACAACCTACACCACAGTCGCCCCCACCAGCTGGGAAAACAGAAGGACTTGCAGTCCGGCTAGAGTCTGCCTGGCCCAGATACGGAGCTTTTCCACTGGGCTTACCACATCCACACAGCCAGCCAGTGATGTTTGCACTCTGCCTTGAAAATCCACTAATCCTGCCCGTGGAGCAGAAACTTTTTTATTTGCAACCTGTACCAGCTCCAAAAAGACAAAAGTGTGCGATTGATCTTCCCGAGTGTCAGACTGTGAGGCATTGAAGCCGTCCATGAGCAATGGCTTCTCGGAGTCTGGACTGACTTCTGAGGACGACTAGCCTCTGTTCATTTCCTGTCTCTGAGCTGCAGTGGAGCACAGGAGCTTGGCGTGTATCCCCAGGAATAGAACCTTCAGGAAGAGCTGTTTCTCTCAGTTCCTTGTCCCACTCCCGTCCCTACTCTCCCACACTGCTGCCTGGAACCAGGGATCCTGAGCAGTTGGAAGCCACGAGGCTCCTGCCTGAGATTGAGTTCCAGGAATATCAGCACTGAGACAGTGGACAGCTCCTCTCTCCCCAGTCTCTCTACTGTCCTCTGGTCACTTTTAAGAAACACTGGCTGTGGAGGCCCAGAGCTGGCCTCCAAGTGTCTACTGAGTTCTGAAACCAGGTCCTCAAAACTGAGCCGGCTCCAGCTACCATTTATTGAGCAGATTCTGGGCCATTTCCTCCCATTTAGCGCTCTCAGAAACTGAGGCTCAGTTCTAGTGAGGGGCAACATCCAGGTCTGTTGGACTCCAGCACACATGCTCGTATTCAGTGAATTATACTGCCCAGTCATTCGGGGATGTGGGATGTTTTGAAACCACCTTACTTCCTCTGTCCGTCTCACAGCTCCTGTAACATATAGTATATAGGTCACATACAACGGAGCACAGGCCAGGCAGCTCGCTATCCTATGCGTGGCCTGACTTGGCTTCCACTGGGCTTCCTGGAGGCTGTTTCCAGGGTCTTTACCTTGGTGTGTATGTTCCCAGGGGTCTGGAAGGGAGACACCCTTTACTGGTGATTCTGAAGTCACCCTAATCGTGTCCCCACCCCCGGGACTGGTGCAGCAGTCCCATGATACCCTCAGCATGGGAGGAGCCCCTGACCTGAATACTACTTTCCATTACCGTCTAATAGGAATGAGCCCACTTCTCTGATGGGAAAGAGACCTTGGGCCGGCAGCATCATGCAGCAGACAGCACCCTGGATTGGAAGGCAGGAGCTCAGGATTCTGGTCTAGGCACTGCCCCTCACTAACTGTATGCATATGGGCAGTTCTTTCCTCTCTCGTTACTCAGACTTCCCCATCCGTGGAATGAACTGGGTAGATGAGGCAATCTCACATGTGAATCTAGGCTGCTTGAGGATGGATGTCACCAGGGACTTGATAAGGGGAGAGGAAGCAGGAAAAGGAGGGCAGAGACAAGTATCGTGGGGCCTTCCCTCCCCATCTGGCTGGAATTCAATCCCTTCTGCTGCGGTGGTAGCTGAAGCCCATGAACCACGTCAGCTTCGGAGGTCTGTGAGGATATGGCGGGGGAGGGGGGCAGGATTCACTCCTCCTGACTGCCTTGGTCAGAACGATCACGGGGCTCAGCTTGCCACACCCAAGGGGTCTGTGTGTGCTTACCAGGTCCTGCTCTGTATATGCGTTCAGGGACAGAGGCAGCGTGTGTGCGTGTGTGTGTGTGTGCGTGTGTGTGTGTGTGCGCGCGCGTGTGTTTGCATGTGCGTGTGTGTGTGTGTGTGTGAGAAAGAGAGAGACAGAGAGAAAAAGATTTGCTAGAGACATCAAGGTGATATCTTCTTATGGAAATTGGTTTGGGAACATAGGGAAACTGAGGCAGACATAAATCTCTTTTATAAATGACAACTCTTTTTGAGGCTTAGCAAGATTTAAAAAGCATGAAAAATCAATTCTTTACTTTGATTGAATACAAAGGGGCGCTTTATGGAAAACCAGTCTATTGGCTCATGGCAGAGAGGTAAGTGCGGGGCTGTTACAGGAAAGGAATTGCCTCTCTCAGACCCAAGGCTGACCACATGTTCTCAAACACCACTTGTCAGCATCAGAAGTTATTCTCTCAACCAGATATTGTAGCTTTAGCTCCTGAGGATCCTGCCAAGGGTGTCACACTAGCCTGACCCAGGCAGATGGGAGTGGATGACTGGGCCCTCCCTCTACCCCACCCCTCCGCCCGTGAGGCGGTCCAGCAGCCAATCAGGTCACCTGAGTCATTCTGTCCCGTACGCTGTGGCTCCGGTACCAGCAGCAGCTCTTTCTCCTGTGCAGATCCACTTTTAAAATTTTTTATTATAAGAATTCCTTTTCTTACTGAGGTTTGCTTTACATAGTGAGAAGTACAAATCCGAACGGTACCACCGATGCGTTTTGATTAACGCATCGTCTGTAATCCACACACTTAGTAAGACCCCCTAATGTTTCTATCACCCAAGAAAGTTTCTTCAGGCCCCTTTCCAGTCAATCCACCTCCTAGCTAACTACTGTTCTGCTTTCTATCATCATAGATTATTTTTGCAAGTTCTAGAACCTCATATGAATGGAACCATATGGTGTGTGCTCTTTTATATCAAGCTTCTTTCACTCGGCATAATATTTTTAAGGTTTAGCCATGCTAAACATGTTCTGTGTTTTGCTAGTTCATTCCTTTCTGTTGTTGAGTGGAAATCTATTGCATGAATCTGTCACATTTCGTTTAGCCATTTTCCTATCAATGAACAACTGTTTTCTATACAATTTGGGGATATTCTGAATAAAACTGCTGCGGACATTTTTGTACTATTTTTTTTTAAGTATACATATGTTTTAGTTCTTTTCGGTAAATATCTACATTTAATTTATTTTATTTTTTATTTTTTTTATTTTTCGTTGCGTTGGGTCTTCGTTGCTGTGCACTGGCTTTCTCTAGTTGCGGCGAGTGGGGCTACTCTTCGTTGTGGTGCACGGGCTTCTCATTGCGGTGGCTTCTTTTGTTGTGGAGCATGGGCTCTAGGCACACGGGCTCAGTAGTTGTGGCACATGGGCTTAGTTGCTCCGCGGCATGTGGGATCTTCCCAGACCAGGACTCGAACCCATGTCCCCTGCATTGGCAGGCGGATTCCTAAGCACTGCGCCACCAGGGAAGCCCCAAATACCTACATTTATATTTGACTTTATAAGAAACTGTCAAACAGGTTTCCAAAGTATCTGTACAATGTGACAATGCAACTAACATTGAAGTAGGCTGTTGTCTTTTTCTTATTGAATGTAGGCGTTTTAAAATATATTTTGGATATAAGACATTTCTTATATTTATATGTGCAGCTATGCTCCTAATCTATCGCTTATCTATCCCTTTTCTTAACAGTGTCCTTTGATGGCATATAAACTTTAGAATTGGCTTGACAATTTCGTTTTTTAAAAAACATGCTGGAAAGCAGGTATTTTAGTGGGATGGCTTATGGAGGGAGATGAGGGGACAATTGATATTTGCATACATTATAATTTTTTGTTTGCATTAGAAATGCCTATATAAGCTCATACAATTTGGACAATTTGTTTTCTTGTTATTTAATGGGAACTGTATCTTCACAAGTGAATAAGAAATTAAATTGCTTACTGTGTTTCAAAAAACATCTGCTATTCCTCTATTCTTTAGCGTTCCCAGTAGCCTAACTGTAGTTAATAATTCTTTATATTAAACTTACCATCTTCAAAAAACAAAAACTAAAACAAACAAAACACATGCTGGACTTTTGACTAGGATGACATTAAATCCGTAGATTAACCTGGGGAAAGGGTCATTCTTTGTATTTTCTCCTTTATAATGTTAGCCTAGGGGAATACATTAATTAAACTTTCTAATGCTACACCAACTCTGCATTCCTAGTTAGCCATTCTTTTTCACTAAGATTTTAAGGTTTTTCTGCATCTGTGTTTTTGAGAAATACCAGCCCGAGTTTTTTTTTTTTTTCATCTACTGGCTTCATCTGGTTCTAATATTAGGGTTATGCTGACTCATAGACTTGTGAAATGTTCGCTTTATAAAGCACTGCCACACTGTTCCTCAAAATGGTTGTGACATTTTCACATTACTCTCAGAAATGTACAAGAGTTCAAGTTTCTCTGCATGCTCACTGCCACTTGGTATTGTCAGTGATGTAAAAATATCCATTGTAATAGTGGATAGAGGTATCTCAGTGCAGTTTTAATTTGCATTTTCATATCGAATCATTATATTGACTATCTTATTACTCCTTATTTATCTACTAAATATACCCACTTTGGATGTGATGCTGTCCTGGCTGAGATAGTCCCGAGTCCTGAGAGGCGCTCCCCTCGCCGCAGTCCAGGCAGATAAGCCTGGAGACGAGCTCCTGGCTTCTTGTGGGTGCCCCCCGCGCCTTCTGTTCCTGAAGACACCCCCCCCCCTTCCTACCTCCTACACGCCCAGCCCTCAGACTCCTCCCCTGCTTTTTTCAGGAAGCTGAGGTCCTCTCAGGAGAGCACACTCAGCTTCTCCTTCTTCTCATCAGTATAAAGTCATAACAGAGGAAAGGGCTGGGGGAATACCTCCTGGGTGACGGCAGCACGCTGGGTGTCTTCATGCTGGTTCATCCTTCCACTTCACAGCACATTATTATCCCCATTTTACAGAGGGATTTTAGAAGTCAAGCAACTGGCCCAGGTTCTACAATAAGAAGTGGCAGGTCTAGCGTTAGGACCAGAGTCTGTTTAGTTCTAAAGCCCACATTCTTTGCCACCCAAGTGGTCCCCAGGCCATCTCTCTGGTCAATTAAGAGAGGGAACAGAAGGGTCAGCATGTGAATTGGGGAGAGCAGGTTGACTGCTGCTGGCCGCTTCCGGGAGTTTTCACTCACTCTGTCCAGGTTCCGCTGAGTTGCATCCACGTGGACTTGAAAGCAGTTTCAGACATTATATCCTCTCCGTCAGTGGGCACGGTGCCCACAATAGAAAAACAAGCAAAGGGCCAATGAACTTCAACCCCATGGTCCTGAAATCCTGGACTGGCCCCACCCCATCACTGCAGCTTCCAACTATTGGAACCCAAAGCCCTCGCATTGAGTCACATGATGAGACAAGACCCAGGCTCTTGGTTCCCTTGGGCTGTGCTGTTTTCTGGTGAGGCTCGCTGTACAAATCCAAAGGGGAATCAAGAGGATTTTTTCTTGTGGAAAGATCTGAGCTCCTACGGAAAGGCCCATGTGGGCTGGGGTGGGTTCCTCAGGGCGTGGGGCTTTGGTATCGATCCTGGAGAATCTGTGAAAGGCTTGCTCGTAAGAGTCTGTGTTTGTCACTTGAGAAGCTCACAGTTAGTTTTCACTAATTCTTTAGAACATCAGTTCTGTGTCCATAAGCTAATTCTAAGAAGCCGTCTTAAAGCAATCACATTCACTTTTCCACATGGCGTCCATCCATCCACCCATCCATCCATCCTTTCATTCAATAAAGTACAGAGGGTCTCTGGACCTCACTGAAAGCACAGAGACAAAGATGCTACAGGCCTGCCCTTCAAGACACTTGCTAAGGTTGTGTCAGCTGTCCAAGAAACAGGTAATGTCTGGGCTGAGTCCTGAACCTTTCCTACAAGGAAAGGCATCTCCCGCAGAGGGAATGTTTTACGCAAATGCACAGACATAGAACACCTGAAGGCTTTGAGGAACCGCCGGCACTCCAGGTGGACGGAGCCACATTCGTTTCTCTTTAGCCTTGCTTCAGATTTGTGCTGAGAGCTGCCACTAACCACACACAAATGGCACAAGCAGATGCTTTCTATTCCTGTTGGACTGCAGACAGTCTGCCGGGACATGGTTCAGCTGCCTGGGCATCATGACGGGTGGCAGTGCCCCCAGGCATGAGCCACTCCAGTCAGCAGGTGACACCCCCCACCCCGGCTGGCCCAGGAGAGGTTCCACTCCATCACCAGTCTTTTCCCTGTGAAATATGGTCAGAAACACCTTGAAGAGTTGACAAGAGAGCTGGATTTAGAGAACACCTGTCACCCACGAACACCTGAGAAATAAAACCCTGGGCGACTTAGCACACTGTTGTTTTTGAAGATTTTTCGTCTATTTCTGAATATTCAACTGGGGCAGACAGGATGCTGTCTTTGTGTTTAGTCTCTCTCTCTCTCTCTCTCTCTTTCACACACACACACACACACACACACACACACACACACACACACACACTTCCTTCTTTGTTTTCTTTCCTCTAGAAACAAAAGAGTATATTAAGACAAGTCCCTCCCATCAGGAAACGTCCACAAGCCTCTTAGATAGCCTCACCCACCAGAGGGCAGACAGCAGAAGCAGGAACTACAATCCTGCAGCCTTTGGAACAAAAAACACATTCACAGAAAGATAGACAAGTTGAAAAGGCAGAGGGCTATGTACCAGATGAAGGAACGAGATAAAACCCCAGAAAAACAACTAAATGAAGTGGAGATAGGCAATCTTCCAGAAAAAGAATTCAGAATAATGATAGTGAAGATGATCCTGGACCTCGGAAAAAGAATGGAGGCAAAGGGCTTCCCTGGTGACACGGTGGTTGAGAGTACGCCTGCCGATGCAGGGGACACGGGTTCGTGTCCCGGTCCAGGAGGATCCCACATGCCGTGGAGTGGCTGGGCCCATGAGCCATGGCCATTGAGCCTGCGCATCTGGAGCCTGTGCTCCGCAAGGGGAGAGGCCACACAGTGAGAGGCCCACGTACCAAAAAAAAAAAAAAAAAAAAAAAAAAGAATGGAGGTAAAGATCGAGGAGATGTAAGAAATGTTTAACAAAGATCTAGAAGAGTTAAAGAACAAACAAACAGAGATGAACAATACAATAACTGAAATGAAAAATACACTAGAAGGAATCAATAGCAGAATAACTGAGGCAGAAGAACGGATAAGTGACCTGGAAGACAGACTGATGGAATTCACTGTTGCAGAAAAGAATAAAGAAAAAAGAATGAAAAGAAATGAAGACAGCCTAAGAGACCTCTGGGAAAACATTAAACACAACAACATTCTCATTATAGGGGTCCCAGAAGGAGAAGAGAGAGAGGAAGGACCCAAGAAAATATTTGAAGAGATTATAGTCGAAAACTTCCCTAACATGGAAAGTAAATAGCCACCCAAGTCCAGGAAGCACAAAGAGTCCCATACAGGATAAACCCAAGGAGAAAGATGCCGAGACACATAGTAATCAAACTGGCAAAACTTAAAGCCAAAGAAAAATTATTGAAAGCAACAAGGGAAAAATGACAACATACAATGGAACTCCCATAAGGTTAACAGTTGATTTCTCAGCAGAAACTCTACAAGCCAGAAGGGAGTGGCATGATATACTTAAAGTGATGAAAGGGAAGAACCTACAACCAAGATTACTCTACCCAGCAAGGATCGCATTCAGATTCGACAGAGAAATCAAAAACTTTACAGACAAGCAAAAACTAAGAGAATTCAGCACCACCAAACCAGCTCTACAACAAATGCTAAAGGAACTTCTCTAAGTGGGAAATACAAGAGAAGAAAAGGACTTACAAAAACAAACCCCAGGGCTTCCCTGATGGTGCAGTGGTTGAGAGTCGGCCTGCCGATGCAGGGGACATGGATTCGTGCCCTGGTCCGGGAAGATCCCACATGCCTTGGAGTGGCTAGGCCCATGAGCCATGGCTGCTGAGCCTGCGCATCCGGAGCTTGTGCTGCGTAGCAGAAGAAGGCCACAACAGTGAGAGACCCGCATACCGCAAAAAAAAAAAAAAAAAAAACCAAACAATTAAGAAAATGGTAATAGGGACCTACATATCGATAATTACCTTAAACGGGAATGGATTAAATGCTGCAACCAAAAGACACAGGCTTGCTGAATGGATAAAAAAACAAGACCCATATATATGCTGTCTATAAGAGACTCACTTCAGACCTAGGGACACATACAGACTGAAAGCGAGGGGATGGAAAAAGATATTCCATGCAAATGGACATCAAAAGAAAGGTTGAGTAGCAATACTCATAGCAGATAAAATAGACTTTAAAATAAAGAATGTTACAAGAGACAAGGAAGGACACTACATAATGATCAAGGGATCAATCCAAGAAGAAGATATGACAATTATAAATATATATGCACCCAACATAGAAGCACCTCAATACATAAGAAAACTGCTAACAGCTCTAAAAGAGGAAATCGACAGTAACACAATAATAGTGGGAGACTTTAACATCTCACTTACACCAATGGACAGATCATCCAAGCAGAAAATTAATAAGGAAACAGAAGCTTTCAATGACATAATAGACCAGATAGATATAATTGATATTTATAGGACATTCCATCTGAAAATAGCAGATTATACCTTCTTCTCAAGTGCATATGGAACATTCTCCAGGATAGATCACATCTTGGGTCACAAATCAAGCCTCAGTTAATTTAAGAAAATTGAAATCATATCAAGCATCTTTTCTGACCACAATGCTATGAGATTAGAAATCAATTACAGGGTAAAAAAAGTAAAAAAAACACAAACACATGGAGGCTAAAAAATACGTTACTACATAACCAAGAGATCGCTGAAGAAATCAAAGCGGAAATCAAAAAATACCTAGAGACAAATGACAATGAAAACACGATGATCCAAAACCTATGGGATGCAGCAAAAGCAGTTCTAAGAGGGAAGTTTATAGCTATACAAGCCTACCTCAAGAAAAAAGAAAAATCTCAAATAAACAATCTAACGTTACACCTAAAGGAACTAGAGAAAGAAGAACAAACAAAACCCGAAGTTAGAAGAAGGAAAGAAATCATAAAGGTCAGAACAGAAATAAATGAAATAGAAACAAAGAAAACAATAGCAAAGATCAATAAAACTAAAAGCTGGTTCTTTGAGAAGAAAAACAAAATTGATAAACCATTAGCCACACTCATCAAGAAAAATAGGGAGAGGACTCAAATCAATACAATTAGAAATGAAAAAGGAGAAGTTACAATGGACGCCACAGAAATACAAAGCATCCTAAGAGACTACTACAAGCAACTCTTTGCCAATAAAATGGACAACCTGGAAGAAATGGACAAATTCTTAGAAAGGTATAACCTTCCAAGATTGAACCAGGATGAAATAGAAAATATGAACAGACCAATCACAAGTCATGAAATTGAAACTGTGATGAAAAATCTTCCAACAAACAAAAGTCCAGGACCAGATGGCTTCACAGGTGAATTCTATCAAACATTTAGAGAAGAGTTAACACCCATCCTTCTCAAACTCTTCCAGAAAATAGCAGAGGAAGGAAAATACCCAAACTCATTCTATGAGGCCACCATCACCCTGATACCAAAACCAGACAAAGATACTACAAAAAAAGAAAATTACAGACCAATATCACTGATGAATATAGATGCAAAAATTCTCAACAAAATACAGAATCCAACAACACCTTAAAAGGATCATACACCATGATCAAGCAGGATTTATCCAAGAGATGCAAGGATTCTTCAATATATGCAAATCAATCAATGTGATATACCATATCAACAAATTGAAGAATAAAAGCCATATGATCATCTCAATAGATGCAGAAAAAGCTTTTGACAAAATTCAACACCAACTTATGATGAAAGCTCTCCAGAAAGTGGGCATAGAGGGAACCTACTTCAACATAATAAAGGCCATATACGACAAACCCACAGCAAACATCATTCTCTAATGGTGAAAAACTGAGAGCATTTCCTCTAAGATCAGGAACAAGACAAGGATGTCCACTCTCGCCACTATTACTCAACATAGTTTTGGAAGTCCTAGACACGGCAATCAGAGAAGAAAAAGAAATAAAATAAAATACAAATTGGAAAAGAAGAAGTAAGGCTGTCACTGTTTGCAGATGACATGATACTATGCATGGAGAATCCTAAAGATGTCACCAGAAAACTACAGAGCTAATCAATGAATTTGGTAAAGTTGCAGGATACAAAATTAATGCACAGAAATCTCTTGCATTCCTATACATTAATGATAAAAAATCTGAAAGAGAAATTAAGGAAACACACCCATTTACCATTGCAACAAAAAGAATAAAATAGCTAGGAATAAACCTACCTAGGGAGACAAAAGACCTGTATGCAGAAAACTATAAGACACTGATGAAAGAAATCAAAGATGATACAAACAGATGGAGAGATATACCATGTTCTTGGATTGGAAGAATCAATATTGTGAAAATGACTCTACTACCCAAAGCAATCTACAGATTCAGTGCAATCCCTATCAAATTACCAGTGGCATTTTTTTACAGAACTAGAACAAAAAATCTTAAAATTTGCATGGAGAAACAAAAGACCCTGAATAGCCAAAGCAGTCTTGAGGGAAAAAAACGGAGCTGGAGGAATCAGACTCCCTGACTTCAGACTATACTACAAACCTGCAGTAATCAAGACAGTATGGTACTGGCACAAAAACAGAAATATAGATCAATGGAACAAGATAGAAAGCCCAGAGATAAACCCACACACCTATGGTCAACTAATCTATGACAAAGGAGGCAAGCATATACAATGGAGAAAAGACAGTCTCTTCAATAAGTGGTGCTGGGAAAACTGGACAGCTACATGTAAAAGAATGAAATTAGAACACTCCCTAACACCATAAACAAAAATAAACTCAAAACGGATTAGAGACCTAAATGTAAGACCGGACACTATAAAACTCTTAGAGGAAAACATAGGAGAACACTCTTTGACATAAATCACAGCAAGATCTTTTTTGATCCACCTCCTAGAGTTATGGAAATATTAACAAAAATAAACAAATGGGACCTAATGAAACTTCAAAGCTTTTGCACAGCAAAGGAAACCATAAGACGAAAAGACAACTGTCAGAATGGGCGAAAATATTTGCAAACGAATCATTGGACAAAGGATTAATCTCCAAAATATATAAACAGCTCATGTAGCTCCATATCAGAAAAACAAACAACCCAATTCAAACATGGGCAGAAGACCTAAATAGACATTTCTCCAAAGAAGACATACAGATGGCCAAGAGGCACATGAAAAGCTGCTCAACATCACTAATTATTAGAGAAATGCAGATCAAAACTACAATGAGGTATCACCTCACACCAGTTAGAATGGGCATCATCAGAAAATCTACAAACAACAAATGCTGGAGAGGGTGTGGAGAAAAGGGAACCCTCTTGCACTGTTGGTGGGAATGTAAAATGATACAGCCACTATGGAGAACAGTATGGAGGTTCCTTAAAAAACTAAAAATACAACCCAGCAATCCCACTACTGAGCGTATACCCAGAGAAAACCATAATTCAAAAAGACACATGGACCCAATGTTCATTGCAGCACTATTTACAATAGCCAGGTCATGGAAGCAACCTAAATGTCCATTGACAGACGAATGGATAAAGAAGATGTGGCACGTATATACAATGGAATATTACTCAGCCATAAAAAGGAATGAAATTGGGTCATTTGTAGAGATGTGGATGCATCTAGAGACTGTCTTGCAGAGTGAAGTAAGTCAGAAAGAGAAAAACAAATATCTTATATTAATGCATATACGATGAACCGGTTTGCAGGGCAGAAATTGAGACACAGATGTAGAGAAAAAAAGTGTGGCCACCAAGGGGGGAAAGCAGCAGGGGGTGGAGGTGGTGGTGTGATGAATTGGGAGACTGGGATTGACATGTATGCACTGATGTGTATAAAATGGATGACTAATAAGAAGCTGCTGTATTAAAAAAAAGAAGTATATTAAAACCCAAGCATCAGACCTCACTGTCCCTAATGTTTCTCTTTTTCCTAACTCTGGTCACATAATATTTGTTCAGTTTTCTCCTTCCCCCCCCCCGCCGCCCCAAATCTGTCCCAAGCGGATAGGGAGTACCCTCAACTCCCAAGCATATAGCCAGGTATTTTAGGACGGGCATCACGTTTGTAATGGGCAGCATCCCAGTCTGAACTAGTCTGGCAAAAGCGGAGACTTACTGGCAGGAACCCGGGTGCCACGTCACCTTGAGTCAGGGAGCAGCTGAGTCTCGCAGATTCCTAGAGACGGACACGGATCGCTGCCCTCTGCTTACACCTTCTCTGCCTGCCTCTCGCCCTGCTGCTTTCTCCACCTCAGCTTCGTGCATATTTGGTGGACAAAACAACAAGTGGGAGCTCTTAAGGGCTGAGAGGAGATTCCAGAGTGTAAAGTATATGTGTCCCCAATTTAGCTGAAAGTCAGAGGTGATTTTTCTAACCGGATCACCTACAGTCCACAGGGTGTGGCAACGGCCGGGATGAGGAGGACAGCTATAATTTCCTTTCAAGGCCCTGATTTTTTGTGAAGACCCGGTGCAGCTGAGCTCCTTGGGACTTGAGTCAGCTGCACTGGCAAAGGGTGGATGGCAATAGGAAGTGACAGCTTTGTAAGAGGTGAACAGGATGGCCCGAGTTGCTAGGCAGCATCACCCATAGAGGTGAGGGTGGCCACATACAGGCCCAGGGGCCAAAGAGGCTCCCTGGTGGCCATCATCGCCCCACCCTGCTCCCCACCTCCCATTTCCCCACTTCCCGCTTGTAGGGGCTCAGGCTGTCGTGGAGCACGGGACACAATCCAAAACGGAGGGAAAGCATCAATAGCAGTAGAACTGGGGGAACGTTTATGACTGGACTCTTTGTTCTGCAGCTTTGAATATCTGCTTATGTGTGGGGAAAGTTCCGGAAGGCAGCTTCAGATTCCAGCTGAAGGAACATCACCATCGTCACTTAGATGCTGGTTTCCGTATGTCAGGCATGGTTCTACGGGCTTTATATACAATAACTCCATTAAAGCTCAAACAACTGCGTCAGGTAGGTGATTAGTTTCACCACCTGTATGGGGTTGAATGATGTCCCCCCCAAATTCGTGTCCACACTGAACCTCAGAATGTGACCTTATTTGGAAATAGGTTCTTAGCAGATGTAATCAGTTAAGATGAGGTCATACTGCATTAGGTGGGCCCCAACCCAACGTCTGGTGCCCTCGTAAGTAGAAGGAGATTTGGACACAGAGACACAGACACAGGAAAGACGGATGTGGAGACGAAGCAGAGACTGGAGTGATGCTGCCACAGGCTAGAGAACACCGGGATGGCCTGCCACTTCCGGAAGCCAGGACGATGCACAGGGTATTCTCTTCCTTTCCAGCGCTTATTAATTAGATGGGGAGAAATCTGGTTCCTTGTTCTAATTTGCATTTTTCCTTGGTTACTAATGAGGCTGAACCTTTTCAAATGTCCTAGTCACTTACATTTCCTTCTTTGTGAATTTTCTATTTGCATCCTGGGCCCATTTCTCCATTCTTTCCTTGATGTTTTCTTATGACTATAAGAATGCTTGCCTTGGGGTTATTAACCCTTCGTCTGCCATGCTAACTTAGCAATGTCGCCCAAATTGTTTCATTTTTAAATTCATCTTTCATTGCTTCAGAAGCTCTGCGGACCACTCAGAGCATATTGTTATGTTCCTAGGTCCCCGGTAGCTCAGCAGAGCGACACAGACTTGTTGAAGAGGCCAGACCCGTCTCCCTGTATGTGCGTTGCAGAAAATGGAAAATATGGTTAAGCAAAAGTAAAAATGAAAGGTATCACATTCCTACCACCCAGAGCTTTCCACCATTAACACCTCAGTACATATTCTTCCTTTTTTACTTCACTCAAATGAGATCATTCTGCACAAAATGTTTCATAATCTGATTTTTTTTCCAGCAAACAATCTCCACTTTGCTGCTGGTTTTGGAACATTTTTATGCCATCTAATACCCAGACCATTTTCTAATTTCCCTGACTGACCCAACAATGTTCTCTAGAGCTGACTTGTCCAAAGCAGCCTTTGATGCAGGACCACTCAGGGCATCTTCCTAGGTCCCTAGGTCTCTGTTAACTCAGCAAAGTCCCAATTAAGTGACGCAGACTTGTTGAGGAAACCAGGCCGGGCTCCCTGCAGACAAACCCACCATCTGGATTCCAGCTGCCTCCACATGATGTCATCAACTTATGCTCCTCTCTCCTGGCTTTCTTATAACCATATTTTCTCCCTTTAATATTGGCTATTGTTTCTTGACAAATACAGTCATTTTCTTCTCTGTTTTTCTCCCTCTCCCCTCTGAGATGTGATGGTCTTTCTCTGGCTTCTTCTTTCTTCCTATATAGGTTGGACACTGCTGTCCAGCCCCTTCTGCAATATGGAGGGATCTTTGCATGACCCTAATGTTTGAACCACTTATGAAGGACGGGCATTCACTGACCTGAAACTCACTGCAAATCCCCTGGTGAGATGCTGAGCTGGGCTGCCAGCTGAGGGACTCAGAGATGCACTGTTCTCTGGGCAGGGAGTCTTCCTCCAAGAAGAGTCGAACGCATACATTTTATACGTTTCTCTAAATTTAGGGATTACCCTGCCTCAGCCACCTGCCTCAAAATCAAAAATAGCCCAGTCCCCGAGCTTTTGATCCGCTTTAGCTGCACGGACCCTTCCACAAGGGCAGCAGGTCTTCTCCCGGGGACTCTGTTCCTAGGAACAATTACTCATGGAGTCTGTTCCGAAGAAGGAGCTTGGCATAGAACGTGGCAGAGGAAAGAGGAGGCTGGACGAGAGGAGAGGGGAAGGGAAGTAGAGATGGCATCTCCGGCTCTGTCTGCACTCTCTGTGGGCTCTGAGGACCCAGCAGCAATGCCAGGAGACAGAGACCTCCTGAGCCTGTGGGCGTGTGGCTCATCTCTCCAAGTTCCAACCTCCATTGTTTAGTTGTACAATGGGTAATGATAACCACCTCTCAGGAATACATTACTGCAGAAATAATGTTAAACACACGTACAGAGGATGCTGGGACAACACGTGTGTGGATAGGAAGCCCTCCAATGGTCCTGTTGGTGCTGACGTTCATAGAACCACCAGCATCAGGTAGATGGGCCACTGACATCAGAAGGTCGGATCTCCCGGGTCTTTGCAGGTGGAGATGCTCCAGTGTGCTGGTCGCCTCCGTATCTAGGCTTCAGGGAGGTTCTCATCGTGTGACCACACTTCCCTCCCTGTGAGGGAAGATTCAGTTTCAGCAAAACAGCATCATCTGTCCCATCAAATGGTGATAATTTAAATGTTATTCATTTTATTATCTTATCTATATTTTATTCATAAATTTGTTTTATTTCCCTAGTTGTTTAAAAGTTACCTACAAAATTAAGGAATTGATATGTAGTTTTATATTTGAATACATTTAAATAACATTATAATAAAAATAACTTAAATCAATGCTTTCCTTTTAGAGGTAACCCTTTATTTTTTCAAATATGCCTTAGCCTGTAAATCCCATGAGGCTGGTCATCACCTGTCTTACTCACCAGTGCATTCCCTGAGCTACCATTGTAGTTGGCACATAAACGTGCTCATTAAGTAACAGTTGAGTGACTAGATGAGCGCCCCTAATTTCAGGGCATGACCCAAGGCCTCTGGAGCAGCTCTCCTCCATTGGGTGGTTGTCACCCGTCTTGGAGGATCTTGGTTTGACCTGCAACCTCTATCCCCAGCATTTGGGACACCATGCTCCAACCCCATGGAGCTGGCCCCCAGTTCTGACCCAGGCTTTGCCAGGGAGGAGCAGAAACTCACCTTACTTGAGCTCTTCCTAGATTCCATGGCTTCCACATCATCCTCTCTACAGCACTGCAAGAGCGGTATTAGCATCTCATTTTGCTGATGAGGAAAGTATGGTTGGGAGAGGTGGTCTCTTGCCCAAGGTCACTTCCAGTAGTGAGGGATGGAGCTGGGATTTCATCTCAGGCAAAATGACTCAAAACCCCACTCTTGCCTCTTTGTCCTGCTGTCCCCAGACAGCGATGAGGTCTGTGCATTCATTTGAGCTATTTGTAAGTTTACTCTGAGTGAGTTAGACTGGCATTGATCACAAAAGCCCGTCAGCCTTGACCCCAGCAGAGAGTCTGTAGCCCACAGTCTGTTTCCTGCTCTTTTTAGAGAAGAACTGACTTTCCATTAAGATCTGAGGGGCATGGGGCCTTTACGATGTCACCAATTCCGTGGCTTGGGGCTACCATGTGTCCAGTTGCTTGAGCACAGCATATACGAGCTGTCTTCGTGTGGCTCTCATTTCTTTCTTTATACTGGAGGCTTGCTGGTGAATCGCAATGCCCCATTTCTTCCTTTGCTTCTGAAAGTTTTGGATGCCACGTGGAGCCACCTAAAAGGCCCTTCTACGTTCCCCAAGAGAGCTTTCCCCAGGGTTGGAAGTCATCTGATCCAGCAGTTCCACTTAAGGAAGGGTTGGTAGCAGAGCCTCATGTCAGACTAGAGATGAGAGGAATCCAGAGAAAACCTCCTAATGTTTAATGCCAGCCGTGCCCAGCAATCTGAGGGCATAAATTAGATGGACAGCTTGGCCAACCCAATGAAATTTGCAGAGATTGGCTGTTAAAGCAGCTGAAACTTCCCTCATTAGGGGTAAAAAAAAATCCAACAACTTGATCCCTGAGGTTTGTGTGGGGCAAATCTCTTTTAAAAGGACGGGAACTCGGCATTCATTTCTGAGAGGAGCTTGTCAGGGGCAATGAGGGAGGAGTCGTCTTAGATTCTGTAAATGTCAGTCTCTCTCTCTCCTGGCAGGCAAAGGGACAGAAGCTCAAACCACAGTGCCAAAGCCCGGTGCAAGGACACTGGCCTCTTCCCTGGCTGGTAACAGTATCCTCCCTCGGGTCGGCTTGGACAGCAAGAAGAGAGCTCAGGGCGGAGGTTCTCAAACTGCACCAAGAACAACAACAGCTGGGGAGCTGATTACACGTGTCAGTTCCAGCCCCACCTCAGAGCACCAGACCTGCAGCGCCAGAGAATGTGCGGATGTGGCTGTTTCTCACACCTCCTGGGGAGGCACCCGAGCTTCCAGTCTGAGAAGAAGCAAGTAAACCTGGAGAGAAGACTTTGGATTTGTAGGCAAAGATGATGAGAAGCTGTTGCAAGCATCCTTCCTGTTCCATTTTTCTGCGGCCAGTTGAACGACTTGATTCTATTCTTTGCCCAGTGCAGGCAAATGCTTCTTTTTGCTTTCTGGTTTTCAATCATTTTCCATTTTTAATGCCGGGAAAAAATACCAACTTTGTGCACCGTTTGGCATCCTCAAACATTCTATGTTTTTGTGTGTGTGTGTGCCCAGTATTGCCATGGCTCTTGGGACAGAAAACATTTGGTTAGACCTGTAAAAATTTAGCCAATTATATTTTCAAATACTTAGGCAAGTTCTCAAAGTGCAGACAATTGACAGACTGTTTCCATTTTCATTAGGCTGTTTGTTTTTGTCATTAGAGGCAAAAGGCCTGGAGCACGTGGGCTGAAGTTTATGCAGAGCTAGCGCCAGCCCAGAGGTGTTTGCAAAGACATTTCTGCCATATTTATTTCCCTTGAGTGCATATCATCTTTAAATAGATTTTTCATAACATGAAAGGAAAAATGAATTTTTCATAAATTTGAAAGGACACTCATTTTGCTAGTATTTTTGAAGGAATTTTAAAGCCTGTGTATAAAGAATGCAGTCTGTTCATGACCATATTGGTAAACCCACTGCAGCTTTGGAGGGAGCTGTCCACATGTAAAGTATGTCCTTAATAGAATGCTCTGGTCTCCAGAGGGGTCAGAGGCGTGCCACAACCCTTCATGAAATATCTACCATATACTCAGCATCATGCTTGGAGCTAGAGATATCAGTTTGCATAAGATTCTGTTTATTATCCCAAGGAACTTGTGATTTAGATGTGGGACGTGTACTGGGATCACTGTAATACGGGCAGAGCAGCTTCATTGCATCATTATAGGTAGAACATGTCATAAGAGCCTCAAAGAAAGTGTCATTTCAACTGAGCATTAGGAAAAAGCTTCTTGGAAGAGGTAGCATTCCACCTGCACTTCGAAGGAGGGGCAGAGTTCAACCGTATGACATGTGGACGGGACTGATGGCTCAGTGTAAAGAAAGACAAAAGCATGAAGGTCTGGCTGTCTTAGGTAAATAGAGACAAGCTCCAAGTAACCAAATGTTTGCGAAATTGACAGCCAAGGAAGCCGAGTCACAGAGGCTAGGAAGTGCTGGGGGTGTGAGTGCAACAGCAACGGCCCCATTGGATGGGAGCAGCAGTCCTATGAAAGGAATAACAGAAAGGAGACCCGGCAAGCTGTAGAGTGTGGCAAGCACGGCAGATACCCTGAGATGCTGAGACAGCCCTGCCCACTCTACTTGGAGCATGACAATCGCTGGCCTGTCAGATCATCTGAGGATGGGGGCAAACGTCAAGCTCCCTCAGTGCCCTTGGGAGTTGGGGGATAGTTGTCCTTGCATTGACCCCACGCCCAGAGGTGAATCCAAAAGCCAGGGTGAGAGTTTTGAGAATCATCTGAGAAAATTATGACCATTCTGCTCTATCCTGGGTCACACTGTTGAGGCCAGAAAACGTGGAACGCCAGACAAGCCAACCTTGCCTCCAGTGGGGAGGGAATCTTGATTCTTCCCCATTTGGCTCCCAAGTAATTTCTACTCAAATGACACAAGGCCTCTTTCCTATGTGTAGAAGTATCATCCAAGGTATCCAGGGGAACAGTCCTGCCCCACATCAAGCTGGTGATGCTTCCAGACTCCTCAAGCCCCACCGGGAGTTTCTTCCTCATTTTAGAAAAGAACGACACTTAGGGGATGCTGACCAAGGCAAGGATATGTCAAAAGTGACACAGAGAGAACTGAAGCTGTTCTCAACAGACTCTCCCCTGCCTAGTTTCTCCTTCTGGGCAGTGAACTGTGTGTCTCATCCTTGAGTTGCTGTGGCTTAGAAAGATATTTCAATAACATGAGTCACCAGCAACGCTGGTTTCCACTTGGAAGCTTTTCATGAACAGTCATATCACACAGATAAAATTTTATTGGAAACTCAACTTTGCACTGTAGCCACAAGTTAAAGCCTTTAGGACATGAGCCCATCAGGGGCAGGGTTTTTCTACCATCCATCTGGACAATAGAATCACAGAATTTTCGGCTTTAGAGCTTTAAAGCCGATCCAATTTAGCATCACCCAGTGGAAAAAGCTCTCAAGTGTTCCTCAAATTTCTGGTTATCATTTTTGCTCAAAAACTTCCAGCAAAGAGTAACTTAATTAATCACCCATCATGGGGTCAACCTGATGCAAAGTCAACCCATAATTCTAGAGTATGTGTTTCCAAAGCTCCCCCATCTAAGTAAATGACTGCAATTTTAAGTTAATACATCCTGGGGTCAAGCTGACCCAGCCTAAGTTTGTAGTTGAAGAGGCCAAGGGAGTTAAAGAGATGAGTCATCCTTCAGTGTGGTCTCTTGGTGGCCACAGCCTACCAGATCACCTTTTCCTTTTCTGGCCAAGCGTCACTGCTCTGAACTTCATCGTCTCAAGCCTGGATGTGTGCAGTGGTCTCCTGATTTCCCTCCTCTAACCTTGTCCCCCTATTCCTGCCCACTGCCCACGTCATCACTGCATTGTGTCCCTCCTCCTCTATAACCATAAATCTTTACGGCCCCCATTGTCAATGTGATAGAGTCCAACCTCCTCAGCAGGTTGTCTGTGGCTCCAACCCAAGAACCCAAAGGCCCAGTCTCGTCTCCCCATCCAGCGCCCCCTCCCTCCAACGCAGTCACCCATCCTGTGTTCCTTGCACATAAAAGCACTTGTTCACTAGCTAAAGATCTCATGTACTTCTCTGTAATTCCAAAGTCTTATCCTTCCCTCCGTTGGCCAGCAGTCAAGACCCAACTCAAACGTACTTTCATTGTCAAGCCTTCCTCACCTGCTCAGCCCCTCAGCCCTGGACCTCCTTCCCCAGGCCCCTTCTCTGGGCTGCACTGCACTGAGCTCCACACTCTGGAAGCATCCATCCTGGCACCACAGAAGTCTGTGTGCATCTGCATCTTCTGCTAAACTGTGCTCCTGGAAGATTAAGTCATGTCTTATTCATTGTCCTTGGGGCCAGGCACAGAGCAGGTGATCAGTACGCATTAATTGAATCCATGAATAAATAAATAAATGCATGAAGATATGTGTGTGCCTACACAGAACCACCAGGCAGAGATGAGTGAGTGCCCCTCATTACCACCATGGCAGGTACAGCTTAGTTCCCCCAATAGATGGTACAAGGAATAAGACAGAGCCTCTTCTCTCAAGGAGTCTAGTTGGGAAAACAAGACATAAACATTTAAAGAGTGATGGTCTTGAACAAGGTCAGTCAAGACCACCTTTGCATACCTTTGGAAGTTGAACCAGTCTAGAAGAACTGCAAACACGCAGCACTGAGCCAAGGCCATTCACCTGGTGAGTGTTGATGCCAAGTCTGATCCCTCTATGGGGGCTGTGAAGGCCACCTGGGGCTGGTTGGTCTCCTGGATGAGTCTTTACCTTGGAGAACCTTTGTAATGGTCAAGCACTTTCCCACCTTTTTGGTCTCATTTGAGCTTCACAAAGATCAGGGAGGTGGTAGTATTATGATTTCAACCTTGCAAAGAAGCCATGAATAACTACAGCAAAAGCCTTCAAAGTGAGTATGGTGAGAGAGCTCACCTTCCCCCAAATCATTTGTATGTTCCTTATTTCATCTGATATGCACTGAACACCTGTCTGGTGTACTTTGACAGGTGCCAGGAGTACAGACACAGAGATGATGTGGCCGCTATCCTGGAGGGAGCCGCAGCTAAGTGTGACACGTGTACAAGCAGCACATGCCTTACCTAATGCCATCTGTCCCTCCCTAAGTACTGGAGCAGGCAGCATGTCCATCACTCATTCATTCTTTCATGCCACCTTAGGTGGGGATTCATGGTTGGAGAGTAACATGCAATTACTCTGACCTCTCCTCTCTTTTCAGCTGTGCTGAAAGCTCCTTAAGGATAGACTGGATCTTGCAAGACTTTGCACTTATCAGTGGGTTTATGCAACAGCCATTCGGTACATGATGTAGGCTCTGCCTGTGTGGTGGAAATGGCTTTAGCTTCCAACCCACAATAGTGTGAAAGCAGCTCCACTAGTCACTTACTGCATGACTCTGGGCGAGTCATGCCAGTTCTCTGGATTTCATTGTATTCATCTGTCAAATGGAGATAACTGTCTCATCTCAAGGAGGAGATTTCTGTTTTTCTCAAAACAGAGAAAGAACCAAGGTTCAAGAGCAATGGGTTTCCATTCTGCAGCGTCTTCACTTTCAAAAGTAGGGTTCCAGGAGGGAGGCTCTGAGGCAGTGATTACCCCCCAGGGTGCACGCCTCCTCATCCTACTCTCCTCTCCAATCTGCAACCCTCATCTCCTCCTTGTTGGAAAGGACTGTTGCTGGGGGTCACTGGCACCGATGTCCTAGCTGCTGGGAGTATTGGTGGGCCAGTTGTGGGCTGCAAGCTTGAGACCCACAGATCGAGGAAGAAATGATTGAATACCCTTGTGTTTGGGAAATACTAGGATTCAGCTGACATATCCAACCTTGCTCCAGGCCCTGAGCAATCTAAAGACAAGCCCACGTTATTTATACATCTACGCTCAGAAACTCTGGTCGGTTTGTAACATCAGAGCCATCAATTCACTGAAGCCCAGTTAAATGTCAGCAGAGCGGGGAAACCAACCAGGAAGGCTTCTTGGTGGAAGGGCAGTCAGTTCACTCTTGGATTTTCCTCAGTCATATTTTTCCAGATGCTACCATGCAGGGTGAAAATAACATATCTTCAGGAGCCCCCTGCCAAACCTGCATATTCCTAAGATCCCTGGAGGAGATGGTGCCGTTCCCGCTGGCATGTGGCTTACTGTCTGAAATCTCTTCCTTGAGTGGGAGGCTGTGGCACAGACTCTCTGCCCTGGGGTTTGTTTTCAGCTGGTTTTCCTGACCCCCAGTATCACCCCAGTCAAATGCAGGGTTCTGTGGCTGTAGTATCCAGAGGTGGGATCAGAAAGAATGGGCCATGAGGGGCCTGTTGGATCACAGATGTCCCTGTCCTAGTACCATCATGGATCAGACTCCTTGCCCCTCTCCATCTCTGAGGGAAAAAAAGACTCTCCCGAGAACCTCTTTACCAACTGTGACGCGGGTGAGGGGATGGAGAGGAGCCACTGAGGTCCTGATTCTGCTGACTTCCTTATTAAGCTCCTTCTACCCTACTCATTGCCCAGATCGACATGGAAAGAGTTTCATGTTCATATAATATTCTCTCTACCTGGACTGCTGCTCCCACTTCTCCCTCCCCCACCTTCCTCACTGGTTAAACCCTCAGCTTGAGGGTGACCTATCTTCTGAATTCTTTGCTGAACATCCTAGCCCTGAGGTAAGGGGAGAACTCACCCCTCTCTCCTCATCCCAGAGAGACATCTGTCACATTGCTTGTTCTGACTTTTTGACAGTACAGCTCTTCTATTGGAGGAAGGGACAAAGTGAGCTTCTCTGCTTTACAAGATACAGAATATGTCCCATAACTTGGCCATCCATGAGAATCCACTTGGCCTAACCGTGAGAATCCACACATGCTGCTCACAGACCTGATGACACAAACTCTGCCTCATTTGTTAGCCTAGGGGGGATCCTCTCCAAACCTTCTTTCTCTACTTGCAGAATGAGAGTGGGATCACTGGATGATTTAAAAAGTCTCTTCCAGATGCTGTGAATCTCCAAGGGGGGATCCTCAAGGGACCTACTTTGGGCATCCCCAACAGAAGTGTCAAGCTTCTTGGACCTGTAGGCTAATGTCTTCCATCAATTTTGGACTGGTCTTAGACATCACCTTTTTAGATATTGCTCTTCCTTCCTTTCCTCTTAATCTTCTTGAATTCTATGTTGTATGTTGTGTTATTCTATGTTGTAAGAATCTTGTTGGATTCTTAGATGTATGTTAGCTCATGTCTCTCATGCTCTGTTTTTTATCATTATTTTCTTTATTATTACATTTAATATTATTTTATTATATTTCCTATTGCAAATATGCCAAATATTTGTAAATTAAACAACACATTTCTAAACAAGCTATGGGTTGAAGAATAAATAAAAAAGGAAATTCATAAATATTTTGAACATGATGAAGATTAAAAATATCAAAATTGTGGGATTTAACTAAAGCAGTGTTTATCAGGAAACTTATAACATTAAATTATATAGTAACAGAAAAGAAGAAATATCTCAATACGTAATCTGAGGTTCTACCTTAAAAATCTAGGGGAAAAAAACACCACAAAGTAAACCCAAGGTAAGTCAGAGGAAGGAAACAATAAAGTTAAGAAGATAAATCAACTTAAAAATCTAGCAATAGCAAAAATGAACAAAACTCAAGATAGTCTTTTTAAAAAAATTTAAAGATTGATAACTTCTAGTTAGACTCATCAGAAAGAAAAGAGAGAAGGCCAAATTTCCAATGTCAGAAAGTAAACATTGGACATCACCAAGATGTTACAGACATTACCAGCTACTAAAGGAATTTTTAAATAACCTAATGACAATATATTGGCAATGTAGATGAAACGGATACATTCCTTGAAAGACAAAAATCACTAAAATAGATTCAAGAAGAAATAAAAAATCTGGGTGAGTCAATATCTTTCAAGAAATTAAATTCATAATCTAATATTTTCCACAAAGGAAATTTCTATCACAGATATCTTATGAATTTTTGTAAACAGTTCAGAAAGAAACAATGCCATCACTACACAAACTTTTCAGAAAATAGAGTGGAGGGGACACTTCCTAACTCAATTGATAAAGACGAGCATTACCCTGATGCCAAAGCAGAGACAAAGATATTACAAGGATACTACAGATCAACATCTCTCATGCATCTCTCAGATACAAAAATCTTTGACAAATCAAATCCAGCAATATATTGAAAAAGATAGTACATGATGACTAAGTGGAGTTTATTCAAGGAAGCAAGGTTAGTTTAACATTTAGAAAGCAATGTAATTTATCATATTAACAAACTGAAAAAGGAAAACAATATGATTATCTCAATAGGTGCTCAAAAATAATTTGTGAGAATCTAACATCTGTTTGTAAATAAAAGAAAAAACAAACCAGGGGCTTCCCTGGTGGCGCAGTGGTTGAGAGTCCGCCTGTCGATGCAGGGGACATGGGTTCGTGCCCCAGTCTGGGAAGATCCCACATGCCGCAGAACGGCTAGGCCTGTGAGCCATGGCCGCTGAGCCTGTGCATCCGGAGCCTGTGCTCCACAACGGGAGAGGCCACAACAGTGAGAGGCCCGCGTACCAAAAAAAAAAAAAAAAAAAAAAAAGCTCTCAGCAAACTAGGGAAAGAAGGAAAGTTCCTTAATTTGATAACTTCTTTTAAAAAATCTGATAAACATCACATCTAATGGTGAAGGACTGAATGCTTTCCCTCTAAGATTGGGAACAAGGCAAGAATGTCTGTTCTCCTATCTTTTATTCAACATTGTCCTAGTAGCCCTAATGCAATAAGGCAAGGAAAAAAAGTCCTAAAGATTGAAAGTAAGAAGTAAAATTATCTTTATTTGTCAATAATACAGTTGTGTTTATAAAGAGTTCTGTATATCATAGCTCTAGAGAAAGTTACTATAACCCATAATTGAGTTTAGAATAGTCACAAAATAGAAGGCCAATATTTTAAAAATCGATTCTATTTCTAAGTATGAGAAACAAACATTTGGAAATACCATTTACATGGTATTAATCTCAAAAGATATAAAATACTTTGTGATAAATTTATGAAAATATGTGCATGACCTGTACACTGAAAACTATAAAACATTACTGAGGCAAAATAAATAAGCTAAATAAATGAAGAAATATACTATGGTTATGGATCAGATGACTCGAAATTGTTACTGTGTCAATTCTCCAAAAGTTAATCTTTAGATGCAACACAATCCGAACATCATTTTCGTAGAAATCTGCAGTATAGATCAGTTTCTATTAAAGAAATTGAATTAATAGTTTAAAATATCTTCACAAAGGGAATTCCATTTCCAGATGTCTTTACTGATGATGTGCTTAAACATTTAAGGAATTCCAATTTATCTGGTAAAGGACCTAGAATAGCCAAAACAATTTTGGAAAAGTTAGAGAATTTGCACTACCTGAATTCAAGGCTCACTATAAAGCTACGGTAATAAAATAATTAAGATACTGTGATATTGACATAAACATAGATACATAGATAAATAGAATAGAGATTCCAGAAATATATCTACATATATGTGATCAATTTAAGTTTGGCAAAACTTCCAAGGTTGTTCAATGGGGAAAGGATGGTCTTTTCAATATATTATGTAGAAAAAAACTAGATCTACATATGGAGAAAAGTGAATTTTGACTTTACCTCATGCCAAGCACAAAGATTAAACTTGAAGTAGATCATTGACCTAGATTTAAAAGCAAACACTATACACCTTTCACAAAAAAACCCATAAGATAAAATATTCACCACTTTGGAGTAGGCAGAAGTTTCTTAAACAGAACACAGAAGCGCAGACTATTTTTAAAAATAGTTGAGGTGAAATTCATCAAAATTTAAAACTCTTTTTCTAAAGACAGCTTTAAGAAAAATTTAAAAAAGCAAGCCACATACTGAGAGAAAATTTATAAAATTATATTTCTGACAAAATTTTTGTGTCCAGAACACTTTTAACTTAATAATAACACAACCCCACATTTTTTAAATGGGTATAAGATTTAAAAAGACATTTCACAAGAAAATATATATGGCTAATAAATGATAAAAGGACGGTCAATTGATTATCAGGGAAATAGAAATTAAACCACACTGAAATACCACTTTACACTTACTAGAATAAAAAAAATTTAAAAGCCTGCCAATATCAAGTGTTGACAAGGATGGGGAGCAACTAGAACTCTCACATATTGCTGGTGGGAATGTAAAATGATACACCCACTTTGGGACACAATTTAGCAGTTTCCTTAAAAAGTTAAAAAATATATGACCCCAGCCATTCCACTCCTAGGTATTCACCCAAAAGAAATGAAAGCCTAAGTCCACATGGATTTTTATACAGTATTCTTGGCAGCTTTATTCATAATAGCCCCAAAGCAGAAACATTGCAAATGTTCATCAACAAGTAGATGTATAAGTAAATTGTGATATATTCATTCAATGGAATATGACAAAGAAATTAAAAGGAATTTATTAGTGATATACAACAGCGTGGATGAATCTCAGATACATTATGCCAAATAAAAGAAGCCAAAGAGCCCAACTATATAATTCTTTTTATATAAAACTCTAGGAAAGGGGCTTCCCTGGTGGCGCAGTGGTTGAGAGTCCGCCTGCCGATGCAGGGGACGCGGGTTCGTGCCCCGGTGCGGGAAGATCCCACATGCCGCGGAGCTGCTGGGCCTGTGAGCCGTGGCCGCTGAGCCTGTGCGTCCGGAGCCTGTGCTCCGCAACGGGAGAGGCCACAGCAGTGAGAGGCCCGCGTACCGAAAAACTCTAGGAAAAACATAAAAAATGTAGTGACAGGAAGCACATCAATGGTTGGCTATGGCTGGGGTTTGGAATAAAATTGATTGAGGAGGGTCACAAGGAACATTTTTGAGGATGGAAATGTTCTTTATATTGATTGTGGTGGTGGTTACCTGCGTATAAACATTTGTCAAAAATCATCGAACTTGACGCTAAGATGGATGCATTTGTCGTACGTAATCTTTACCTCAGGAAAATTGATTTTAAAATAGACAACATGAATTCTATGCTATTAAAATAAACTTGCTCAGTTTTACCAATGAGAAACTGATGTACAGAGAGGTTGCTTAAATGCACAAGGTCACAGAACTAATAAATGGTGAAGCTGGGACTGAAAGTGACATCTGTGAGACAATACATTTCTGCTGTTTAAGCCATCTAGTCTATGGTATTTTGGTATGGGACCATGAGCAGACTAAGACAGACTCAACGATGCAAGATGCTTTTGAGAGAGAATCGAATTCTATCAAAGTAGTTTTAGACAAGGAACAAGCCTAGCCTAGCAAGAAGGTGGTCCTGTCTAGTGCCGTCCAGAAGTTGGTCTACGTGAGTGGAGCTGGGCTAGGTGTGACCCCTGCTTCTTACGACCCCAGAGCTGATTGAACTAGGAGCCATCTCCACTCTTTCTGGGGTGGAAGAACATCCATGGCCCCTCATCTCCTCCATCATCCTGTCAAGATATGGTCCAGGTTCTGGAGCATCGTCCTCCAGGCCTGCTGAGCTACCCCACTTGCCTTGTATTCTCTTATCCAACCATGCTGAGCTCCCTGCCCTCCCAGGCAGGTCATGGACTTTTCCTTCTGACCTGTGCCTGGAATTCCCTTCCTTCTCCTCCTCATGTCCTCCACGAACTTACCCTGGTCCTTTGAAACCAGAACAAATTATTCTCAGTGATGGCTAACATCACAATATGGGAGAGAACCAACATTATGTGCTTTCTGGTGGAAGAACACAGAAAGCGTTCTTTGTGTTCTCGGCACATTGAACATTGCTGCCGAGTTGTGGGGTATGGTGGTGATGCTATCCTAGCTTTCCTTGTTTGTCAATCCCAGGTACTGAAGCATTTAGGTTTAAGGTTCAAGCCACAGGGGCCAGCTGTGAATCCCAGTGGGTGGGCTCCTCTCCTGTCTGCCCTGAGTTTTCTGATATCTGCCAGGCATTGGCTACAGGTGCGCAGGAAGAAACTCAGGCAGAAGTTTTGTCTGTTCCTCTCACTTTACTCATTGCTGTTCTGATCCTCTACCGTGTACATTTGTTAGTCAACATGGATGACATTTCTCAGCAGCACTGGCTTCCCAGGCAGAACTCGGTGGGAGGAAATCCTGATCGCTTCCTTCTGTATTTTACCTTTTGGTTAAAAATAATAGACAAATGCCCCAGGGAACTTCTGTGACATTTTACAAAGGCTCAGCCTTCACTTGGATTTGGTAATTTGACATTTGCATTTTCTTTTGCTGCTTCATCTTAAATTGATGAGCCGGATGAAACCAAGATCGCCAGTCCTGTTTCAATATTTAATCATTGGCTCAGTCTGGAATGTCATTAAGCTAAAATAAGAAACTTGTTTTCAAAGAGCACTTTGCAGAGGACCTGTTACTTTGCTAAGGCTGTCTGTCTTGAGGCATAAAAATAGACATTTCCCCACCCCCCTGCCCTCTCTCTCTTTCTTTTTTAACTGTTCTTAACCTTTACAGCTTACAGGTTAGCTAGAAGCTGTGATTTCTGGGATGTGATTTCCTCACATCACTGAGCTGTCCAGTTCAGTAAAAATGTCTCAGAGATGTAGGAACGGGCTTACTGATGTCTGCATCCAGCTGGTGAGGCTGGGACAGGCCAGATACATAGAACTGCCAACTACAGCTGCAATAATAAAAATAACCACTCCACCAGCAGCAGAATGTATTGAGTATTAACTTTGTGTCAGATGCTGGAATAAGTGCTATACACACGTCATCTTTTCTCATGTGTATTGAGTATTTATTGATAAGGAAACTGTCAGTTTATGTGCCAGAGTCAGCACGGTGTAGGGTGGAAGAAGCCCACGGGCAGCTTGAGCAGGAGTGCGTGAGCCAGTGAGTTCCCGGCTGCATCTGAGAGACAGCAGTGGGGTCAGGGAGGAGTTGAGGTTGCGGGTGGTAGGGACAAGCTGGGCACTGAGCAGGGGGCAGGGAAGCGGATTAGGGAGAAAGAGCGTGAGCTTTGGAGGTAGTCACACCCCGATCAAATTTTTGCTCAGCCACTTACTGTCCACGTGGCTCCTGGCGTGTCCTGTGCCTCTTGTGGCTATCAGTTTCTTGACCTTTAAAATATCTGACCCACAGGGGGTCCTGAGGCTTAGGTGATCCGATAAGCTTAAGACGCCTGGCCTGAGAATGACCAGGTGATAAGGCTGGGAGAGCCGGTGTCCCGACTCTTCCACAGCTACAGGCATCCCCACCCCAGAGGATCGCCCTGAGGATTCATACGATAAATCCAGGAAAGGGCTTAGCACCAAGTCTGAGAAATAACCCCTTGTAAGAAATGTAAGGGACTTCCCTGGTGGCACGGTGGTTAAGATTCTGCCTGCCAGTACAGGGGACACAGGTTCGAGCCCTGGTCTGGGAAGATCCCACATGCCGGAGAGCAACTAAGCCCGTGCGCCACAACTACTGAGTCCACGCTCCTAGAGCCCATGCTCTGCAAAAGAGAAGCCACCACAATGAGAAGCTCAGGCACTGCAAGGAAGAGTAACCCCCACTCAATGCAACTAGAACAAGCCCGCGCGCAGCAACGAGGACCCAATGCAGCCAAAAATAAATAAATAAAAATAAATTTAAAAATTAAAAAAAAATGTAAGAAGCCCCTCTGCTGTCGTTAAAGTACAGAGGAAACCCTGACTGCACCTGAGGTCCCTCTCTGGTTCCCAACTCTAGTGACCCCGGCTGGGTGGCCAGAGCTGCAAGGACCCCCTCTGCTGGTCCTAAGCAGCTTGAACAGCATCTCTTTTCCTCCACGTGACCAGCCAGTCCCTTCCTGTCTTTCTAAGGAAGAGCTGAGCATCTGCTCCCAAACCAAAGGAAACACTGGAAGCAAAGGAGCAATCCAGAAGCAGACGATTCTAAAAGAGAAAGTGCTTCCAGGAGTGAGTACCAGGTGAGGGTACCAGGAAAGGGTACAATAAGAGAGGTTGAAATGCCTTCATCTTGATTCTGTTGGACAGGACCGTGTGCAACAGGCCTCTTGCCCTGGACCAAATGACTCTGACTTTCCTCAATGGAGGATGGGGGTGGAGGCCAGGGAGAGGAAGGAGAGTTCCAAGAGAGGTGGGGAAAGATCTCTCCTTTCCTAACTTTAGCAGGCTTTCTCTGAGGTCTACTACCACCAAGGATGGGCAGAATGCATTTGTCCATTTTTTCCTAGTGGGATAAGCCATTTTAAATAAATTTATCCAGACTGCCAACTATTTGAGAGCTCCCACACCTCTCTGCACCCTTCATTTGTTCAGAACCCAGTTTACTAATTACTTCCCAGTAAGTACTATTTCCTGACATGATGGATGTGCCACGATGCAAAAAGCCTGGCTGCCACCCAAACACCCAAACACCACATGCTGCTTCTGCTGTTACGAGAGGTCATTGGAGGCCACAACTCCCATGGATCCGCAGACAGGTGAGGAACAGGGAAGGCAGCTTTAGCATACTCCCAGGCGCCCAGCCTCCTGCTACCCTCCTCCATTCTCTCTCCTTCTCTCTTAAGGGTAGCCCTCCCACATCGGCAGCCTAGGAGTCATCTCTGAAGCCATTTGAAAACACTAGAATTTGCATGACAATTTCTTTAAAAATGTTTTAATTTTTTACGGGAGTAGAGTTGATTAACAATGCCGTGTTAGGTTATTACAGTTTCTGATGTGCTACCTGAGAAGGCGGCAAGGCTGACCTCTGTTGCAAATGACCACTCTCACGGCATCGCATCTGGGTCCAGGGAAGGGCAGCTCCAGGGTGTCCTGGCCTTTCCAAGGGGACCCTGTCGGGGGCACATCGTGCACCTTGATTTTTTTTCTATGTAAATATCTGCAAGGAATGTCTTCCCCAATATCTTCCTTCAGGGAGCTCAAAGAGCTGGTTGATGCAGTGAAAAAATCCCCACATCCAGTAGTTGTGGTTATTTAAGTCTGTCTGGAAATGCTTGGCCTCAGGAATTAATTCCAGCCAACTTTAATATGCACACTCCAAGCACCCGTCAATGTACAACTCAGACAACAAGAGAAATTATGGGGCAGATGACCTCGCTTCCAGCTGGAGCTCTGGCTAAACACTGAGTAGTAAATTAGCTTGCTACCTAAAGATTTTAACTTGAGCTAACTGGCTCTGTAATAATTATAAGTGAGGCCATGACCCAAATGTAGGCTCTAAAGCCCCCTCCTCGCTTTGTGGTATGTGTGATGCGTGTGATGTGTGGAGTGTGTATGGGAGGTGTATGTATAATGTGTGTGTATGTATAATGTGTGTGTATGGTTTTTGTGTAGAGTGTATGGGTGTGTCTGATGTAGGGGTGTGTGTGTGATGTGTGTGTATGTGTGGTTTGTGTATGGCGGGGGGTGTGAGGTGTGGCAACTGTCAGCAGTTTGTTTTTCCATTAGGCAAAGCCTGGCTGGGCTTTGCTATCTGAGCTCCATCTGTCTTAGATTTTAGCCTCAGCTCACATATCATCAATCTGAGTTTCCAATGCTGTTGTGACTGGTTGTCTTTGTCTAAATTTCGTGGGTTTTTTAAGGGAGAGGTTTGGGAATGCTGTTTAAGGAGCTATAGCCAGATGCCACTTTTCAGTCTTGGAATTTAAAGTTTCTTTTGTTACTCATCCCACCTTTTCAATCAAAGTTTGACACTTCCCAGGAGCTCCTGACACTCTATGTGACAAGATCTTGGCTAAGTGGCTTTTGGTTGGGACCCCTGCCTGGACCAAGAGTGGTCTGGGCCCTGGAGGAAGTGGATGCCAGTGCAGGAGAGTCCAGGGGTCTGTGTGTGAAAATATCCACCAGCCTGCCGGCTTCCAAGTAGCCCAGCCAAGCCCTTCACCCACCATCAGCTCTGAAGTACAGACATCACCAGTCTTCAGTGATAATTGATTGATTCACTCCACCAGGAAGCCTGGAACTGGGTTTCCACTAGTCTCTTTAATAGGAGCCCACTCAGGACATTTCTTTGGAGGGGATGGAGCTAGCCAGGATCTCCCCACAGTATCACCGTGGAAGCGCTGGGGAGCTGTCCGCGGTACTGACCCCACCTCCTCCCATTACTGTTTCCCTGTTTCTGCTGGATCCCCACCACTCACCAAGCTTGCTGCCTGCTGGTTTAAACAACTTTTGGCCCTCATTTCTGGTACAAGCTCTGTCCTCTTTCAACCTCTGCCTGGACCACCTCTGCTCTGAACTCTGGGTTAGCTAATCAGGCGGCCAATGTTGACCCTATCACTGACACGGAGCCCCACACTGAAGGTAGAGTTAGGTTTTGAGAGTCACCTCGATGGTTATCAAATGCTACTCTGCCACTTCCTATCTGTGTGACCTTAAATAAGTTGCTTAGCTTTCTGGCACTCTAGTTTCTTTATCTGAAACATGGGAATAATAACACTGTTTTAAAGATTGAAATGAATAAGAAATGTGAAAGAAACAGGCATATACAGTGCTCAGAACAGAGTAGAAAATCATTCAATATCCATTTCCCTCCTCTTTCCTGATCTTTTCCAAATTCTTAGAGTGACCTTGGGCCAATGTCCAAGGACTTCCCAGGGAAAAGGTGGAGGAGAAGCCCCACTGAGAGCTTTTCTTTTTGAGTATCAGGAACCAGATGCGCTTGCAGCTAGAGAACAGAGTTCAGGATCAGCCATGGAATTTCTGGGGAGAAGACATACTTGCTGTGTTGAAGAGCAGGTAAGGGCATTGTTTCATTATTAATTGATAACTTACTCTTTGATGTAGCGAACTGTCACTGAGTGTCTGCTAAGAGCAAGGCACACTGATAGGCATTGCATTATGGTGTAGAAGCCAAGTTAATAAGCTGTGGTCTGTGCTTTAAGGAGATCACAACCTGACAGTGATGACTAGAATGCATTGGGCATCTACTATATGCCCTTCTGACTTCTAAGTCTTCACAAGCATACTATATCATTTGACCTCATAGAATCCCTGGGAAGTTAGTACTCTTCTTATCCCCCTGTATTAGTCAGCTCTGGCTACTATAACAAAATACCACAGACTTCATGGCTTAAACGATAGAAACTTGTTCTCACAGTCCTGGAGGCTGGAGAGTCCAAGATAAAAGTACCAGCTGATTTGGTTCCTGGTGAGGGCCTGCTGCCTGGCTTGCGGACAGTTCTCTTCTCACTGTGTTTTCACATGGGGGAGAGAGAGTGAGCTAGCTAGCTCTCCTGCCTCTTCTTATAAGGGCACTAATCCTATCATAGGAGCCCCCATACTGACAACCTCATCTAAATCTAATTACTTCCTAAAGGTCCCACTTCCTAATAGCATCACATTAGTGGTAGAGGCTTCAACATATGTGTTGGAGGGGATATTCAAATATTCAGTCCATGACACTCCATTTCACAGAAAAAGAAACTGAGACATAAAGTAAAAGTAGACCCAAAGTCCAGCCACTAACTGGTGAAGCCAGGATTTCAACACAGGTCTAACTACAAAGCTACTGAAATGATTTAAATAGTATGTTAATCTATAATTATAGTAGAGAACATATAACCTATATAGAAATAAACTGTGATGGAGTGATCTAAAAATAAAAATAGCAAGAACCCACTTAAATCTGACTTTAAGAGAAAGAGAAAGAGAAAAAGCGAGTGACCAATGATTGATCATGGGAGTTCAAAAGAGAAAGGCAAAATCTCTCCATAGAGCAATCATAGTAGGTTTCCTGGAAGAAGTCGCATCTAAGCTGGCCTGGCAACTTATGTAGTTTGGAAGATAACGCTTCCGGAATATTCCAGGCAAAGGAGGCCTGCTGAGCCAAGGACAGGACGTGAGGATGGTGTAGGAAGCAGGAGCAAAGCTCAGAATAGCACATGGGAGCCTTGAAGACTTTGATGGTGAGGTTGGCTCTACTAAGAAGGTGTTACAGAGGGAATTCCCTGGCGGTCCAGTGGTTAGGGCTCGGTGCTTTCACTGCAGGTGTCTGGGTTCAATCCCTTGTCGGGGAACTAAGATTCTGCAAGCCTCAAGGTTTGGTGAAAGAAAGAAAGAAAGAAAGAAAGAAAGAAAGAAAGAAAGAAAGAAAGAAAGAAAGAAAGAGAGAGAGAGAGAAAGAAAGAAAGAAAGAAAGAAAGAAAGAAAGAAAGAAAGAAAGAAAGAAAGAAAGAAAGAAAGAAAGAAAGGGAGGGAGGGAGGAAGGAAGAAAGGAAGGAAGGAAGAAAGAAAGAAAGGAAGAAAGGAAGGAAGAAAGAAAGAAAGAAAGGAAGGAAGGAAGAAAGAAAGGAAGAGGGGGAAAGGAAGGAAAGAAGGGAGGAAGAAAGAAGGAAAGAAAGAAAAAGAAAGAAAGGAAGGAAGGAAGGAAGGAAGAAGAAAGAAAGAAGGAAAGAAAGGAAGGAAGGAAGAGGAAAGAAAGAAGGAAAGAAAGAAAGAAAGAAAAAGAAAGAGAAAGAAAGAAAGGTAGGTGCTAGGGAGCTAGTGAGGTTGATTCTATACACATTCCCCAAATATTTGGTTTGAGGAATTTCTCTCATTGTTTCGCTAAGATCATAGGTGACTAGATCAAATTGTCCCCAAATTTCGCTTTATTTAATATCCCAACTGCCCCTTTCCAACTCTTCAAGCTGCTGACCACCCCATAGGAGCCAGCTGGGGAAGAGAGAAAGCCTTCTTTCTTCGCCTGACTCCTGTCTCCAACTGATGTAACCTGGGCTCAGGGAACTATCTCAAGCCACCACTGGCCTGGCCACTTCCCAGCCGGGGCAGGGCCCTGAACTATGCCCCAGATCTGCCTCTCTTCTGGAGGTCTGTCCTCCAGGACAACCACCCTGCTGGGGGCAATCAACCTCTGTCTCTGCCCAGGTGAGGCATCAGGTGGAGAATGTCCCCTGACCGCCTAAGTCAGCTGACATCAGGCAAACATCTTAATTGGTCCATCTAATGATATCACTAAACTAGCATCTGCTTACACTGTTAGGTCTTCCATCTCAAATAAACTTTATAAAATTATTCAGGCAAAACTCCTGACCCTCCTCAACCTCAGGAGCATGACCTCATTCTGGTTGGGAAGATTCTTTCCCCATTTTCACAAACATGAGTTCAGGCAATGACTGGTTTGGGTTTTACTTGGCTGTTTAAAAATGTACACAACTCAACAGCAAGTAAACAAAACTGCGTAAATGGACTTAAGTGCCTCTTGCCTGTCAAGATTCATCTTCTGATTCAACAGTGCATAACTTGAAATCCTTCTGAGTGGGTCCCATTTAAACATTTCATAAAAAGGGGACTTAATGAGGTTATTTTTTCCCACTCGTGTCAAAAGCCTACAGATAATCACAGATAATATTTGGGTTACTAATAAAACTCTCAGTTGGAAGTAGGTATGAAAGGGCAGTATCTTGACAAAGAAGATGAGAAAAATAGGGCTGATCTCCGTCAAGCAGCAGGATGTTAAGGAAGCGGGTCCCTTGCAGGCGTGCTTACTCAGGGCCCCTCCTGAGACCTGTGTCCCGCAGGCCGCAGCCTCTTGCAGCTGAGTCATCCTTCTGACGTTGGGCACCAGGCGGGGGATGCGTGGGAGGAAACACAAGCAGTGACCTGTGAGCATCTCTGGGGATCATTCTTGCCCAAATTCAGGGAAGAAAATTGGGATGTTGCCAGCTCGCTGTCTTTACTGTTCCACAGGCATGTCCTTGGGACCTTGGGGGACAACCCCAAAGCTTCCTTCCTGAGGTGACAGTGTTGAGAAGAATCTCTTCTGGCAAGGTGGCTACGTGATGTCAGTCTCCAACTGATGAGTCAGCACTCAGAGTCAGCACGGTCAAACAGCAAGGGCTGACTGGGACAGGTGTGAGTTTCTGACCTCTGGAGAAGTAGAAGCAGATGTGAGTAAACCACATCACAGGGACAGAGCGGGAGAGGGTCAAGCATAGCATGAGACCCAGACAGATGACCCGTAAAGTCCTTGAGGCTCTCAATGAGAGCTGAAAAAAGATGGAGCCAAGAGGCATTGAGAGTGAACTACCACCCAGGTTTGCCCAGGACCGAGAGGTCTCCTGGGATGTGGGACTTTCAGCACTAACACCTGGGAAGTCCTGGGCAAACCAGGATGATCTGCTCAGGTAGTCGTGTCGTAAGTCTCTCTGGTGTAGATGTGATTTCCTTCCACCACATGGAAGCCTGCCTACACTAACTAAGATAGAGACCAGGGTCAGGTGGCCTGAGTTTAAACCTGGCCCCCAAGCCTGTTCTTTCCTCATCTGTAAAGTGGAGTTAATAATAGTGCTGCCCCCTGTGTTGTCATAAGGCGAGGATCACACGACACGATGCTTGTAGATCACTAGAGAGCATGCCAGGGACGTAATCAGCTCTCAGTAACTGCTGGCCACGTTTGGCCATGTGCCCTGTGCTGACTACACAATGCTGCCCAGTGAATGCAGGAGGATGACACTGAATGTACAGAAGCTTGCTTAGTAGTCTCTGATGCCCCCAGGAGACGCTACGTCCTGACTGTTGCAGGCATGTTTATTGTGTCTCCAGAGCTGCCTGACCTGCGTCTGGACTGGAGGGAACGCCTTATGCCCTTGAAGCTCTATTTAGCTTCAGACACCCGCTAAAATAGTGTCATTGACCAACCTAGCTTGCTGAGGGGATGGCCCTGTGTTTTTTTCACCCAGCACTGTGGACACGCATTCCAGGGCTGTGTTTGAGCTTCAGAGGGTGGACAGACACCCATGGCATAGGTAGACTGGGAAGTGCCTCGTTTTCTGAATCTCTTGGTGCCTCGTGGGTTATAGCAGTAAAGCTGCACTCGCCTTTGACTAGAGCCCCCAGAAGGCACGCCCTCACTGCCATATATTCCAAGGACAGAAAGAACAGCAAGCAGATATCACAGGTTTGTGGTTGGTACTGGTGATAATGTAGTAAGTCTGAGACTATTGGATGTACATTATGGGATGGAGCAAATGAACAAACATAGTGACAATTTAAAACCAGGGTTCTCGCTGTGGAAGAAAGGGAGGATCAAATTTGGGTTGGCAGGAGGTGAGGAAGAGCCTGTGGCATTGACTTTGCATTGGAGGTGTCAGGATGAATGCGTGATTTAGTATATCCAGTCCCATCCATGTCCTAGCGGCAATGATATCATAGCAGTGATGAGATCTATAGCAGATGCCCAGTGAGGAGCAGGGTGGGCAAGACACACTGTGTCTGAGATGATGGAGAAGACTGGCCTCCCTGAAGCTTTCTGCTGGTTCCAGCATGTGAGAGAGCTGGCTGCACTTGGTTTTCTGTCCTTGGAGTTGTGGTACCTTAACAGGACTGCCCCTGGCCTCCTTTACCTCTTTTTACTTGAACTTGTGGTTCCCATCCCTCGCGACCTAACTGCCTCTCCTGGAATTCTCTGCAAATCTCACTTTGCTGAATCAGACACACTTTCTACCCCAGAACAGCACCAGAAGTCCTGCTGGATGGAAGCCATGAGTCAAAGACGTGAGGGATGGGAGCAGGGATGGGGGAGTGGCAGAACAGATGCTGCAGGCTGAGCTCAAGGCCTTGGAGTCCAATTGTGTGATCTCTGGAAAAGCTGGCAAAACCCCAAGATGGTCTCTCTGAGAATTTGGACCTCAGCTCCCTTTCATTGGAAGAGGCATCTCTCCCCTACCCGCTCTTGGGCTGCTGCCAATGAAGGCCTGGGTCCCTGGGGTCCCTGGGTCCTTCTGTTTCCTCACCTTTTCTAGCTTCCAGAGGCCACCTGCTCTCCCTATTCATGACCCTCTTCCTCCATCTTCAAGGCCAGCAACGGCAGGTGGCGTCCTTCCCCAGCTGCCACCTTTTAGTGCTCTCTCTTCTGCCTCCCTCTTCCATTTATAAGGACCCTTGTGATTACATTGGGTCTGCCTGGCAAGGAGAATATTGTCATCTCAGAGTCAGCTGATTACCAACCTTAATTCCATCTGCAACCTTCATTCCCCTTTGCCATGCAACATAACATATTCACAGGTTCCAGAGAGTAATGTGTGGACATCTTTGGGAGGCCATTATTCTGCCTACCACATGTAATAGCTTTAGAAAATACAAACTTCAGTTTGACTGTTGACTTGGGTACTTTGCTTAACCTCTTGGAACCTCCTTTTCTTCATCTGCAAGCTGGATGGTGACGTCTGTTTTGTAGAGGTGTTATGAGAATTGAATGGAGTCCTGTATGAGAAGTCCTTCCACCAGTCTCTGGGGGCATCACGGGTTCCCTAGATGTGAGTTGCCTTTGCTCCTCCCTGGGTTCCCAGTTGACCCCATATCTCCTCCTCCGCCCGTCTCCTCCTTGCAGATCACATTTATTCCTTTCACCTTTGGCATTCAACCATGTCTGATTATCCTGCCAACATGCTAGGGATTTCTTGAAGGATCCTGCATCCCATCACGCCCGTGTCCCTCTGGCACCTGGCTGGTGCCTGACACAAAGTCCTCAGAACAAGCTGTCAGGAGCCCTGGAACCTGGAGTGAGAAACCTGGGCAGAACATACTCATCTTTTAAATTCAAATGAGCTCTCTCTTTGTCTGTCACCATCCCTGTCTCTCTCTGTATCTCTGTCTTTCGATTTACCCATGACTGTTCCTTGTTGAACACAAGAGACATACAGAGTAAATGTTGTATGGGAAAAGACTGCACCTGATCCTTCTTCAGACACAATGAATTTCAAAAATTTTTTTTAGGAATTTTCTTCTGGTGCTGCGATAAGCCAGAAAGGCTTTTTGAAGGACAAAGTATCGTAATCACCTCTTATAAACTGAATGAGTGTGTGTGACTTTTCACGGGAGGGAAAATGAACCCACTTTTTACCTTGAAATCATGCCAATTTTACAGCTGAAATATTTGACTGGAGTGGATGGCCGAGGGAACAATGGGTGTTGGAGATGGAGAGAGGGAAAGAAAAGATGACTTTTGTGTCTTGGGGAATGTTTTTGATTAAGTTCAAGGGAAAAGTGAAAGACGACATCCTCTTTATCAAACTTCCGAAGATATGATTTTCTTATCAGTTTCCCCAGTTTCACAGCATGAAATTGGAGGTTGCCTGGAAGTCGTGGCTGAGAGGCAAGCTGCAGAAGATTGCCGCATTTTTGTTACGAGGTGCTGGATTTTGTTTCAGAGAAGTTAAGTTTACTGCTACTTTGTACTTTCTTGAATTCCCTTCATTCCATGTACCTTTCTCTTTTGGATTTAAGAGTTAAAAAGTGTTCAGCAAGGTCCCAGTTAGATGTTTAAAGGTCTCCACTTAGATCTACCTTGGTGGCTTACCAAGTAGGGAAGCCAATCCTGCTGACAGGTATTTTTTGAGCACATTCTCTATGCCAGGGACGACACAGGTTTGGAGAATGTAAAACTTCAGAAGACATGATGCCCGCTGATGAGAATTAAGAGCGTTTCTACACCTTCCTGTATGTGAGCATCCTCCACAGAAAGTTGGGCTGCATCACTCTTGCCTTCCTGTTCTCTTTAAGCCAAGCACCAGATGTGTCCGTTCTACCTTCAGTTCATCCACTCCCCTCTCCAGCCCCTGCCTCCACCTTGCTTCAGGTCCCGGTCACCTCTGCCTCCCAATGCCCTCCTCAACTCCAGTTTCTTTCCTTCTCAGTCCCCCACCTGTGTTGCAGTCAAGTTTATCTTTTGAAGCGAAGCTAATCATATCACCTTCCGATGTTCGCAACTCCTTCAAGACCTTATCCAGACCCGTTCTTGTGGCTCTCAGGACCCCTCACAGTCTGGTTCCTGCTTAACTGCAGCTAATCCTGAAGCCCTCACAACGACAGGCCCTGTGCTAAGTGCCTTCCATGTCACCACACGTCTCACATCTCACAAGTGCATGAGGTCTGTGCTACCATATCGTCACTTCCAAGAGGAGGAAATTGAGGAAGAAAGTAAATAGTTATCTGAGGCCACCCAGACGCTAAGTGGCAGGGCCAGGACTCAGCCCCGACAGCCCAGCCGGCTCTTGACCACTCCATGAATTCGCCTCCTTGGCACACTGGACTCAACTCTCTCCAGCCTCCTGGTACCCTGTGTCCATGTTCCAGCCACATGAACTGCACTCCCCACTGATACAGCCCATCCCCTGCCCCCTGGCCAGATTCACCTCGGTCTCAGACATCACTCTTTCTGGGCAGCTTTCCTGGACAGCTCCCAGTTCCTACCCCCGCTGGATAACATTCCCTGCAGCACCCTGTGCTCACTGACTGACAGATGCCTATGGAGCTGTCTCTCTATTAGACTAAATTCCTTGGGAGCAAGCAACCCCTCTTAACTCACTATTCAATCTCCAGTCCCAGCGCAGCACCTGGCTCAAAGTAGGGTTCAATAAAAAGGACCAAATGAACGACTGAATGACAATGTCATCTTCCAGCAGACCTCACCTGGTCTTTCTCTGAATACCCTGAGGTAGAGGAGAATGATACACCAGGGTTCAAGTTTACATGCTTAAATTTTCACCTGCAGGACTTCCAGCTTCTGTACAGGACGAAAAGAGCTGCAAAAAGCATCGCTCCTACCCTTAGGAGTTTGGAGGTCTGCAGGGTCACACATTTTCCTGAACCCATCAGAGAGCCCAGGTCACGGGGCAACCAACTAACCAGACATCTGAGGAAAGACTGGTACCTCCACCTACAGACAGCTCTCTAAGAGCTTGTGTAACTGAACACCATTGAGGAGAATTCAGCTAAAATGTTAATAAGTTGCTAAAGGCTAGGTAGGCAAATAAGAGATTATAGATGCCCAGGGTGGGGCGGGGGGGGGAGCACAGATACAAGGGGGATTTGTACCCATGTCAGGTGCTCTCCACGGACCTCCTCGGCTTCTCACACAAAAGACTAGGGCCCAGAGACCTTCAAAAGTCTCCCTGGTGGGGCCCCCTCAGGAAAGGAACAGCAGGAGGAGGGGGCAGAAGTACCATCCTGCTCCTAGGCTCTCCTACGGAACAAAAGCCTAAAACCCTGGAAAAAATAGGTGGTAGTTTCTTCCAGATTTAAACATACACTCATTGCAGCTCTATTTACAATAGCCTGGAGATGGAAACAACCTAAGTGTCCATCATCGGATGAATGGATAAAGAAGATGTGGCACATATATACAATGGAATATTACTCAGCCATAAAAAGAAACAAAATTGAGTTATTTGTAATGAGGTGGATAGACCTAGAGTCTGCCATGCAGAGTGAAGTAAGTCAGAAAGAGAAAAACAAATACCATATGCTAACACATATATATGGAATTTAAGGGGAAAAAATGTCATGAAGAACCTAGGGGTAAGACAGGAATAAAGACACAGACCTACTAGAGAATGGACTTGAGGATATGGGGAGGGGGAAGGGTAAGCTGTGACAAAGCGAGAGAGTGGCATGGACATATATACACTACCAAACGTAAAATAGATAGCTAGTGGGAAGCAGCCGCATAGCACAGGGAGATCGGCTCAGTGGTTTGTGACCACCTAGAGGGGTGGGATAGGGAGGGTGGGAGGGAGGGAGACACAAGAGGGAAGTGATATGGGGATATATGTATATGTATAACTGATTCATTTTGTTATAAAGCAGAAACTAACACACCATTGTAAAGCAATTATACTCCAATAAAGATGTAAAAAAATAAAACAAAACCATACACTCACCCTATGACTCAGCATTCCCACTCCTAGCTATTATTTGCCTAATGATTTGAAACTCAGGTTTACAAAAAACCTATATCCTGACGCTTAGAGGAATTTTCTTAGTAATTGTCAAAAAACTGAAAACCATCCACATGTCCTTCACCTGGCGGATGGATAGTCCATGGATATGGTCCCTCCCTACTTGCAGTAAAAACAACCTGCCGCCGAGAAGTGAAACTGGTGTGAACTCATAAGCATTACACTGACTCAAAAGGCTACAGACTTCCTGATTCCTTTTCCATGATATTCTAGAAAGGCAAAACTGTAGAGACAGAAGACAGATCAGTGGTTGCCAGGGACAAGGGGTGGGGGAGAGTGTTGGCTATAAAGGGCTACAAGGAAATTGCGGGGAGGGGGCGCTGGTTTGACGAAACTGTTCTGTATCCTGGTTGTGATGGTGGTTACCCAACTGCATGCATTTGTCAAAACTGGCAGAAATGAACGTGAAAGCGGGGGTGGGGGGGGGGAATTGTACTGTATTTAAATTATACCTTAAATAAAATGGAAAAGAAAAAAGAATGCACAGACAGCAGGGGAAATTTTTTCACCAGCCTGTACACATAGAGCACCAGCTCATCCGCCTGAGGGCTCTTAACGATTAGACTCTAGCCACCTCTCCTGAAACTGCAGCGTTCCGGTCTGCATTAAACCAATATTCCCCAGACTGGGGTTCCATAGAGCACCATTCAGGGAGATTTAATAAAGTGCTAAGACAACCGGTTTCAATATCCCCCCTGAGAGATTCAGGACATCACCTGGCCATATTCAAGCTTAAGATGTTTTCTAGTAAAGAGAACATCTTTAACTTTTTATACTAATTTGGGAACAGGACCCCCAGGGCATGCTCTGGTCTTCCCCTCCCCCAATGATATGGCCTGTTGGTGTCCTATGGAACTGTTTGGTAAAAACGATTTGGAACAATTCCATATGTCGCTTCAATAATTTCCTCTTTAACATTGGGTAGTCAGGAATCTCAGGAACAAATTCAATTCTAAATTACAATAATCTTAAGTTGTGATAAATTTGCTTTTTTCTTTTAATCTCTATAAGTTGTTCCCACAGATTTAATGCTCTTACTATCACCTCTGTTTTACATGCCACTGATGTCATTGTATCAGATTCTTTTTGGATGTAGGAGGTAGGGTAGACCTAATAAATTTTTGATAAAAATTACGATCAGCAGAGACAGCTACGGCAATGTGCAGAGCAGATGGAGAAACCAATATAATTCAAATAATCATTTGGAAGATGACACTGTTGATTAGTTTATGACTAATCCTAATTGCTTGAGGTGTCAGTATGTGCTTGACACTGGGTTATGAATTAATGGCATGAAGTTGAAGAAGATGTTGCCTCTGGTATCAGATTCGCAATTTAGCAGGAAAGAGAGATGAGCAAACAAATAACTCTAGGATTCAAGGTAGTAAGCTCAGTGCTACAGTGTAAGAGCCTGAGATAGAGCAGGGGTGCACATCCATCTGGGGGATCAGCTCCATGTGGGGTGGGGCTTCAAGAACTGAACACTTCCATGTGGCTCTGAAAAGACATGTTGCTCCTGGGAAGACAGACAGGAAGGGGAAGTCCATTTGAGACCTCGTACAGAGGTCACCAACTCCTGTCTTGATTCAATCAAATTTTTGCCCGGTCCCTGTTAGTGCACCTGAATCTCCCATGAACTAGTTAGAGGCACCTCCAACCACCCACCCAGTCACCCAGACTACAAACCCCTGGGTCGGATCACCTCATCCTGTCTGTTCTATCTCCCGAATATTTCCTCTGTTCTGTCCCCTTCTTTCCATCTCCCTTTTCTTGATTCAAGACTCTTACCACTCATCCCATATGCTAACTTTTTTGCTGATCTCTTTCTTCTGATGCCGGCCCCCACCCCCTTCAATCCATCTCCAATACACAGTCAGTGATCTTACCTGAGAGGCCGAACCAATCACATCACTGCCTACTTAGAATTCTTCAGGGGTTTTCCACTACTGCAGGGAAAAATCTAACCTCCTTTATGAGCCATATATGACCCATCATGAGTTTTACGATTCCCATTAATCATGAAACAATAACACATTAAACATTTTACTCTAACTTAAAATTTACATCATTCATTAGGCGAGAATTTCACGGCATGCCAAGAGCTTTTCTTTGAGACCAAGTCCTTTGTCTGGAGTTTCCAGTCCTCTTTCTTATGTAAACCCCACCCCAAACACATCGCCTATAATTTCCAATTTTGATTCCGTTAAAATAAGTGAGAACTTAAAGTCTTGTAAGTGCAGGTATTTTTAGATTTATACAATTTTCCTCAATATTTTAAAGTCATCTCGCCCATGCCTAATTCAACTGCAGTTATTTTTAGGCTCTTTACAGGAAGAGCCTTTCCAAAGAATTAAACTTAGTTTTTGTGGAAACCACTCTCTTTCAGCACTCTTATTTCATTGGTTTTTGTAAATCGTTTCATTACACTGACAAGCACAGTTGACACAGGGAGGCATTCCACTGAACCAGGGAGAAGAGAGGCTGGTCTATGAGATAGTGAACTGCAGCCCCAGCATGGCGGGCTGTGGGAGGCGGGGAGCACAGCTCAAGAAGACAGCACACGGAGGAGGAGAGCTGTTCCTTGGGAATTCTCAGATGCAACAGGTGTTCTTTTAACTGGCTTCTGCTTGACTAACGAACACTCCCCTTTCTTTCTATGAAACATTCCACCTGATACCACCCCAAGCCAATGCTCCTCTCCAGGGCAGCCTTTGGATGAACCCATCAACTGTCTTTCCAGACCCAAGAACTAAGCTTCTGCTTATTTGAGAAATTGCTCTCCATGTTCACTTCTAGATTTCTGTCTCTTCTCGTGCAATCCAAATGTTCAGATTACGATTTACCAGTCACACATTGTAAAGGTCTCAGCCAGGAGAAGAGGGACTGGGCGGTGCAGCAACACTCGATTGAATTGCTGTGTATGGGCAGCCAGACGAATGCATATACAAAACAGAAACAGACTCACAGACACAGAAAACAAACTTGGGATTACCAAAGGCAAGAGAGGAGGCAGGCGGGACAAATTAGGGGTATGGGGTTAACAGATATCATCTACTATATATAAAATATATATATAAAATAGATAAGCAACAAGGATACACTGTATAGCACAGGGAATTATACCCATTATCTTGTAATACCCTATAATGGAATATAATCTGCAAAAATACGGCATCACTATGCTGTACACCTGAAACTAACACAATGTTGTAAATCAACTATACATCAGCTGAAAAGAATGCCCTTTATTCTCATGCTTGCCCTGGCCTTTCTTGGGATAAGGGCTGTTGGACCCCTAGGCTCTAAGCAAGTCGTTGCACCTTTACGGGTTCTGACACTTCAGAGGCGGCTTCTAGGATGATGGTGAAGACTGGAAGACGCTGCTTAGCTTGTTGTTTTTCTAGAATCCTCTTCAAAGCTAATTCCTTGCCTCGGTAGTTGTTGAGATGCCTCCCTCTTACCCTCCCCTCCCACACCCCATACTTTCACATATCACATAACTTTGGCTTATATAGCATTTCTTTCCTAAATTAAAATGTTCTCAGGATGTGGAAGTAAAAGAGAAAAAATGGGAGGGCAGGGGAGGTGGGAGGGGGAAAGGAAGAATAAACAAGAGTGGAAGGAAAGCAGGGAGGAAATTTGCAAACTGTGTAGCGTCCCCCAAGCCCAGCCCATTTTGCTTTTCTGTAAAGATTTTTCTAAACATCAGTCTCGCATGAGCTCATTCTCAGAAGCAAGCGCTCTAGCAACATAGTAGTATTAGAATTGGATTTGGGCAATGGACATTTCCTGAAGCAATTTGCACATATTAGCTTCAAAGGTTCAGAAACTGGAGTGGCTTAGAAGCAGAGAAACTGGCTCCCTGGCTTCTGGTGAGTGAGGGGCACAAATGGCAGAATCGAGGGCTGCCCAGGTGCCCAGGGCCTGAAATCTCCCTGCAGTCCTAGCTCACAGGGCAGCGGGGAAGGAAGAAGTGGTTTTATCAGCTTTGATCTTCACCATGGCTGGTTGTCCCTTGCGGATTCTCCTGAGCTCAAAGCAGCCTATCACCGTGGTTCACAAATGTACTGGGTCTTAGAACCCCCTGGGTTAGATCCCATCCCAAACCTACTAAACCAGAACTGAGGAGAGAAAGGGGTTTGTGTTCTTAACAGGTTGGATGCAGTGGCTTTCGAAGGCCTTCCTCAGACTCATGTGTGCCAGCTCCTCGTTGCTCAGACTGAGAGACAGGATATTCTTTCTTCTGGCAAACTCCCCGCAGCTTCCAGTGGCTTCTGGAAAAGGGACATTCTGACATCTGCCCCTGAGCCCAGCGACGGTGCTGAGGGCTGCTCAGGGCAGATGGCATGTAAGGGAAGCTTTCCTTCCTCGGGAACCCTCTCTCCATGGGCAAAGGGACTCTTTTAATCCCTCAAGGGCTAATGAAACATGCCTGCCTGATCACAACTGAACCTTCCATGCTAGGAGATACCAAGTCTGCTGTGAGGGATTTTAATAGGTAGATGATTGGATCAACCAATAGATAGACTGGATAGATAGATAGATAGATAGATAGATCATTTCATGATAGAACATCTGGTCTAGACAATTCTGGGTCATCTCCAAAGAGCTGTGGGTCTTTCTTGAGCAATCTCTTTGCCTCTCCAAGCCTCACATTGGTTATCTGTGAACGAGTGGAGTTAATGCTGGCATCCTGTGCCCCTCTGCCTGAAAGTGTTCTGGACAGTCGGATGGGAGGGACATCACTCTGAGCGGCCCGCATCCCGTTCTTATTGTGGAGCTGGTGCAGATAAAAAGAGGCGATGCAGGAATAAATTCCACGTGCAGTGGAGGATGGAATAAGAATGGAATGTGAGGAGGAAAGAATTTCCTTTAAAGAAAGTAGGTAGAATAGAGCTGGCTTCTCCTTAAGGGAGACATGTCAAGCCTGGAGGTTAGAGGTGGTGTTAAGTGAAGTGGGTGCAGCAGGTGGCTTCTGATTGAGGTCATCACTTCCTGAGAAAGACAACCGTGGGGGTGAGGTGGGGAGAAGGTGGGTAACTCAGATTTCCCTGAACCCTTTTCCCATCACTTTGGAGCTCTGCTCTTGGGACAAATGTGACAAACAGGTTATTTGAGGGGAGGGGCTCTGTCTCTTGGGGGAAGGATAGATGGATGCTGAGAGAGGAGAGATTCTCCGAGTAGTATTTTCTCTATCAGGAAGCCTAGACCTTCCAATGTGCTTGCACTGATTTCTAGCTTCTTTGAGAACAACCTTTTCCGAATGAGCGCTGGACAGAAAGCCTGCAGCTGGAGAAGACTCACCCCACGGGGAGTTCCCAGGTCTGAACATGGGGCCGGAAGAGCTCCATGGCTTCCAGGCGCTTCTTTTCCTAGGGAAATGGCATCCTCCAGTATCCAGCAGTGACAGAGCCAGGTAGGGATGTGGGGGTGATGGATAAATACGAGGTTTGGAGGATGGCCCTGTGTAGGAATCTGGAGACCACCTTCCCACAGGTCCAGCTTTGCAAGCTCACTCTAGGATCTTAGCAAGACACTGCCCCTCTGTAGACTGTTTTCCTATCTGGAAAAAAGGGGTGATGGAGATCTCCTAGGGGGCTTCTCTTTCAGATCATCCAAACCTAGGGATCAGGGAAATCCCCTAATACCAGGAAACTGAATTAGCGCTGTGTTTCACCTCTGTCATGGGAAACTGAGTCTCTAATTTGTAACGGTTATGCCATCGTATGAGTGATGTAACTGGGAGACCAGGGAAACACTGAGTACCTCCATTTTACAAATGATGGCACTCTCCTAATTTAGTGTGTCACTCCAGTAGCAATGTGCACACCTAGCACCCAGATCTTGGTTTCTAATACCCTTCTCCAGTGAAATGAACAAGGGCTCCTTGAAGAACTGACTGATTCTAGGACTAGGGAAGGAAATATGCAAGATAAGCTTACAGCATCTTGTACCAGAAAGTAAGGACACACACACACACACACACACACACACACATGCAAAGATGGGGGTATGTCAAAGAGACACAGGAGCCAACAAAATAAATATGGTAGTGTCAGATTATAGCCCAAAATATAAAATATAAAATAAATATCTATGAGTCCATACTGATAACTAAATGAATGAACAAACAAATAAATATGAGGGAAGAGACAAATATCCTGGGCAGAAGAATTCCAAAGAATTGATGTGGGCTTCAGGCAGTGACTTCCTTTCAAAGAGTAGAGTATGAAAAGGGAGTAAAACAAAACAAACAAAAAAGAGTAACGTTACAGTGGAGAAATCTTACGGACACTACATCAGGCAGATGATTAAGATTAACATCAGTTGTGATAAGTCCCAGTGATAGTATGTACCTTTGATATAATGTGATGAAAATAACACTTTACCTCTGTGGTTTTCCTCCCCCAAACCCACAGTACCAGTCTAGTAACGAGAAAAACATCAGACAAATTCCAATAGAGGACATTCTACAGAACACCTGACTCAAAACTTTCAAGGTCATTAAGAGCAAGGAGAGTCTAAGAAATTGTCAGAACCAAGAGAAGCTCAAGGAGACGTGACAACAAGGTAATGTGGTATCCCGGATAGGATCCTGGAACCGAAAAAAATAGGACATTATGTAAAAACTAAGGAAACCTAACTAAAGTGCATTTAAAATATGCACTTTAGTTAAAAATGCTGGTTCATTACATGTGACAAATGTACCACAATAAGGTAAGATGTTAATAACAGGGGAGGCAGGGTTTAGGGTGTCTGTAAACGCTGTACCATGAAAGGAGAGGGGTAGTCCCATAATACATCCTCGGCGGGACTCTGACATGTGCTCTAGGAGCTATGTTCACTTATTTCTCTCAGGGCTTTGGTAATTAATCATGCATAATGAATAGATTTAAAATTAGTCCAGGCATTTTGGTAACAGCTGGTCCCCCCAGCCCCCCAGAATCCATAATATACAATTTATTTTGACAGGCTGTTCCTGGAAGCACTGGTAGGGAGACACAAAAGATCTGCCTGCACTTGGAAAATGGGCCTCTGGATCCCCAGCGGAGGGTCTGTCCGGAGGAGCTGGGAACCTGGGTCTACACTCCCATTCCCGCCATCAAAGCCCTGGCCGGATCCTATTACTTCCCATGGATGGGGCTGCGTCTGGCCACCTCTGCTAGAGCAAAGGAAGTATATGTGGATGTCAAGCAATGCCAGCAGGTGAGGGGTGACTGGCTCTGCCCTCTGACAAAGGACACAGCAGCCTCCTCCTCCTGCAGGTCGGGGGTGCCGCTCCAGGCAGAAGGGCTGGTGCAGAGGCTGTCGCCAGGAGCGCCGGGGTGGAGGCCACAGCTGAGGGTGGAAGTGGCGTGTGATAGCCCAGCTCTGAATGAAAAGTCAGAAAGGCATGGCTCTGGTGGGGGTTCTGACCTCACGAGGCTAAAGGTTTCTGAGAAATTTACCTCGTCTCTCTGGGCCTCAGTTTCCCCATCTGTAAAAAAAAAACGATTTAAAAAATCAGGAGAGAGGGGCTTCCCTGGTGGCGCAGTGGTTGACAGTCCACCTGCCGATGCAGGGGACGCGGGTTTGTGCCCCGGTCCAGGAAGATCCCACATGCCGCGGAGCGGCTGGGCCCGTGAGCCATGGCCGCTGGACCTGCGTGTCCGGAGCCTGTGCTCCGCAACGGGAGAGGCCACAGCAGTGAGAGGCCCGCGTACCACAAAAAACAAACAAACAAAAAAAAACCTCTCCCTGAAAGAAACCCACAGATCCACTCTTTACAAAGAATGGAAATAACGATCAGACATTTTTGGATGATAAAGGGCAGTTTTTCGAATATTTGTGGCCCAAATCTCCCAGCACAGGGCGCACTGTGCTCTGGGGAGGATGGGAAAGCGTTCAGGAGACCCTGCTCCTGTTTTCCACCTGGAGCCTGAGCTGCACAGTCACCTCAGCTCCAGCGTGGGGGGCTTCCTGTTAAAATCAAACCTCCGCGAGCCGGTGCTGGCGGAGGGGGTGAGCCCGAAGGTCGGCAGCAGGTGGTTGGTCAGCAGAGCCCTGGCATCTCATTTTTTTAGCTTCCTTTTCTCTCCTTACCACGTTCATGCCTTCCTCTACTTCCCTGAACAAATGGAATACATTCATCAAGCTGCTTTAACATTCCTGTCGGCGGAGTCTATCATTTCTGCATTTTTTTCAATTTCTATTTTTTTCCCCTGATTATATTTTCCTGATTCTGTTTTACTGTTTTGGGCCGCGGATTTTGTTGTATTCCTTTAAGTTGTGTTGGGCTTTGTTCTGGAACGCAGGTAAGCTACCTGGAACGCATTTGATCCTTTTCAGCACTTATTTCAAACTTGACGAAAATGGAAGCAGACTAGCCTTCAGTCTAGGGCAACATTTGCCCGCGACTGAAGCCCATATTTTGAGGAGTCTATCTGATGTCCAAGCCTTAGGAAGTCTTCCTGGGCCTGGGGAGTGCTGGAGCTGTCTGTCTCCTCCTTCTAGATGTGCTTTCAGTGGCCTCCTTTCACACGCACACGTGTCAGCAGGCAGTCAGAATCCAGGGGATTCCTTTTCACCTCCTGGAGTTCTTTCTTTCTGAGCAGCTCCCTCTTCTCACAAATTATTATTTTATCTCACAAATTACAGCTCTTTTGGCTTTCATGAACTCTGTTTCCTAAGCCTTGTGAGACGACTAAGCTCTGTTTGCATTCCCCCTTCCTGCACTGTCAGCTGGAAACTTTCTCAGGTAGTAATCTACAGCAGCCATTGGGTTGACCTGTTTGTTTCTTTCCTTTGGGGGGATCAGTGTTTTGTGTTGCCTGCTGTTTCATAGATGTTATTCAGGTTTCTGTTTGTCTAAGGTGGGAGGGAGAATCTGGTACTGTCGCTCCATCATGACTGGAAGTCATGTCTCTGTCACTTTAAGAAGAGGATAACTGAAATCCAGCGTGCGGAAGAGTCTTATGCGAATTCACCGGCGAGTCAGTGATGGATATAGGTCTGAAGTCTACACCTCTCGGCCCCGAGTTCTGACTCATGTAACTCTCCCGCCAGCTGAATACTTCCCTAGAATACTCTCGGTTCTTCCCTTGAATATCTGGACAAAATAACGTTGTAAATTTTGGGAAACCACAAGCCCTTAACATCCTGTTCCTACGTTTTTAAGAGAGCCAAGTTATTTACACCTTTCCACTATGAAACAGTGGAGTTGATGAAATGTCGTAACAAAAGTATTATCTCTCTCATGGCATGCTTCCACGTGGCCCCAAACCACCAATAATCTGAGTGTCCCAAACAATCATCTTCATGGATCTCTTGCTTATACTCATAGCAACTTGATTTGCTCTGATTTTAACTCCTTGTATTCCAGAAAATAAAGGCTAGTGGGATAAAATACTTGGTACCTCTCTGAAGCCTGCAAAAGGAAGGAATTTCTTTCCAGGGTTCTTGCCCTTGAGAAATGCTGGAGTCTCGAGCCAGGAAATCTATGTAGCTACAAATGGCTGCAGGACACAAAGGGGCTGTTGAAGTTCAAGGCCAGGTGAGAACCCAGTCTTAGAGTGTCCGGGTGCTGGGTGGTTCTAGTAATTCCTCCACCCCATTGTTCGAGACTGGCCCAGCTTCCATATTTCTCCATACTTTGAGCCATGGTCCCGGCATGGACAGGATGAGACTTAGGTCTGGATGGGGAATCTGCGTGCTGGGACGCAGGTGCCTCGGTAGCCTCTGAAGGTGTGGCTGGTGAGAGGTAAGAGGCAGTCTCAGAGGTCCCCTCTGCCCTGTCCCTGACAACGTGGGCCTCCAAAGGCCAGTGTAGCCAGGTTAACACTGTGCCTCCTCGGGAGCCTTTGAGTGAGTTAGATACAGGAGCCCCTTGCAGGCGGATGAATTGCAGAAGTCTCAGCTTCCTCTGAACTGAGAGCCCCTGGGGAAGGTTGCGCAAGCAGATTTCTGGCTCGTGTCTAGCCCCACCTACACCCTGTGGCAAGGTACCTGTGGTCCGGGTACAACTTGTACCGTCTTGAACGGCAGTGCTGAGAAGAGCTTCTTGGCTGGTTCCACCTGTTCCGTCACCCACAGCCTGTGAGCTCTGCCCACCTCTGAGAAGGAGCCCTCACCGGGCGCTGGGAAGGGTCTTGTTGCCTCATCAGCTCCTCCCCCACGGAGACCAGTCGACCCTCTCCTTCTCACCCTCACCATGGCCCACATCTGCTGAGAACCTGGTGGACATTCCATTTGTTTCTGTCTGTTCATTCACCAGAGGCATTTTCCATAGGAGAAAATGCACATGGCCCATGGTAATAAAAGAAATGCATAGTAAAACAACAATGAGAGGTTATTTTCACCTATCATGTAATCCAGAATTTAAAAGAAAGATAATATCAAGTGCTAGCATGTACGCAGGGAAATAAGCATGCTTGTGTATTGTCATGGGAGTGCAAATCAATGAGGGGTTTTTGAAGCTAACTTGATAGTATATATATCAAAACTCCAGATCTAACAATTCCACTTCTAGGAATCTATCCCAAAGAGATGATCTACTTGTCTTCAGAGATTTACGTACCAAAGATGTTCATTGCTTCATTGTTTACAATAGTGAGAAACTGGAAACAACCTGAATGCTCATGAACAGGGGGCTGGTTCAATAACATAAGTTACACTTATCCTATGGAATATTGTGTGGTCATTAGTAAGTGGAGTGGGCCTCCGTGCACAGCATGGAAGGGTCTCCAACACACAGTGTTAAGTAAAGAAAGCAAACCTGAAATGAGGCAGATAACATAGTCCTATTCATACAAGAAAAAGGTAGAGTGTGTAAGCACATACGTGTGTGTAAATGCATGGACAATGCACCAGAAGGATCACGTAGGCTCTGGGAGAGGAGTGGGAATGAGGGAGGGGATGAAAAAGAAAAACAGGGTTAAATAGTTGATGGTGAAACAGGTGCACTAAACAATTGAGATAATTGATTTGCAGTCTGATAGAAATGAAGAAATTTCTAGATTCACACCTAAGACACAATTTTCAAAAATTGAAGTTAAATATAAAATTTGAATCATAGAAAAAGTAGACAAAATTAAGTATTTATGACTTTTGTAGAGGAGTGAGTTTTCTCTAAACTTTGCGGCTCTGGAAGAAATCACAAAGGGAAGGTTGAAAAATTCCACTGCAGAACAGTTGGAAACTTCTGTGCGAAATTCCCTCTACAGTTCAAGAGAAACAAACAGGCTGGACAAGAGGGACTGTTGCTATGTGAATTGTGCAATAAGTAATTACTCAAATCAAGGCACAAAAGAAGCCATATGACATATAAATTAGGACATATTTGCGTTAGAAAAAATTCATCCTTTCAAATGGGAAGATCTGCTGGAGCATCTGAAATATAACTCATTTTCCCCCAAAATTCCTCTACCCTAGACGTTCCAGTCCAAACCATGGCATAAATTAAAAAGCCATCTCCGGCTCCCCTGGCTCTCTTTGCTCCTACCTCAAAGGATGCAATGGTCTGGTCCACACGTGGCAGGTGTTAAATGCTGCTGTGGGCAGGATAAGTTTCTAGGACTATGGCACAGGGCACTGCTCAGAGTGTCCCATCCGTGCCCACAGCACGGTGGCTCTGGAGTGCAGCGAAAGCTTCTCTGGGCTTCCCTTTCCTCGTCATCTCTGTCCTGCCCCGTCAGATGATCTGAAGAGTTAATACATCTATGGAGGCAAAGTCAAGTTCTGTTCCCTGAGGGCCTGGGACCACATAGTAGCCTGCAGTGCTTACTATGTCACTGCATAATGACATAAATGCATAAATGTCTGCTCGTGTGAGATGCTCAATGTCCTGCAGGTGTTTGGGCCTATGAATCAGGGTCTCCCTTTTCTTTTCTGACTAAATAACATACCAGGCTCCGAGTTCTCTCCTCAGAGGGTTAGAGGATGCCTGGAATCTTAGTATTTCTTTCTGAACCTTGTACAGAATGAAGGTAGTCTCTTCATCTGGGCCAGGAGGCTCCTACGAGACCTCGTCTGCTTCCCGCATAGGCACAGCCCTGGCACTCCTGCCCGCATCTGGTCCTGGAGGAACCCCGGAGGCTTCATAGAGGGGGTGACACTGCAGCTTGAAGGGACGAGTTGAAGGGACGAGTCAGCAGGTGCTAAAGGGCATGGTGTGGAGAGATCAGGGCGGAGCCCCTTGGGCTTGGGCTGTGGGGCTGGCGTGGAGGTCAAGTTGCAAACAAGGGCAGGGCAGGAGCCATCAAAGGCATCCGACCGTGGAGACTGGTTCGCTGGGCTGGGCCTCAAGGCAGGGGATGGATCAAGAGGTTTAAAGCAGAAAGCAAGCGGCGAAACAAAACAGGATATAACCCTTTTTCTATAGGAAAAGGATTCGTGTAGAGACACAAGTACACGTGGGTAGGTGCGGGACAGTAGTGGTGAGCTGGGGGCTGTGCACAGGAGCAAACGCAGCAGTAATTCACTCGTTCGTCTCTTGTCCCTGGTGGGTGTCCATTCCAGCCTTGAGCCAGGCATAGGGGATCCGGGGGGACTCAAAGGTGTTTTCTTACCTCAAAGGAACAAGGGAGTCAGTGGGCTTCTTGGAGGAGGTGACTCTTCCAGCAGAGGACAGGAAGCCCAGGGTAGAGTAAGATGAAAGCGGGCTCCACGGGAATCACGTGCATCCGGGCACTCTCCGCCCTGCTGCTCCCTGGTCCTCAGGAGAGAGGCTTTGAGGGAGATTAGCTGCTGCCTCTGAGTGAGATCCCAAGGAGACGGCACAGCGCTGCCTGGAGCGCCCCCTGCAGGCTCCTGGAGCCTCCTACCTGGAACCATGCCTGCTTCACCTGCGGGGTGGGGATCCCTTCCTTCTTCCCCAAATGGGAGGGACGGAGGGCTCTGTCTGGCCCCAGCAAACGTGTTTAGGTGTCCTGCTGAGCCAGAGCCCTGCTGAAGGGCTGGATCGGCTGCAGTGGCGAGGTGGCCATCTGCGCAGCGGGCTCCTCCAGCCTTGTTGAAGAGCAGGCACGAGGCATCAGACTCTGACCAGAGGCAAAGCCAGAGTCACATCTCTCAGACGGGGGAGCAGGGCAGAGGTGAATTTCCTTTTTTGTTTTGTTTCTGTTTTGTCTTTTTCTTTTTTTTAACATCTTCATTGGAGTATAATTGCTTTACAATGGTGTGTTAGTTTCTGCTTTATAACAAAGTGAATCAGTTATACATATATCCCCATATCTCCTCCCTCTGCGTCTCCCTCCACCCTCCCTATCCCACCCCTCTAGGTGGTAACAAAGCACCGAGCTGATCTCCCTGTGCTATGCGGCTGCTTCCCGCTAGCTATCAGTCTTATATTTGGTAGTGTATATATGTCCATGCCACTCTCTCACTTTGTCCCAGCTTACACTTCCCCCTCCTCATGTCCTCAAGTCCATTCTCTATGTCTGCATCTTTATTCCTGTCCTGCCCCTAAGTTTATCAGAACGATGTTTTTCTAGATTCCATATATATATGTGTTAGCATATGGTATTTGTTTTTCTCTTTCTGACTTACTTCACTCTGTATGGCAGACTCTAGGTCCATCCACCTCACTACAAATAACTCAATTTCATTTCTTTTTATGGCTGAGTAATATTCCATTGTATATACGTGCCACACCTTCTTTATCCATTCATCTATCGATGGACACTTAGGTTGCTTCCATGACCTGGTTATTGTAAATACAGCTGCAGTGAACATTGTAGTACATGTCTCTTTTTGAATTATGGTTTTCTCAGGGTATATGCCCAGTAGTGGGATTGCTGGGTCGTATGGTAGTTCTATTTTTAGTTATTTAAGGACCCTCCATACTGTTCTCCATAGTGTCTGTATCAATTTACATTCCCACCAACAGTGCAAGAGGGTCCCCTTTTCTCCACACCCTCTCCAGCATTTACTGTTTGTAGATTTTTTGATGATGGCCATTCTGACCAGTGTGAGGTGATACCTCATTGCAGTTTTGATTTGTATTTCTCTAATGATTAGTGATGTTGAGCATCCTTTCATGTGCTTCTTGGCCATCTGTATGTCTTCTTTGGAGAAATGTCTATTTAGGTCTTCCACCCATTTCTGGATTGGGTTGTTTGTTTTTTTGGTATTGAGCTGCATGAGCTGCTTGTATATTTTGGAGATTAATCCTTTGTCAGTTGCTTCGTTTGCAAATATTTTCCCCATTCTGAGGGTTGTCTTTTGGTCTTGTTTATGGTTTCCTTTGCTGTGCAAAAGCTTTTAAGTTTCATTAGGTCCCATTTGTTTATTTTTGTTTTTATTTCCATTTTGCTGGGAGGTGGGTCAAAAAGGGTCTTGCTGTGATTTATGTCATAGAGTGTTCTGCCTATGCTTTCCAGAGGTTAATTTCTCTGTGAGGGGTAAGGTTGGCAATAATACTTTGGGGCTTGGGTCCTCCATGCTAGGACCACCTTTCCCTAACAATGTCATCGTGCTTTGCAGAAGGCAGGTGCTTCCTTTGTGTGCCAAAGACAGACTTCTGCCAGATTGCTGAAAATAAGCGGCAGATCAGAGTAGAATTCCAGTCCCTGAGCCGCACCTCCTGGCTGGAGCAACCAGGCTTGGAGATGCATCTCTCAAGTCAAAACCTGGCAGCGTTGCCTGGCGGCACCGACCGCCCTCTGGTGGTCAGTTCACGCAAAGACGCCAACTTCCCACCTCTTGGGCACTACGCAGTTTGGCAGAAAATTCCTACGGAGCATTTGAAAAATAAACGTGTCCTTTTTCACCTTCTGGGCTTCTTAACTTAACGTCTAACAAAGAAATATATGTCATCCCCACTCCTGATACTGACTTGTATTCAGAAAAATAAGAAAATTTTCTCATAAAAATGAACTCTACAGACAGAAAAGTGGTTTTGTCATTAAAGCATAGAGACAAGGAAGGCCTTAAAAGAACAGAGAAACTTCAACCTGATGTGCACGGCTGCTGTGTGGTCCATTTCTTGGGTAGCAAGAGGTGTCTAAAGGAAATGCCCATGAGGGCAGCCTAACATAGGGTTGAGAGAACCAGACTGCCTGGGTTCAGATCCCTGCTCCCTCCTTACTAGCTGTGTGACTGTAGGCAAATTATTTAAACTCTCCAGTTTCCTCATCTATGAAATGAGAATGATAATAGAATTTATCATGTAGAATTGTTCTGAGGATTAAATGAGTCTATATATATATATATATATATATATATATATATATATATATATAATGTCTGACACATGCTACATAAGTGCTTGAGATTGTTATTATTACTTTAGGGTGTAAGAGTTCAGGCTGATCCAACCACTTGCAATATAGAGAAGGAATGTGGCAAATATTGGTCCCTTTTAACCACCAGCATCTGAAACCCTTCCTATTGGGGATTAGTCCTTTCTGCACTGTGGAAATAGGAGGGGGAAGATAGCCTCTCTCGCTAGCCTTGCACAGATGGGCCATGGCCATGTGACCCCATCCAAGACAGGAACAAGTGGGGAAGGGACACACAGATGCAAGGATGCTCAGCACGGTGGCAGAGCCAGAGTCCTTCAACCAGGTGGGCAGGTAGTCACGGGGGAAGGGGACCGATGTGGCACCTCAAGCCAGCCAGTGCTGGGGCTGACTCTGCTTGGTCCTGGGTTGCCTGGCCCCCTGGTTTTTGTTTCATCCAGCTCTCTGCCTTCCTCTGAATTCTGTGGACCGCTCAGCAGCTCCACTGAGAGTCTGTTCTGTCGCTTCTACCTAAGAATCCTGACTGGTATAAGGACACTGGAGCCCAGAGAGGGCAAGGGACTTACTCAAAGTCACACAGCGCCAGGTCCACCTGCTTAGGCTGCTGGCCCTGGTCCTCCACCCGGGGGGAAGGTGAGCTGGTGTGTCCTTCCCAGCTCTGCCACACCCAAGGCCAAGGGCATAGAGCCACAGCATGTTTGAAGGAGTAGCAACAAATTCTCAACTTCTGTGGGACACAAGAAAACCACAAACCGATACATTTAAGGCACCAAGTTTCTTCAGGGGCTACAAACTCGCCCTCAGCTACAGATCCCTTCAGCCAACATCACAGTATCAGCGATTTAAGGCTCAAGGGCTCCTCCCAGTGGCTGTCTTGCTGGCAGCAGGGCCCTGGGGGCTTTGACCGCTGACTTCCGGAACTGAGGCAGGGGCCCTAATAAGGGGTGTGACTATACCTTGACCTCTGACTCCCCTGCAGGGACAGGTAAGGCGGGAGCCCTGGGGCAGAGGAGGCCGGGCCCAGACACAACACAATCGGGTCCGACAGTGAACGTTTCCGGGACAGCATCTTCCTGGGACGCCCCCTGGAGGGTTCTGTCCCCAGGCCCCAGCTGCATGGCCGTGCCTGTTACCCTGTGGATCCCAGAGGGCCCCACGTTCTGAGTGCGGTGACAGGCGAGGCTCATCTCCACGTTACAGGCTCCAAAGGTTGTCCAGAGTCTGCTGAAAAGTAAGACACGTGTGCACCAAGATGTGGGTGTGTCCACGCATGAGCACACGCACGTGCTCACACTCACATGGTCACGCACATATGCACACACCCACTCCAACAGCAGATAGTTTTGTCAATACAGATCATTAACTGAGGGGGTCACGATTTTTTTTTTTTACTTCTTTCTGCTGCGGGAGAGAGCAGAATAGAAAACACAATTCGTTTAAGGCCCCCGAGCCTCAGTTTCCCCCTCGGCCTCTACCATCAGGGAGCTGTGCTGAATGCCTGGCGCAGAGGACGATGGCAGCTGGCGGGCCATTCTGTCCCCTGAGGTGAGACAGAGGTGGGGACCAGGGGCTGAGGGACCAGGTTGGGGAGCACAGCCCCACTTGTAACTCTGCAAACCTGCACACCCCTCGGCGCTCGCGAGGAGCCGGGTCCTGAGCGCACCACAATGAGTAAGACACCGGCCTCCATCCCAAGGAACTTACAGTTATGCACGAAAGACAGATCCGCAGACGATTACGGGTCAGTATGTGTCCTGACAGGAGAAGGAGAAGGTCAAGGGGGCAGAGAGGAAGGAGACCCCAAGCCGGGGTGGGACGAGAGAGTAAAAGAAAAGTAAGCCTAAGAGCGAAGATGAGTGAGAGACAGACAGACAGAAACAGAGAGATCTGTATATAGTGTGTGTGTGCATTGGGCGAGGGGGGTGGGTACCAAGGGGCTGGACACTCCAGGTCGAGAGACCCAGAGAGGACTAAAGACAGCAGAGTGTCTGGGAAACTTTGGGAAGTGTGAGCTCGTTGGAGGATGAAGGTCAAGGAGGACGGGGTGGCCGAGGTGAGGCTGGAGGGTCGGGAAGGTAGAGCTGTCATTGACAAGAACGCTGGGAAGTGACAGTGGCTCTGACCAGGGGCAGCCGTGGGGAGGGGAACGCAGGGATGAGCTGAAAGCCACGTGGGCATGGAGCTGGTAGGACTGGGGGAGGCTTGGGGGAGGGCTTAGAAGGAGGGTTCAAGGCCAACTCAGATTTCTGAATCGGGTGACTTGGTAGCTGGAGGTGGCATCTGAGGCAACGCAGGAAGGGGAGCCCAATTTCAGGGGTCTTAGGGGAAACCTGAAAAGGTAAACCTGTTTGGACATGAAATTGAGATGCCCGTGGACAAGCTGGGGGGAGGCAGATGGACCCGTCTGGAGCTGAGGGAAGAAGAGGCAGAGAGGGGCATGATGAGGGGGACCCAGGCCAAGGAAGGATTTCTTATTAGAGGAGAGAGGCCGGACCGTGCATGTCTTCAATGGGAAAAGGCCACCGCGAAGGAAAAGGAGTCAGCTGAAGTCGAGAGGGTTCGGCCAGAGGGTCAGCTTCCAGAGGAGCAGGGGGCATCCTCTTCCAAGGAGACCCCTTCCCACTCTTCGAGGAGCGAAAGAAGGAACCAGCCAGGGAAAGTATCCACATCCCCGTTTGTAGGTGCAGTGGCCAAGACAATGGGGACATAGTCAGAAAGATCTTGGAAGAGCCATGCAAATATTGGTCATTTTTGGCCACCAGTATCCCAAACCCTTCCAATCGGGGGCTGGTCCCTTTCAGCGCTGTGGAAATAGAAGGGGCAGATCGCCCCTCTCCCCGCGCTTGGGCAGATGGGACGTGACCATGTGACCTCAGCTCTTAGGCAAGTTGCTTGAAATGTGGGCAGCTGTAAAACAGGTGATGAAAGAACCTGCCCTTGACTGTGCTTGTGGTGAAGGTTGAATATGAGAAGGCAGGGCAAGTACCCACCCAGAGGTCATTCTTACTAGAAGGTGGCCATTACTGCTCTGATAGCCAAGCACCTTCTCACCACCTAGATTTGCTTGTGTGCGGATCGCATTTTCCAGGTGTCCTTTGGACACAGTCCAGGGACACGGAGGCCTGAGCAGCACCGTGTCGTGATGAGTGCTCTGGGGACATCTGGGCAGAAACAAACGGGTTCCCACTGCGGGGAGCAGCCAGACCCCAGAGAGTCAAGGGAGTTGCTGTGTATTTCAAATAATGATCTGTACTTTCTTATAAAAATGATATATATTCATTCTGAAATTTCAAAGAAGATGAAAAACAATTCCAAATCCTGATTCTGAGAGATAGCCATCACCAACTGTTGTAGCCAGAATGTGGGCCCCTAAAGCTGATCACATCCCTCTCCGCAGAACCTGTGAATAAGGTACCTTACGTGGCAAAGGGCACTTTGCAGGTGTGATTAGATGAAGGACCCTGAGCTGGAGACATTACTCTGGATTCTCTGGATGGGCCCAGGGTAATCACCTTAAAAGTGGAGACACTGGGCTTCCCTGGTGGCGCAGTGGTTGAGAGTCCGCCTGACGATGCAGGGGACGCGGGTTCGTGCCCCGGTCCGGGAAGATCCCACATGCCGCGGAGCGGCTGGACCCGTGAGCCGTGGCCGCTGAGCCTGTGCGTCCGGAGCCTGTGCTCCGCAGTGGGAGAGGCCACAGCAGTGAGAGGTCCACGCACCGCAAAAAAAAAAAATTGCAGACACTTTCCATTCCAGCTCAGAGAGGTGAAACAGACATTGTTCTGTTTTCCTTTTATAAACACAGAGATGTGCGTGCCTTTGCTTTCTCTATCTCTATCTACCATCTTCTCTAAGCTCCCTTTCATATCTTTGTTCTTTTCTCTGTTTTGTGTTGATTTCCTTCCTCAAGGACTCCTATGGGACTCTAGTTGTTGATGCTACTTTGTGTTGTTCCCAGCGTGACCCTCCACACTTCAGAAGAGGGGGAAAGAGGACGCTTAAGTGACCTGGGAGAGGCTGCAGCTTTGGTTGATACGCCGTCTTGTTTCATTTTCCTTCTCTTGGAGCAGCCGTCTTTCCCTTAGCTTTCAACGTTTGAAAACTGGGTTGGTTCAGAGGTAGTCTCCTTAAGTCACAGACTCTCTGTGGTGTGATTCAGTCATCTCCAGCCCCCTCCCATCTCCTCTTTCCTTTGCCCTCTTCCAGAGGCTTGGTTGTAGAGAGTCAGAGTGATACACCAGCACGGTCTCCCTCTTGTCTCTGCCGGTGCTGGGTCTGCATCACTGCGTAACAAACAGTGACATAACAACGACCATTTTGTCACATCTCATGGTTTTGTGGGTGAGACGTCTGGTGTGGGCTCTGCTGGGTGCATCTTCTGTTCCAGGTGGCAATGACTGGAGTCACTCGGTGACATTGAGTTGGTGGCCAGTCTGGTCTTGGGACATCCAAGATGGCTCCTGGTGGCTTGGTGGGGATGCCCGGCAGTCTGGGCTCTCCATGTGGTTTCTCTAGCTGGGCAGTCATGTCAGGCTCCGAGACAGGAAGCACCACTGGAAATGTTCTTTTAAAAGTCTAGGCTGAAACTGGCATAGCATCATTTCCGCCAACCCAGAGCCAAGGGGAAGAGCAAGAGACCTGCTTCTCGATGCGAGGAGTGTCTAAAACTTTAAAGCCATCTTCAATCTACCCCATTGCTGCCCCTGTGGGAGGAGTCAACAGCCTTCTTCTTAAAGAGCCAGGTAGTAAATATTTTAAGCTTTTTGAGCTGTGCAATCTGTCACACCTACTCAGCTCTGTCATTATAATGTGAAAGCAGACACTGTCAGTGTAAGTGACTACGTCTGTGTTCCAATAAAGCTTTACTCATAAAAATAGGAAGCAGTTGGCGAGCCATAGTATAGCAAACCCTGTGCTAATAGGAACAAAGTGGATTTCTCTGGGGACATTTCCCATTTCTTCTGTCACCTCTAAATCTTATTGTAATCAACAGATCATTCGATAGGCCTTGGAGGCCAGCAGTCTTTCTCTTAGGGACTCCGTGTCCTACCCGTAGCCTGAGGAGGCATGTGTGCGCGGGCTCCTTGCTTTGGTCCAGATATCCTGGGATTTGGTAGGTGTGCTCCCTTTTGCGGTCTTTCCCCTCCCCAATGTACGCCATCTAGGAAGTATCAGCCCTGCCTTCCCTTAAGCCAAGGGGTGGGCGTGAGGCCATGTTGGGCCAATTGGACTCTCTCCCAGCCTTCTAGATCTGGGCACAGAGATGCAAGAATGAACATTCTTTGGACGGTGGGAGCTTATTCATTCTGGTGGTCAAACCCCAGCCTATCTCTTGAGGAGCTCTCATTGCCTGTGGCAGAGAGGCAGCAGACATGACTGGTGCTCTGCAGTGTTCGTGCCCCTGTGTCTTCCTGGGAACATGCTCAGACTACATTTCGCAGGCTCCCTTGCACTCAGGTCTGGCTAGTGGGATGTGAATGGGAGTGATGTGTGCCATTTCCAACACAGCCCATTACAAACCTCCCATTCGTGGTCCTCACGCTGTATCATCAATGGTTCCGTTCATTCAATGGTTGAATGGAGGTGATCCCAGGGACTCAGACCAAGGAGGAGCCACAAAATGGAAGGAACCTGGGTCCCTGAATGACTGGGTAGAGCAAAGAGCCCCCCCCCCCACCACCACTACCACCACCACAAAAACCCACTTGACTAGGCTGTGACACACTGAACTGTGTTCAACCACCGGAACGTCGGGCTGCTATTGCAACAATTACTCTACCTTGATTAATACTGGTGGTGCCCATTTCTGAGCCTCCAACCTTTCCATAGATTCCTCCCAATAATATTCTTTTACACTCAAGGTCTTCTACCCATGGCCATATTCTGTTGTTAACAATCAGAGAAACCTGATGATAGGAGCTGGGAGCGGCCACAGAGACCCTTTCCCAAAACTCAGGTCTAGAGAGGAAAAGTAAATAGACCTAAATCACACAGATGTGAACGGTGGATCTGAGCTGGAACCCAGACCTCCTGACTCCCCATTCAGCCCCTTTTCCATGATCCTGGGATATATCTTACCCAGAACATAAATCTGGATTCCTGTGATGGCAGTGAAATGCACAGTCACCTCCAGACATCAATTTTGCCCAGAGGACCCTGCGCCTTCACTGGGGGCTCAGAACAAGGATCGATGGGGGTCTGGGTGCTTGGCTGTAAATCGCTGCTTTGCGAAGAGAGCACAGCAGACCTGTTTTCTAGCAGTAAATTCAGCTCCAGTCAGCAGCAAGTGGTTCTCCTTCTTTCACGATTCTACCTTGTAGATCAGTGTTTAAGCGAGAGAGAGACAGAGAGAGCATTCCTTGCCTCATTTATTTTCCCCTCAATATATTAAAAAAAAACCATTAAATTTTGAAATAATTTTAGATTCAGAGAAGTGTTGCAACGATAGCACAGAGAGGTCCCATATCCCCTTCACCGAGCTTTCCTTGACGTTAACATCTCACACCAGAAAAACAGAGAAATGAAAATTGGTACTATTAACTACAAACTTCTTTTGAATCTCCCCAATTTTTCCACTAACGTCCTTTTTCTGCTCCAGGATCCAGTCCAGGCTAGGATGGTCAATGTGTTACAGCTTCTCATTTTTTCTTGTTTTTCACAACCCTGATAGCTTTGAAGAGCTCTGATCAAGCCCTTGTAAAATGCCCTTCACTTTGGGTTTGTCTGATATTTTCTCACAACGAGAGCGTGGCTATAGATTTGGGAGAAGGATATGCAGAGGTGAGGCGGTGCCCTTCTCTTTGCATGATCCCAAGCTGTCCACGATATCAGCATGATTTATTATTAGGGATTTCACTTGATCGGGGGGCGCCTGCCACTCTCCACCGCTGAATGCTCACTACTGTCCCCTTTCCATACTCTATTGGTCCCAATCGAGCCATAGGTTCCCACACTCCCGGGGAGAGGAATTCTCCCTTAACACTTATGAAGCGTGATCTGTGACCTCAGTGGCCCGATGACTCCTGCTTAGCCCGTAATCAAAGAGCTGTGGGGATGCAGAGCTAAGGCGAGGGCCCACACGCCAGCCGGCTCTCTCTTCCATACAGCTGTCCAGTTGCCCACTGGCTGCTGGGATGTTTGTACCCCTCCATCCTGCAGGGTTCTGAGCGATGAAGCCCACACACAAGGAACAATAGCCAGATGGGAAAGAAAGCGCTGCTTTAAGCGTCACTGGGAAAATGTCATATACCCAGAACCGCCAATGCAAGCTTTGGTAAAATGCTCCCTTGGAAAGAAAAACTTTGGCTTGAGGGCAACTTATATTTTGGAGATCTAGATTCTCAGGTGTGCATAGGTGACAGTAGAAGGAGGAGGGTGAGGAGAAATCGTGTCTGTGGAGCAGAATCCTGGCACTAAGTTAAATCAACCCACTGCCCATCTAGCCACAGGTGAACAGAGAGCCAGGTCTACTTCTAGAACGGTAGTTCTCAACTTTGGTTGCACGTTAGAACCTCCTGGGGAATGATAAAAAATACCCCTTCCCCAGGCTCTGCCCCTAAAAGACTGCAATTTAATTTGTCTGAATGGGGCCAGGAATCCAATACTTCTTAAAGGCTCCGCAGGTGATTGTCCTGTTGCACTGAGGTTGTAAACCGTTGCTTTAAAACCTCGCTTCTCAAAGTGCGGTCCTCTGCCATCACCTGGGACACAGTCCTGGGCTCCGGCCCAGAGCAGCCCAGGTAGGATCTGCACCTTCAGGAGGACCTGGGGCAGTTTGAGGCACTCAGGGAGGGTGTGCTTTGCTCACGGGAGCAGGGTGCCCGCTGTTCCCGAATGGAGGAAACTCACCAGGATACCTGGGAAGCTCAGGAACTTGCCCTCCAGGAAATGTTGCAGATTCCCACCCAACAGGAGGGGGCAGGTGCAGCGCGAGGGCTCAGAAGAGCTGCAGGCGTCCATTCCACATTTCTGCCTCGCTGGGAGAGGAAGCGCGGGTGGAATTTTCAAGCTTCCCTTGGACGGGGCAGAAACATTAAGGCATAGAGAAGCCTCCCCAATGCCCAGTGCCGCCTCCTTTATTCCGGCGGCTGTGCCCTTTCAGCAGACCTTTCATAACTGGCCCTGAACCTCCGTTTCCTTCTCTGTAAAGTGGAGAGAGTGACTACCTGGTGGATAGGTCGTGCATGAGATTGTGCAGGTAGTGATGACCTTGTGACCGGCTGGTGAGGGCTGGGCCAGGGCTGGCTTGGGACGCTTTGCCATCTTCTCGGCTTACCGAATCGATTCCTCACGCCTCCTGAACAATACTTCTACTCGGATCTCCTCTCGGATTAAGTTTTAGCCTCACCTTCGAGGTTTCCAACTCTGCCAAGACAGTACAGCCCACATCTAGGCAGCGGGCAGAAGCCACTGCCTGGGAGGTTCATACACTGTTCATTTCACCAAGTTCTCTACTTTTGATACACGTGGTGGAGAACCTCCTGAAAGATACATAGGGACGAATACTTGAATGTCTGCTGTACCAACCCCTTCATACCTGCTATTTCATTTCATCTTCCCCAGAACTCTATGAAGTGTGTATTGTCATCAGAGAGGGGAAGTAACCTGCCCAAGCTCACACAGCCATGAAGCCCATCTGCTAAGCTGTGAATGGATTGCAGCCTGGTCCCATCTGTCTCCAAACCCTGCTCCTTTCACTCTCCTTGCTGTTTTCCTTCTCCTTTTCCTTCTTCCCTCATTCTTTGTTTCTGCTGAAACAAACCTGTATTTTTACTGAAAATGAAAAATGATGTCATAGGAAGACACAATTCCATAAAGAACTGTAAATTGATGCAACTGCCAGAAAATAAATACATTTAATGATCTGTGAAGTCACATTCAACAATAAGCCCAATGTTTCTTGTCATCTGTGGGTGACATACATGTGTCTGCATAGACACGACAGCTTAGCAGTGCCAGGGACTCGGGCCCAAGGTTTATCTGTTGAGTGCACACACTGCGGTCCTCAGGACCCAGGAAGCTAACACCCAGTGCCTGGGGAAGCAAGCCCTCAGCAGCAGATGTTCGGGGCCGGCAGACAGCCCCGCATATCACCAAATGCGCAGGTCCCGCTGGGCTGGGCTGCAGAATAGGCCCACGTCTCCTTTAAGGCTCAAACAACTGCCACTGCTTGAGCCCGCCTCCCGGTGAGTCTGATCCTTTCTCAGGCGTCTCCTCTGCCCCACCCCCGAAGCTGGCCCACGTGTCATCACGGAAGACACCTGTCCTGGGAGCGGGGCTTGGCCAGGCAGCCCCTGACTCCAGACGTCTCTGCCGTCCCAGGAGAGCTGCGCTGGCTTGTTCTCAGGACAGCCATCACCCTGGCTGATCACGGATGGCTGTGGCATGCTCCCACAGCCCCACAGAACGGGCACGATGTCCTGCTCGCCGATGGGCCCCACCCAGGTCTAGGCGGTTCCTGGTGGCACAAGGGGGGCCTCCTCTTCCCTCAGATTGCTGCTCAGCCAAGGGACCTTGTGGCCCAACCGTAAGGCCCAGAGCTTTCTACTCAGGCAGTGTATCAGATTCCCGGGGCTGCCATACCCAACGCAGTGGTTTGGAACCATGCAAATGTACTTTCTCATGGTTCTCCAGGCTAGAAATCCAAACTCAAGGTGTTACGTCAGGGCTGTGCTCTCTCTGGGGCCTCCGGGGGGATTCTTCCTTGCCTCTGTCCCCGTTTCTGGTGGCTTCTGGCAAGTCTTGGCTTGTAAATGCATTACTCCCATCTCTGCCTCCATCTTCTGTGTGTGTGTGCGTGTGCGTGTGTGTGTGTGTGTGTGTCTATTATAGGGACACCGGCCATTGGACTTAGGCCCTTCCTACACCAGGATGAGGTCATGTCAACGTGATTATATCTGCAAAGAACTTATTTCCAAATAAGGCCACATTCACAGGTACCAGGGTCAGGACTTAAACAGACCTTTTAGGGGGGGACACAATCCAACCTACCACATGCTGTTCTGTCCCCCCAAAACCCCGGAGTCCAGTGGAGGGGATCTAGCACCAGCTTCTCCCTGGACCCAGAGGCAGCCCCCTCTCCTGATGGTCTGGACCTGTCCCCCCTCTCTCTCGTCACTCTGTCACACTTTCTGGCCTCCTGGTCTCCCGCAGAGCCTCCTGAGGTCAGCGGGTCTCTAAGACGAGGGGGCTCAGCAAGGGAGGGTACAGCATCCAGCCCTTCTGTGGTCACCACACTCTCCCTGGGGACCTTCCCAGCCCTCAGAGCATGTGCATATCCAGAACCCCATCTCACTGTGACATGGGGATCATTGACTCCATTGCACAGATGGGAAAACTGAGGCTCAGAGAGGGCAAACAACTTGCCGCGTGTCACACAGCTAATGAATGGCACAGCTGGGACTTGAACCCAGGTTTTCAGATGCCAAGCCCAGGACTACTGTCGACTGGCTGCCTCTGCGACGTCACGTGGAGGACCCTCTCCGTGCCGGGGCCCGGCATAAGGCAGAGGAGTCTTCTGACCAGAGCAGGACTGATTGGCATTGATGCCGGAGACAGCGAGGTGGCCACTTCTCCTGCTGGCCCCCACCCTCCAGCCCTCCATGCCCCATGCAAGACACACGGATTAGAAGTCATGAGAATGATCTCTTTAGGAACCCCCTCCTGATGGCCTGGCACCCTGCCTTTCATCTTTTTCCAGTTTTTAGCATCAGCTCTTCAGCATGTTTCATACCCTGAAAAGAAAAGGAAGCGGGACGTGAATCAGCAGCACAGCGCCCGGGACTTGCCTCCTCGGTGTCTCTTTGCTGGGCTGCCTGATACGTTCGCGGCTACTGATCTAGTAGTTATTTTAACTGTCGCTTGCTTTTAAGGCCTGTTGATACATTGGTGGCTTTTTTATACGTGGCGGGTCATTTGCGTGACTGATTTCGCAGCTCTTGCCACCCGCCGGAAACAGATCCAGCAACTGGGCTCACAGGAGGCAAACAATTGCAGGGCAGCACCTGTGAGAAGGGCCATGATCGCCCTCTCCCATCCTCAGCCACGTGCACAAGCCCACTGGATGTGGTGGCGCAGAAATAAAACGGGGGGAAATTGACAGAATTCAGGTGTCAGTCTGCGACGTTAAAATCCTTTCTCACTCGGTAAAGGGTAAATGATGTGGATGGAGGGAAATAGCAGCCTATGGCCAAATGAGCCTCCAAGAAATGGTCTTGTCCTGCCTGTTGGAGTTTTAGCAGCCGTGAGAATCCCTGGGCAGACTTTGCCAGAGGACTGTGAAAAAAAGAGAGAAAGTCATTGTTCCACTTCCAGAACACAGATCGATCAAACAGCTCTGCAATGCGGGCTTCTTACTCCTTCTCACACCACTGGGGCCGCTCCACGGCTGCTGTGCGTTGCTGGCAAGTGACAGGCACTGTCAGAGCGGATTTGCCCAAATGCCCAACTTTCTGGGGTGTTTTCCCAGAGGTGTGGTCATGGGGGTGCGTCTGTTTGCTTCAGAGAATATTCTTTTGCACCGTGTTTGAACAATTCAACACGTGGAGAAGATGGCTCTATTCCCGGTTCTAACACAGACCTTTTCACTTTTCTTTTTCTACTTTTGCCTCATTTTTTCCCCCTTCCTCCTTTTCTTAAAAAAAAATACGTTATCTAAGATACTGAAAGCTTTGAAAACAACACAAGCAATTATAAACTTATCACCCAGCCTAAGAAATAAAACATTGCATATGCATGAAGACCACCTGTGTCCCCCACTCCAGCTGCCTCCCAACCTGTCACCCTGCAGGTGGCCTCTCCCAACCTGAAGCAGGTGCTGTGTAATCCCATGCATTTTTGTACCCTAAGCGACATGCAGCGTGGTTTTCCACGTTTTGTTTTACATAAACGACGTCATTTTTATATTATGAATGATATGCCTGCTTTCACAACTAGGTTTTTTCTTTCAGTGTTGTTCCTGGGGTGTATCTGGGTTGATACGCATAGTTCTGGTTCAATTATTATTATTATTATTTTTATTTTTTTTTTTATTTATTTATTTTTTTTGCGGTACGCGGGCCTCTCACTGTTGTGGCCTCTCCCGTTGCGGAGCACAGGCTCCGGACGTACAGGCTCAGCGGCCATGGCTCACGGGCCCAGCTGCTCTGCGGCATGTGGAATCTTCCTGGACCGGGGCACGAACCCGCGCCCCCTGCATCGGCAAGCAGACTCTCAACCACTGCGCCACCAGGGAAGCCCTGGTTCAATTATTTTAACTTCTGTAAATATTCCATTGTGTGAAATATTCACGATTTATCCATTCTTGTAGATGAACTTGGGGGGAGGTGCGCGTGCCCGTGTGCGGACACGTGTGTGTGCATGTGCGTGCATGTGTGTGTTATGACAAACCATGCCTGTGAGCTTGTTTCTTCTTCCTCCTCCCCAGGATGACGGCCAAAGCACACTTCTTGCTCCCTGCCCAGCCCGTCCTGCGCAGCATCTCAGAGGGAAATAGCGCCTCCTGCGGCCCGTGGCCTGGGGCTCAGCACTCCGCTGCCCCCTACCTTTCAGAGAGGCCCTCAAGGGCTGCTTCCAGGAGACAGACTTCCTGCCCCTCACCTCCCACGGGGCGCGGAGGATGCGCTGCCCTGGCCTCCGCCCTGGGCTCTGCCCTTGGCTGGGCCAGCACACAGACCCCTCAGCCCCACAGGCAGTTGGCCAGGCTCTGGATGGGGAAAAGACTCTACCTCTATCTGAAGCCCACTTCCCTCAGCAGGGATGAGATGACAGGTGTGGTGGGGAAGGGGTGGAGCGAGCAGCTATGGTCACTGGGAGGGTTCAGGGCACAAAAGACACAGGCAGAGCTGGCCAGCAGAAAAGGACATCCCATAGGACATTAAAAAGTGACACTGAGGTTGACATGTACACACGGCTATATTTAAAATGGATAACGGACAAAGACCTACTGTACAGCACAGGGACCTCTGCTCACTATTCTGTAACAACCGAAATGGGAAAAAATATTTGCAAAAGAATAGATACATGTATACGTATAACTGCATCACTTTGCGTTACACCTGAAACTAACACAACATTGGTAATCAACTAGGCCCCGATATAAAATAAAATTTTTTTAAAAAGTGACACTGAGAATTTTTTAAACGCCAAGCTTTTAAAATATCAACCTTTACCCAAGAGAATTGGGTAAAACTGTGAAAAATTCTCATAATGGAATATTACACAGCAGTAAAAATGATTGAATCAGAACCACGCAGATCAACTCAGCTAAATGCAACACGTGAGCCTGGCTGGGAAAACCTAGCTGCGGAGGAATGCACGCAGTAATCAACGCCAAACTTGAAACCTCAGCAGAGGGGGCCTCAGCCTGCAGAGCCAAGCAGTCAGGTGACACGGCTCGGGACATGATTCCCCACCCACACGGCAGCAGTGCGGACTACTGGAGCTCGTCCTTGGAGAGCTGAGCACAGCGCTTAGGACACGGTACCCACCCAATTCACGTGGGCTGTTTTATGATCACTTATACCATATCTGATTTATAGAATAGCTTTCACGGAAGATTTACTTTGAATGAAAAAGTTCTCCCGCGGAAACAAAACATTTGGAAACTCCTGACTTGTCTAGCTCAAGGACAAGAGAAGACGCAGAAACCAGAGGGGTACCATGACTCAGCCAGCCTTCACCCAGCCCATCCGCGGGTGCTAGGGCTTTCAGCTGAGCATATCGCTTCTGGGACCTGGGTTTCCTGTGGACCGGACAGTCTCGTGGTCCCTGCAGTGTGGTATTCCTCCTGTTCAGAGACCACAGAACAAGGCAGGATGGATAGATGGGAGGGGGCATGAGGGAGCCAGAAACACGGAACTTGGGAAAAAACAGACTCAACCAGGACACCAAGACCCTGTGAGAAAAGGCCAGCCTGCCTCGGGCTCAGGGCCATGTGAACAAACCCCGAACCCTGGGCCCCATGGCAGACGGGAGTCAGTGTGCAGGGCGATGCTGCACATCTGAGGAACCTGCAGCATCAAAGGCCGTGCAGAGCCACCTCTTCTTGCTGTTCTGCATCTGATGAGGCCCAGATCTCTGGGCACAGAGGAGCAAATGCCTGGACCTGCTGAAATGGACTGACTAGTGTGATGCTTCTAGAAAAACAAAATCAAGTCCTCCCGGCTGGGGCAGTACCAGCCCAGGGAGGTAAAGACTCTGACGCAGAGTCTCACAGCCCTGGGGGTCGAGGGGCATCTGGGATGGAATCGTGTGGCTAGAAAGACCTTACAGCATCCCTAGCATAGAAGTCCAAGACCCTCCCCAGAGGAGGGCTGGTTTCTGATTTCTCAGAAGTCCGTGGCCACCGAAGACCAGAAGCAGCCTTGCCCACCCATACTTGGGTCCTTGAGGAGCCCCGGGGGAGTGGGATCCAGCACATCCCCCTGCCCAATGCAGATGCCAAGGAGGGCATGGTGGGGTATCCCTCCATCACCCTGGGCAGCTTCATGGGCTCCAGAGCTGAGTCAGCAGGTGCTGGTCCAGTTGGCGGGTGAAGGTTCAGAACGGTGTCATCTATTTTGGCAAAAATCCTTCCCTCAACTGTTTAATTATTCAACAAAGAATTCTATACCAAGTTTGCCACTGTTCTAGGTCCTGGAATAGAGCAGTAAACAAAACAGACCCAGATCTCTGTTTTCATGAAGCTTACAAATAACAAGAAGTAAAATATGTCCTCTCAGGAGGTGGTAAGAGCTAAGGTAACAGCATGAGGCAGAAAAGGGATGAGAAGCACAGTGCAGAGGCACGAGGTGATATTAGATGGAGAGAGGAGAGAACAGGCCTCACGGAGAAGGCGGCATTTGAGCAAAGGTGTAAAGGAAGGAGGGAACCATACCAATGAGTGGGGAAAGAGCATTCCAGGCAGAGGGCACAGCAAGTGCAAAGGCCCTGAGGCAGGAGTGTGCCTGGCCTACTTGAGGAATATCAAGGAGGCCAGCCTGGCTGGAACAGTGTGAATGAGTGTGAGAGCTGCAAGAGAAGAGCTGTGATGGTCACAGTCTGGAGGTCACATGGGGCCTTGTGGGCCATTGAGTACTTCAGCTCTTCTTCTGTACCGAATGGAGTCATCGAGAGAATTTGAGCAGATAATTATGAACATGAAAATCCCAAATTATGAGTAGACACAAGAGTTTTATTTTATTTTTTTTTGCTAATCTGATCAATCACATCCAACCAGTGTGGTGTAGTGTTGTATAAAGCTGTATTAGTCAGGTTTCTCCAGAGAAACAAAACCAATAGGATGTGTGTGTGTGTGTGAGTGTGTGTGTGTGTGTGTGTGTGTGTGTAAAAGAGATAAAAGAGATTTATTTTAAGGAATTGGCTCACACAATTATGGAGGCTAAGTCCCAAGATCTTCAGGGTGAGTTGGGGCAGCCTGGAAACCCACCAGAGCTAATGGTGTAGTTCTAGTCTGAATGTGGCAGGCTTAAGACCAGAAAGAACCTGAATTCCAGTTCTTCCCTTGCAGGAAGGCAAGAGGAGTTCCCTCCTACTTCAGGCCTTCAACTGATTGAATGAGGCCCACTCGCATTAGGCGGGGCAATCTGCTTTAGTCATTCTGTCAATTCAAACGTTCACCTCATCCAGAAACACCCTCACAGACACGCCCAGAATAACTTCTGGCCAAAAATCTGGGTCCCGTGTGGTCCAGCCAAGTAGACACACAACTTCAACCACCACAGGGGTTGAAAAAAGAGTAAAACTCCCAACTGTGTGGGATTTTTCTGACTCTGTGACCCTGGGACCTTAGGTCATCACTTTAGCCTCAGTTACTTCATCTGCAAAATGGAATCAGAGCTGGCTTCATAGGATTTAACCTTGGTAGTCATACTTAGAAGGGTTCTCTTTGGCTCAATTCTCCGTTATCATCACCTTGCAATTCTTAGTCTTTTAATACAAGACCCTCATCTTCATTTTGCTCCACACTGCCTAAATCACGCAGCTGGTCCTCAATGGGGATGACCTCAACTTCTCTGCAAGGGTCTTGTGAGGATCAAATGAGACGACACAGGTAAAACCCTCAGCACCTGGCCTAACACACAGTACGTGCGTCCTACATGTCCACTGTCAATGTCGTTACTGACCAGCATGGACAAACCCCACTTGGGGCCGACCCGAGGGCCATGGAGATAATAGTTCACAGCGCCTGCCCTGGAGGAGTTTACAGTCCAAGTGGAAAGAGTGTGAGATGCCGAAACGGTGGCACTGAGGCATGTCCATCAGTATAAAGGCAGCCCCGAGGGAGGACCCCTCCTAATTCTCCCTTCTTGTTGGAAATTAGGGATCCTGGGACAGAGGTATGTTGATGAGGAAGCGGCCAGGGGGAGGTCCCAGGAGCTGGAGGAAAGGCCTTGCAGGGAGATGGGGTGGGGGGGGAGAGGGCGTGAGGACAGAGCCCCAGCGCTGGGGTCCTGATGAGGGGCTGTGAGGAACCAGGCCCTCCGAGGCCACACCCCGTAGGGTCACTCCCCGCTGGCCTGGGACCTGGGAGACCAAGGTCCAGCTAGCTGGCTGTGTGCCGCCCCCCCACAGCGGGCCCCATGGTCTCTGTGAGCCCCGGGGCTTCACCAAGTAAGTAGAGAAACGAAACTGGTGAGGATAAATATTAACTCGCACACAAAACGAAATCTGGTAGCGGGTAAATGCTATTGTACCGTCCAGGGGAGTAGGAAGGGGCTTCTAGAATGACTGGAGATGCAAGGCGCCTTGGCCTTAAAGGGCTCGCCCAGTCACCACCAGGCACTGTCCTAACCTGCTCCCTGGCAGAAAGGCCCAACCTAGCTCTCCAGCCTCTGGACCCCACCTCACCTCCACCACCGCATCCCCGCATCTTTTCTCCACAAAGAACTCAGAAGGATCCTTTTAAATGCCAGATGGGATCATGCCACTTCCCTCTGCAAAATGCCCAGGGGCTTCTGTACTAGACTGAAATGCTCCCTCCATCACCTCCATGACCTCATCTCCCTCTAGTGACCCCCAGTTACAGCATTAGGGACACACTGCCTTCTTCTGTACTGTAGGGCTGATCCTCTGGCCCATGACATCTCCAGGTCTTTGCCCTTGCTCTTGCCTCTGGCTGGAACAGTTCTCCACCCAGGGCATGTCCTCCCCATGGCTTTCTCCTACCCTTCACTCAGTTACTGTTTAGATGCCCCCTCCTCAGCCAGGCTTCTCCTTATCCCCCCCTCTCCCCCATCTTAACTTTAATCACCATCACTCCCTTTTCATCTTGTTTTATTACCATCATTGTCCATATCATGACATATTATATTTCTCTTGTTTATTTTCTGTCTCCCCACCAGAATACAAGCTCCACAAAGGTGGGGACTTTCCTTTTGTTCATGGTGTGTTATATCCCCAATGCTGAAGATTGTGCCTGGCACAGGATGGGCAATCAACTATTTGTTGAATTGATGGATTCCAATTTTGTAGGTACAGAAGCTGAGGCTCGACGAGATCACATGCTTTGCTAATGACCCACAGCTCCAGAGCTGAGACTGGTCCCTGGGCAGTGGGATGCTGGAGCCCCAGCTCTCCCCAGGGATGGGGTGGGCGGTGGTGAGAGGAGATCCTGGTTGCATTTGCTGATTTCCATGGTATAAATACTTTCACCACCGCTGACTTCAAGCTATGAAATAACATTACAGAACATGGAATTGGGAAGAGATGTGTCCCACAGGCTCTGAAAGGAAGCTGGTATAAGCTAAGTCCAGTACGCCACTGCCCTCGACCCTCTGATGCAATTTTATATATTTCCTAGACTTGGTGTTTAACACAGCAGGGGAAGTAATTTCTGCTTCACTTCCCCCTGCCCCCAAATCCCACTTCAAATTCAAGAAAATGACCTGAGTTGGGCCGCTGGGCGCCCCTGGGCCTCCATTTCTACGTGCCAGGTCACCCCAGCTCATCCTCGTCTCTGGAGGGTCCAGGAGGCCTGATCATGTGCAGTACCCGTATAGGACACGAGGGGGCAGTCTTTCCCCATCGAATGCGTCTGCTGCTCTAATTTCCTCTATCAGCGCATCCCTCTTTAGCTGAACCCAACCTGGGCATAGGGCCGTGCCTAGTTCATGAATCAGCGATTGTGCCCAGCCTGGGGCGGGCAGTCATATAAAGGACCCATTGTCTGCACTGAGGCCTTTTGTTCCAGTGGTGGCCCAGGGAAACTGGGACTGGGCTGGGGGCCTGGAGGGAAGGTGGAAGGACCCCTGCAGGTCCCTCTCCCCTCTCTCCACCCCTGCCACTCCCACTATCTATGGAGGATGCTTTGAGAGGTGGTGCTTCCTAGCTGTGCCCTGGCTCTGTCTTGTCCCTTGCAGCCCAACTCAGCCTCCCCTAGAGTTTCCTTCCTCCCACCTTGGGGGTTCATCTGGTTACTCTATCTAACCCAATTTAATCCAACAGGAATTCATGGGGCGAGTGTTGTGAGCCAGGGTTTTAGCTGGAAATGTGGCTTCATTCCTTCTCCCGTCCACTGCAGTGGAGGGACAGGCCTTGGGGACAGAGCCGGGGCTGCCCTCTCTGGCCAAAACTGAAGAAACTGCCCCCTAACGCCGTACCAGTTACTGATTCTCTACAGTTGGACTGTTTCCTTCCTTTATAGCTCTTAACCTCAATTTGTAATTAAGTATCTCTTTTGTTGTTTCCGCTAGTCTTGGGGGCCACAAGGATGGCATCTGATTTATTCACATCCCTCGCCTCAGTACCTGCACACACTAGTAGGTGCTCAGTAAACACCATGGAGTGAACAGGTGAACCCAAGGGCAGGTGCAGAAATAGTGGCGATGACCCAGAGTCAGGTCTCTACGCCCACCCCACACCTCCCAAGAGGCCCAAGCTGTGAGGACCGATGGGGCACGTGGTCCCAGCAACACACTTTGCCCCAGACACAGACCAGGTGCCCACAGAACCGGCTCTCAGGAAGTGGGCTCTGGCTCTGAAGCAGCCCCCAGGGGAAGGAGGCAGGGGTGGAGGGGGCCAGGCAGTCTCAGGGCTCCCCTTCCAGCCTGGGCGGTCTCCTCCCACCCACCGTTTAGACTCCTGCTGTATCCCCTGCCACACACGCCTGTCCTCCCTACCCCCAGGACTGTGTCAGGGGACTCCAGGCTGGGCCTAGAATCCAAGGCTACGTTTGGGTAGAAGCCATTTGTTCTGGCCTGTAAAGGTGGGTTAGGTTCCATTAAAGAAACATGGCAGCTGCTGTGAGCCATTTCCCCTCCCTCTCCCTCCACGTCGCCCCACGCCCCCAGATCCCCAACAGATTTCCACCTTCAGACACTGCTGACGCTGAACCCGGGCATCAGCGACCCCGTTCCAGGTGGAAGAGTGTCCAAGGAGGTCGAGTGAGGCTCAGTCTTGAGCAACAGCCAGGGTCCTGGCTTGGAAAATAAGCCTGGGCTTGAAAGAAGTCAAGCTCTGAGCCCCCAGTGAAGCTTTACCTGCCTTGTAGACAAACCCAGCCTCAAGAGGCAACACCGTGGTCTCAGGGACAGAACAGTGACCTAGAGGCAAACCAAAGGTCACATTCCAGCAGTGTGGCCCCAGGCAAGTCAGTTCACAGGGCTGGGCCTCAGTCTCCAATCTGTGAAATGGGAGACAATGCTACGTGCATTCCAGGGCTGTGGCTTGGGCTCTGCTGAAGGCCCAGGAACTGGCTTGGGTAGCAGAATCCAAGCTCTCCCTTGGTGCTGCTCTCACAGATAGTAATGTGAACAAAAGAGCGCCCATCTCCTGAGCCCTGCTCTGGGCAGGCAGCTGTGGGAGCTGTATGTGCCTGACCTGGTTCAGTGCCACCTGCAGCTTGTGAAGTCCCCAGGGCCACCTGGACCCCATAGCCTCTTTCACCACAAAATGGGAATCACTGGGTTCCTTCTTTGGGGGGCGTGGTCTGTCGTGAGCCTCCAGCACCTTTGGAAGCCGTAGGAGTGGGAAGCAATGGTTGTCTTAGTTATGATCCTTCGCGCCTACCTTCGGGGTCTCTTAGGGTCTTTGCCCTGAAAACCTTGAAAACATCACCTGCCTCGGCCCCAAGAAAGATCTTTTTTTTTTCTTTTCTTTTAAAATGATTTTATTAAAGGTCTTTATAGGGCAACACCCAGACTCCAGGTCCAGCAGCCAAGGCGACCCTCTCTTGCTATGGGTACCGGCTGGGGCATGGCAGGTGGCTCTGACTTCCCATCCTTCTGTTCGGAGGTGCAGGTGGTGGGCAGTACTTCGTCTTTGGGTTCCACAATTCTTATTTGATCAGGCAGGGGCTTCTTAGGGCCAGTCTTACCAGTTGGGTCCCAAGGCAGGGTGATGTTCACCTTGGTGCCCAGCACACCTAGAAGATGCCATGGTTAAGACCAAGCTATGGTCCCATCGGCTCCCCTGCTACACAACAGGATTGGGCAGAAGGAAGAAAAGAGCAGGTTACTCATCACCCCTGGAGCCTTGTCTGGTTCCCCAGGGCACGATTTCGATTGATCCACCAAAGGAAAGAGAGGGGCATCCTGGGGGAAGGTTTCTGCCTGCTGAGGTCTCCCTACCCCAGGGGATGGGGCATGAAACCCCCAGAGCACAAACTGGTTGGGATAGACCCGGCTTTAAATCCCAGCTGGCCCTGAGGAAGTTCTGGCACCGTCTCTGAGTCTCAGCTTTTAAATGAGGACAGAAAGGACTCCACCCTACAGCAAGGGGGTTGGGACTGATGCTCCGTCCAGGCTCTGACATGCGCACTTGGGCCACATAAGACGCTATATTTCATGAGCAGAAAAAGTGTAGCTCTTAAGTAGGTGTACACACGTCACCAGGCTGTGTCTTATTCTGTCCTTACTGCAAAAGAAGCAACAAGGAGTGTAGGGCAAGGGAAGGTTTAACTTTCCAGGTCAAGTCCCGTAAAAACAAAAGCACATTATTGGCTGTGGGACAAGCCTTGAGCGCTAAAATATTTGATACTGGCGTTTAAAAATACAGAACTACATACAAAAACAACCCTCCTCTGTGAGGAGCTGTACCCACAAGCAGCTTTGGTGGGTTTGAGGCAATAGTGCACGGGAGTCCCTTATGGTCTTAACCCTGAAGCTGAACCTGCTTTTCTACTCCCTATAAGTATCCACTGGCACGTGGGCCCGTCTGCTCCAGGTGCCCCTGGTGCCCCGGAGGAGGGCGGGAGGCCCAGGTCACAAGACTGGGTTGAAGAGGAAGCAGCGAGGGCCTGGCTGGGAGGGCTGTGACCTCAGGTCCCCGCCTCTGCTCAGGTACGGGTAACTCAGCTCACGGCCCAGCCTCCCTTTCCATGAGGAAACCTCTTTTCTCCCTACCTGCTGATTCACAGCGTCTATAATTCAGGCTCGTTTAAATCATGTCTCTGAGAAACACATGCTTGGTGCTGAGATTACGTTTCTTTCTCTGTCTTTTGTTTTTCTAATTTGTTCATCTCTTTTGTGATGTAGGTGGAGAGCAGATGCCATTTAGGGAAACTGAGGCACCTGGCCACAGGATGCCATGCTGGACTGTGGGATGGTGACCTCCCTCCCATCCCCACTGTCCTGGGCAGAGTAGTCTCGGGTTTTGTCGGGGGCTTTCTGGGCACCCAGAGTGCTGGCAGTCTGTGAGGCCAGCTCCGGGAGGAGGACACCCGAGCAGGAGACACCTGTTCCTAAGACCACAGATTGTTGTCCTCAGGCTCCCACTCCCACCTCCGTCTGCTCCCCCAGCTCCTCCCAAGCTCCCCGAGATGCCAGGCAGCTGCCGTGCAAGTCCAGGATCAGGGGCGAGCTGTCCTTTTCCAGCCAGCGACAGACGAAGGACATGCTCTCTGATCTCCTAGTGCACCCGTCTGCCACTCCCTGTGGCTTCGGTGTCCCAGGGGCGGGCCAAGTGTGGATCCCTGGTTCCCGAGGGCTCCCCCGACCCCTCTTCCTGACTGGAGGTCAGAGAGGTTGACTGGGGGGCCAGCAGTCACCAGCACCCTCATTCCTGCATAATGACAGCGTCCTGCTTCCCACCCCCAAGTCCCTTCGTTCCTTGGAGCCCAGCCCAAAGCCCCAGCCTCCGTGATCCCTCCCCGGCCCCATGAGGGTGTGGAAGAAACACCGTGAAGGTCATTGCCCCAAATGTTCTGTTTCAGGTGCGATTGTCAGTGGCAGCTTGAGGCAAACATCAGAAAGACACTGAGTGTGACCTCTGCAAGATCGATCAGGTCCCAGGGGAGAGTCCTGTCGGCCCACGGGCCTGCCTCTTTCTTTGTTGTGAGTGGACTGGCCTCTGAGATGGACAGGACAGCACCAGTGGGAGGTAGGTTCCAGTCAGATGGAAATGCTAGCAGTGTGGCAGTCTGGCAGACACAAATGCCCGAGTACGTGGACGCCCAGGGGGCCTGGGAGCTCGCTCTCCCCCCGCCAGCCCCGCAAAGCGCCCAGGCCCTCAAGCCCAGCAGGGCAGCCTGGAACGATGCTGCCCAGACACCAGAGACCTTGCTGGCTGGGGAGTGTCAAGTGCGGGGCAAACACCTGTGCAGGTGAGGCCGGGAAGCCACGCCCGCTACCCCTGGATAATGGCGCTCGGGTGAGCCCGGGAAACTTAACTCCCACTTGCCTCTGAGGGAATGTAAGCCCCGATCGCACACAACAGAGGGAGATTGTTGTAGAGCAGTGAGCGGGACATGCCTTGGGCCTGTTTACAAGGCGGCTACCCAGGGTCCGTGCTGTTCCCCGTGTACTGGGGGGATCGTAGGTTTTAAAGGACTAGCCGAGGTCAGGGTGCTCTCAGCAGCTCCTGCTTTCCCAGGTGAGCCAGTGGTGTGGCTGTAAATCTTTTCAGCTACAAAGACAAAACAACTCTTCTCCCTTTAGTTTCCCCTTCCTCAAAGAAGCCTCTTTAAGGGCGAGACTTATCAGCTGTGTCTTTGAACCTGGAACCAGTTCAGGCCTGGGTCACTCCACTCCCAAACCTCGGGGGACCTGTGGTACAGTTCACACACTGAGGCCCAGTGCAAGCCCAGGCCAGCCCGGCCTCCTCTCAGCCTCCTGCCTGCCCAGCTCCTGCCTCCCCGGCTTCCTCTGTACACCCAGCAACGCAGATCAAGTGCCTTTCTGCAGGGTCTCTTCTCTCAGTCCCTGATCCCAGCCCCGGGCAGCCCAGTGAGTACTGGCAGAAAGTGCAACAGAACAAGGCACGCGGCAGGTGGGCAGCAAGCAGTGAAGGTGGCGGCTTCGTCATTGACTCTGGGGCAAATCATGGTGCCACTTGTTCAGGAAGGAAGAGAACAAAGGGTGTTAGCTGGGTGGTGGGAATCGTGCCAGGTGGGGAGTGATGACGAGCCATCAGCCTCTTCCCCCATATACCCTTCTCCCTCCCTCAAAACCCCCCCTCCCCTTTCCCATCACCCTCCTTCGCCCCACCCAGGTGTCTTATGTGGGGAGAGAGGATTACACCCCTGGTGAATCACTCCACCTTCAAGATCCAGGGTTTTGCAGGAGGAAGGCAGTCCCATGGGAGGAATAACCCCCCGGAGAAGGCACCCTATGTGCTCTGACTCTCGTCCAAACCCACTTTCCCACTGAGCATCCCTGGGCAAATTACATACCTTCCCAAGTCCAGTTTCCTCATCTGCAAGGTGGACATAGCTAAAGGCCTCTGTCTCCAGGAACTGCTGAAAGGATCCACCATGAACAGGTTGCACCTTCTACCTGGTCCTTGGTTAGCGTTCAACAAATGTCAGACGCTGTCTTTATCATTTTTACTCTCTTCGAAATCGTGTTCAAAATAACTGAAGTGATGTGGAACAGCTGGGACATAAATCCAGATGTGATTTTCCAGTTCTGAATGCGCCCTGTGCGCCACGCTTATTTTATTAAACATCCTTGACTTAACATGGATCAGGGGTCCAGTACAGTGGGTCGAAGCTCACGCCCTGGAATCCCACAGACTTCACATCCTGATGCCACCGTTCCCAGCTCCAACATCACGAGCAAATTTGCTTTGTCACTTTCCTTGCCATGGTATCCCCAGTGCCTAGGACAGCCCCTGACACATGTAGGTGTTCGATACATCTTTATTGGCTGAATTTAAGTTACCTAGCGTTGCTGAGTCTCAATTTCTGCATCTGCGAAGAGAGATTATAATAGAACCTGCCTCAGAGTGCTGTTGTGAAGATGAAATGAGATGACACGGGAAAAGTGCATGGCGCATGGCCTAGAAAAATCTACCTGCCAGGGCGTCGGCTCGCCGCAAATGGACAGCTCACGCGGCACACACGTGTGGCTCTCAGGTAACTGGAACCCTCAACTAAGCAGAGCAGCCTCACTTATTCTGAGTTTGCTGCCTGTTTACAAAGCACAGGAAGTTTGCTCCTTAGTCGAAACCTCTGGAAAGCTATTTGTTCAAAAAAAATCCAGCAGGTCTTGGCCAAAATCTATGAGAACGTCAGTGAGAATGCAGAGGCAACTGTCTGTGGATAACTGGGGGCTCAGGCTTGAGGATGCAGCCGGATGCCCTGCAAGAGGCCCACGGCATCAGTGTCATTCTGAAGCCCTTGCTTCAGGGGATCCCCAGTGCCCCACAGTCTGGTGTGGCTGTGACTTTAATTCTCATAAAAGATAGTTTAGGAAAAGCAAGCGGGTCCAGAGCCGTTCTCCGCCGATACTGAAATTGCCCTCGGAAACTTTCCACTGGCCGCTAAGCGAGTGATACAAAGAAAATTGAGGGTTTATATATATTTTTAAATAAAAGGATTCTAATTCCAATAAAAAAATAATGCCCTTCCATGGCCCATGGCCATCTCCACGGCTTTCTTCTTCCCTTTTTAATAACAATTTGTATTGCGCCCATTAGGTTAACCAGACCTAAGCACAGCCTTTCCTGAATCGCTCAGGGGGAACCGCTCCAGCTCATGCCTGGGTTTTGAATCAGGATGGCTCCAGGGGAAGGAGTGAGTTCGTGCTCTCCGGAGAGTGACTTGGACCACAGTTCTGATCAGAGGCTGGAGGGGAGTGGGTTTGTCCCCTTGAAGGAGCTAGAAGTTTTATTCATACTTTTAAAGTGAAGAATGCTGACTTTAATTGTGCAGAGGCCATTGTCTAGGATTGGAGTCCCCGAATCTAGTGCTGGGGGAAGCCTGGGGGAAGGGGGGTGGGGGCTCCGTGGTGCTCTCTGGATGTATTTTCCATGTGAGTTTTGTCGGTTTGACCTCAGGCAAATGAATTAGCATCTCTGCAATGCAGTTTCATCGTATGTCAAATACAGAGGAATAGTACCCACCTCAGAGTGTGGTTGGGAATGTCAGAACGTAGAATAGGTGTAAAGTCCATAGCACAGGCCTGGACGAAACTGAAGCTCAGTATGTGGTGGTTACAGTAAGACTGTGATGATGGTAATGATGAAGATGACGCTTAGAATGTTTCGGTAGCAAACTCCACGGTTTTCTATCCCCCAAACCAGTACTAAGTGTCAGAGGCGGGTAGTTAAGTTCACAGGGTGTATCAGTTAACGATTGCTACTTAACAACCAAACCCCAAAATGATTGTTAAAACAGCAATCAGTTATTACTTATAGCTCAGGAGGCAAGGCTGGGGACTGGCTGATCTCAGCTGAGCCCAGCTGACTTGGGCTGAGTTTGGTCATGAATCTGAGAGTCATGGGCTGGTGTGTGGTCGGGAAGGTCTCATCTCGGGCTCCCCTAGTCCTCTCGAGAAGTAAGCTCAGAACCCATAGACCATCATATCTGCCACAGGCTACCGACCAGAACAAGTCAGGAGGCCAGTCCAGATGCTAGGGGTGGAGAAACAGGCTCCACCTCCTTAGTGGGAGAAACCGTCAAGTCACAGAACAAGCATGGGCCCTGAAAGAGGTGAAGAATTTAGGGCAGCCGTGCAGCCAGCTGATCCCAGAGCATCTGTGGGCCTCAGTAAAACCGACAAGGATATCTTGGGGAAACCTGACCTCACAGGAATTGGTCATGAAGCGACCACAGAGAGGGCCTGTCTGATACCAGCCTCTGCTGCACTAGTGGGGGCTCCTGGGTGTCGCTGGGGCCCACAGGACTCCAGTTGCACACCCAGTCTTCTGGGACAGGAGGTATAACTGTGGCTCGTCCAGAAAGCTGGGTGCAGGCCAAGGAGAGTCATTCTCCCACCACCCCAGAGCCTTCGGCCAGCATCTTTCCTGTTCTGCTTAGGGTGCAGTGAAGGGCGGGGATAGAGCAAGCAGCCTCCAAGGACAGGGGACACGGTTCCAGCTGCCTGATCAAAGTCACACCGAAAGGCCTGAAGTTCTTTTCCCCTCTGGGTCTCCATCTCTGCCTCCACACAATTACAGAAGCTCTTCAAGGATTCTCCCACAGCGTCATTTAAGGCGGCCAAGAGCCTGGCCACCCCCGTCTCCCAGCTCTCACCAGATTCAGCTGGAGAACTTGCTTCTCTCTGATCAGTCGTCTGCCAGGACTGCATGCCCTTCACAGAGACTATAAATGACACTCCGGAGACTCCCTGTGCAGCCGCCACCGTCCCAGACTTTGTGCATGGACACAACCACTTTCCAGAGCCGGGATGGGGCCTCATGGTCACCCAGTGGGTCCTGGAGGGCTGCGAGGGACAAAAATGGTGGCCAACGTGTGAAGCAGATGAGAGAGGACCGTGGCTGTGGGGGATATCGGGTTGCTGGCTGCAGCTCTGCCTGGCTGTGGGGTGAAGGCACACACTGGGGGATTTCTGGGTCCTTATCTTAGAGTCAGGAGAGCAGAGGGGCTTGGGGGTCAAACAGCCCCAGGATTTGGGCTCAACCCATTACTCATCTGCTGTGTGACACAGGCAAGTCACTTTCCCTCTCTGAACCTCACATGTGAAAATGGGGAGCACTACAGCACCACCTCTTAGATCTGGGGGAGAACAGGATTTCACACAGCTCTGGGCACCACGCTGGGCACGGAGAAGGCACCTCCAGGATGGTAGATGTTACCACTGCCGACCAGACAGGCTAGGGGAACTCAGCAGCCTCCTGGGAGCCTGGAAACAGCAGGATGTTCCGTGGACTTGCCCTTTGGGGTCCTTCTTAGATTCTGTTTCTGTACTTGCCCTGGATTCTCCACACAGCAGCAAGAACAACTTAAAAACCCAAATCAGCTCACATCACTTTTGTGCTCAAAACCTTCCAAAGACTGCCCAATCGCAATGCACATAGAATAACATTCACATTGCCTCTGGTGACCTGCAGCATTGGCCAGGTGCTCCCAGGCTCCCCTCTACCCCTCACTCCTTGACTTCAGGTAAGGGGCCTCCTTGCTGCTCCACACACAGGCCAAGCTCCTTTCCACTGCGGGGCCTTTGCCCCCGCCGTTCCTTCTGCCTGAAACGCCCCTTCCTCAGCGCACTCACTCCTTTACTTCCCGTCTCTGCTCAAACATCTCTGCTCAGAGAAGGCTGGTCTAACCCCAGTCCCGCCGTCACCTTGACCCCGCCAACCTTCTTGGTTTCATTCATGGTATTTGTCGCGCAGAAGTCACGTGTTTGTAGCCTATTGTGTGTTCTCCCTTCAGAACACAAGCCTACAGCAGACAGGAGACTTAGCTTGTTCCCAACTGCTGGCAGGATGCCAGCACACACAAGGCCAAGGGCTCGACAGACGAGGCTTAGAAGGTGCAAATATCAGCTTATCTAATACGATCTTTTAGTGCAGAGAGAATCACAGCCCCATTTTACAGACGGGGACCACAAGGCTCAAAGAACTGAAGTGACTTGCCTGGAGCCACACGGCCGGTGGAACTGAGACAGGAATACAGTGCCCTGGCCCCAATCCCTTCCCAGGGCCTCCCAGCTGGGAAGAGCATCTGGGAGCAGCTTGGGCCACACCTGCCCTTGGCGGGACAAGGCCGGGTGTATTCCCAGGGCTGCCTACCCTTGACACGGGAAGGCTTTGGGTGGAAGTTGTTTTAAGACCCAGGAAATCAGGATGAGAGCAAGTGGTTGTGAACAATACACTGGACACCCCTGATGAGTGCGTTACATGGGGATGGACGCTGTCACCGGGGCCAGTGAAGAAGACCCAGACTACGGCGCGATGCTTGGTACCTGCCATAAATCACACGCTTTAACTTACGGGCGTTTCCATGTTCACAAATTCTGCAACTAAAACACGACTTCTCTCTTCCTTGAGCAGATGTTAATTTGCAATGCAGAAGCCTCCGTCTGTCGATGACTTTCCATTATCCTTATAGCTGTCCCCACGTACAGAGCTCGATAAAGTTACAAACCTGTCCTCTGGGAACACCAAGTCAATAACAGGGCTATCGATCAGGTGGTGAAACGGTCTCCACGCTCTCAAGTCGAGCAGCCTACTGGGCTGCACATGAGGGAGACTCACTGGGAGTCATGGAAACGGGGCCGCCGTAGGCTCTCTGCCTTGTGCCTTGGGTCCCCTTGGATCTACACGCAGGACTGGGGAGGGCGGCGGCTCTCAGAGACCAGGTTTTTACTGAAACTGAGCTGCAGAGACAATGTGGACACGGGGGTGGGGGGGTGGCTGTTTAAGGTATCGGTAGGCCCTAAAAAGGGCTTCAGGCCATGGGGCCCGGGGCCCCTGTGCTAGTTTACGTTTGGCAAAGACAATCACTTGGGTTGAAATCCACTTTCCAGCTGCAGGACCTTGAGCAAGTCACTTCAGCTCTCTAAGCCTGGAGCTCCTGGTACATAAAATAGAGGTGATCATAATACCTTTGCCGATCTCCCAAGGGGTGGGGAGGATTAAATTAAACAAATTAAGTAAAGTGCTAACCGCGTAGCTGGGCACTCATTACCCGCGAAGTACAAGCTGTCGCCGTTGGCTTTTTCGAAACTGAATTTTCCAGGTTACAGCTTTGCGCCACCTTCCTGCTGGGAGAGAGAGGTGAGTGACGTAGTAACTAACATTTCCCGGGCACTCTCCCTGGTGCAGGCACTGTGCAAGGCACCGAGGACACAGAGTTCAATAGGACACAGTCCCTGCCCTCCAGGACCTCCCAGCCCACCAGGGTCACAGGCACGGAGCAGACCATTCCCATGCGCGTGCTCGCTGCCCTGTCCGGGCAGAAGCCAGGTTCTGGGAACCTCAGGAGGCTGGGACAGCCGGGATCTTAGGGCTTCCATGTAGGAATAACCTGAGTGTTGAATGCTTACTATTTCCTTTTTTTTTTTTAATCATGATTACAACTTCCCTCTTACAAACGGTAGAACCAAGTCTCTGAGAGGTTAGGTTACTAGACGAGGAAAGGAAGGAGTTGGGCTTTGAACTAGCGTGACCAACAATACTGGTTTGCCTGGGACTTTCAGTGTCAAAGCCAGGAAAGTCCCAGGAAAACCAGGACAAGCTGGTCACCCTACTTTGAACTGTGCCCAAATGTATGGTCTTATCACTTCACTGTCTCTGCTGGTGAAGCCCTGCAGAGCTGGAATCCCTGCTCTCCTGCTGGAGGTTTAAGGCCGATCTTGGCGCCTCTGTTCTTTACTGTTGTTCCAAGGCCTGAGGTAAAGACAGCAGACACATCCCGGAAGATCCTTCCAGATCCTTCCTATACATTAGCTCGGGGCTGGGTGGGGGAGGGGATGCAGGGGCCACAGGCAGCAATTATGGGAAAAGTGGGGAATTGTAACTTGACCAGAGTCACAGAGCTAGGATGGGGCAGAATGGGGACACCGAGTTCATACCCTTGCTCATTCATCCTGGCTCTCTATCTCTGGAGAGGACCTCCTGTGAGCACCCGAGGAAACACAAGCTTCACTGTGGGTGTGGGTGTGGTACTGACCTCTGGGTTCCATACAGTGCCTGCTCAGCACTTGATTGGCATGTCAGGGGGCCAATGAGATTGAGGGTGGGCGGACCCCTCGGAGTGTTGGTGACAGCAAAGGGGCTGATTGGAAATGAGTCAGCTCCATGTGCTTGACGTGGGCCAGGTTTCCTCTGAGCCCTTCTCCAGCTTTGACTCACTCCTATGATCCCAGCCTTGCTCGGGCGGACATTGTGGAAGTCATTACGTAGAAGGGGGTTAGACGACAGTTATTTCGAAGGTGCCCTCAGAGTCACCTAGTCATCTGTCTCCTAGGAAGGCGCTTGATGGGGGCAGGGAGAAAAAGGGAAAAGCCACGGTCTAGCTTTTCAGCACTCTTCTCTGCTCCCGTGAAGCAGAAATTACCTCTCAACTCAGAATCACAGGCATTCCAGCAGAATGGGACCACGGACCCCACCACCACTTAGCAGGTGAAGACATTAGAATCCTATTTTGCCCCCTGCAGTTTCCTGGTCACCTCCCCAGACCATAGTGTTAGGGGGCAAAGGATTTGAGGGCGCATGACGTTCCCTGCTTCCAGCACTCTTGCTTATTATTGCTAAGGCCCCTCAGGGGGATCTGGCATCTGTGGCCCTAGAGCAGCAGGCCACATGCACACTGGAGCAGGAATCAGTTTCCCCTGGAAGACTTAGCACAATTGTCAGGTCCGATTCTGATTTAGTAGGTCTGTGTGCGGCCCAGGTTCCCAGGCCATGCCAACGTGGCTGATTTTGGACTTGACTTTGAGAATCATTGATCTATTCCATCCATGACAAATTACTTCCCCTCTTTGGAACCTCACTTTCCTCAGCTGTAAAAAGGGGCCAGTGCTGACCCGGCAGGAGTCCTATGGGCAGGGCTGTATGAGATAACAAAGGGAAAGGCATCTTCTTGTGTCTTGTACTTGGTAGAGTGTCAGCCATCGTGAAGGCCCCTCCTTCCTGCAAGGGTTGCTTCTCCCAATCAAGTGGTAAAGTAGATCAAATGTAATCTTTGCCCAACACTCAGTGTTAGTGGATGGAGAGTTATGGAAAACCCTCAAGCCCTGGGCTCATCCCCATGCAAAGAGGACTCTGAGATTCCGGCCGAAAGGGCAGGAGAATTCCCAAGAGGCGGCAGACACTAGATGGGCACTTTGAGTCTCCTTTGTCAGAGTCCGTCCTGGGAGATGCTGGCAGAAACCGCTATCAGCAAACAAAATCTTCCATCACGGCCAAGGCGGGGTTGAATCCTCCTCACTAGGGCTCCCCGCCCCCACCCCCACCCCGGCTCCTCTCTGGTTCTCTTTCTCTTGTCCGCTCCCACGCCCACCGACTCCTGCTTCCTCTCCCAGTGCAGGTTTAATAAGCTAATATCAAAACCATCTAGGCCTGGAGCTTTCAAAGATTTAAGACTTTTAAATGTGAAGCCCCTCATTATATCTGACTCTTTTCAATAAAAAAGGACCTGATAAGCCATTGATATGACACCAGTTATCAGTGGGATTTGTTTGATGTCGATTTGAAATGTGCACTGCTCGCTTTTTGGGGTAATGGAATCAAACACTTAGAACCGTACTAGCAGATCACTTTCCACATAAGAACATTAAATTGGAGAGGACCCCTGTTTGGGGGTTTATAAAAATAAAGCACTATTGTACAGTATGGCGTAGAGCAGGGGCTGCATATGCACAATTGACTTTCTTCCTATTAATCAACTACAATGTTTACCTTCTTATCCCAACCATTTCCAAACCATTCAAACTAAGAGGATTAGCATCGCATTTCTGCCAAGGTGTACTTTTATTTCAGCAAATACCACTTTCGCTCTAGGGGGAGATTAAAGGCATGAAAGAAATGGTTTCTTTATCGGCCGTCCTGTGTCGCACAGATTTAAAAAAAAATAAAAATTATCTGGTTTGAAAGAATACAGTGTCCTTGTCCAGGAAAAGCCGATTGCAAGAAGAGTTAAATTTCAGGACAAACAACATAAATTGTGAAGCATAATCCAATGTCAAGGCTGAGTATTTCTTGCCATGTAAATAGCGCTGATGGAGGAGTCATTTAGGAACCGGCGGAGAAGTGATCACCTTCACTTTGATTAGCTTGGAGCTTCCAAAGCTACGTCAGTGCTAGAGTTTAAATACGATGAGCTGTGCTGGTATGCATTCTCCTATATATGTAATCCCAGAGAATGTTTAAAATGTAATGTTTTCTGCCGTCTTTCTTTTAGAAATGGATGAATTTTGTAGAAAGCCAACTTGCAAAAACCATCCTTTCACTATCCTCTTATCAATAGCACATTAAAAACAATAAGTATTCTCTGTCTGAAGTATAGTGTCACACAGCTCATAATTTTCTCAAAGGTCCAGGGCAGCGGTTTGCACAGTGTGGTCTCTGCCAGCAGCATTAGTGTCCACCTGGGAATTTGTCAGAAATGCAAAACCTCAGGCCCCATCCTAGACCAACTGCATCAGAAATTCTGGGGGCAGGGACCTGCAATTTCAGGGGACTCTGATGAACCCTGAAAGTTAAGAACCCCTGGTTTAGGGCTAATTTTCTCCTATGACGAGAGAGGCCTAGAAAAAAACCATAAACTTACCTGAGGGTCAGACATCCTGTTTGTAAGAAAGCCAGGGCTAAAATCGGTACAGCGTAAATAGGGAATAAAATTCAGATGAGTCTCACTTCCACAAGAGAATGAAAACACGGATGGGCCAAAATAATTAAAAATTTTAAAGGAGAAACAGCAAAAGAACATTTGAATAATATAGAGATTAACCTCAGGACTCCTTTAAATAATTCCAGCCACCAAATACAATGATCCAGTTTGCAAATAAATTTATCTGCGTAGAGCTGCTCAGGACCGTATTGACATAATCGAAGTACCCATATACAGGCACACACATGGTCAGGGCGATGCAGAGCATCCCTATTTGAAGCACCAGCAGTTAGTGTCAAAGTGTCAGTGTCACAGGGTCTTAAAGAAGATCCTACAACCCTCCACCTGCCCCCCAAGGAGTGCTGAACAAGAGTGCACTTTTCATTGCATCCTCATCAGTTCTGGTCATTCTCATTTTATTTTTAATCCTTATTACTTTGTAAAACATACATTTGTTAACACTACAAACCTTTCTTTCTTATATAATTAATTGTAAGGCAATACTTCCTTATTGCAAAATTCTGGAAATTATAGAAGAGAATAAAGAAGATAACAAGAATCTATAAGCCCACCAGCCATGTAAATCCATTGTTTACAAGTATGTATTATCTTCTAACATTTTCCTGGACACGTTTTAAACATATTCATGATCACACTGTATATAAAATTATATATCGTGCTTTTTTCATTTAAGAATAAAATCTTAACATTTTCTTACGTCAAAAACTCTTTGCAAGATTAGGCCTTTCTGAAAAGAATAGGGAATTTGAAGACATATTAGCAGAAACTATTCTAAATCAAACTCAGTGTAAAAAAGAAATAAATGAACAGAGCATCAGTGAACAGCAGAAACAAATGTAAAGGGACCAATTATACATGTCATTGGAGTCCTTGAAGGAAAAGAGAAAGGGTACTGAAAAAAGTATTTGAAGTAATAATGTCCAAATATTTTCAAAATTGATTGAAACTATGAATCCACACATATAAGAAGCTCAGTGAGCCACAAGCACAAGAAACTTAAATAAAACTTCAAACAAAATATATCATACTCAAATTGCCTAAAATCGGCAATAAACAGAAATCTTAAAAGCAACCAGAGGGGGAAGAAAAGGCACAATATGTATGAAAGAGCAAAGATGGGGATGGCAGCAGATTTCTCAGCAGAAACAACACAAACTCAAAGGCAGTGGAGGAATATCTTTAAAGTACTGAAATAAATAATTGACAACCTAGAATGCAACAAATAAATTTTCAAAATCAAGGCAAAGTAAAGACTTTTGAAGACACTCAAAAGCTGGAATAATTCATCACCAACAGACCTGAACTATAAGGAATATTCACGGAGGTCTTTTAAAAGGAAAATGAACCAGATACAAACATACATCCGTACAAAGGAATGTAGGGGACTGGGAATGGAGGCTACATGGGTAAAAGCATAAAAACTTTTTCTTATTTTTTAAATATCTTTAAAAGATAATCACTGTTTAAAGCAAAAATGAGAGCAATGTTCTCTGGGGTTTATAATGCATGTGGAAGTAAAACAATTGACATGATAGCATAAAAGCCAAGAAGAGAGATGAAACTATACTTTTATAAAGTCCTTTACAATATACGCAAAGTGTTATCTCTTGAAGATAGAATGTGATATTAAAGTGTGTGCTATAAACCTTAAGTCACCTACTAAAATAACACAACAGAATTATCTCTAATAAGTCAATAAAAAAAGGTACAATACAATCATAACAAAACACAATTCATCCAAAAAAGGCAGAAAAGGGAGAAATAAGGAACAAAGAACAAGCAGGACAAATTAATAGAAAAATTTTAGATTTAAATCCAGTAATATCAATAATTACATTAAATGAAAATGATCTAAATACCTCAATTAAGAGGCAGACATCGTGCCTAGATCATTAATATCAGACAAAGTAGATTTCAGAGCAAAGAATATTACCAGGGATAAAGGCAGTTACTTCATAATGATTAAGGGATGAATTAGTCACAGGGACATAACAATTCTGAATGGTTATGCACCTCATAGCAGAGTTTCAAAATACATGGAGCAAAAACTGATAGAATTACAAGGAAAAACAGAGAAATCCACATTTATAATGGGGATTCTAACACCTTCTCTCAATAACTGACAGAACAAGTAGACAGAAAATCATTAAGGATACAGAACACTTGAACAAGACTGTCAACCAATTTGGTTGAATCGACATTAATAAAATATTCTACCCTACAACAGCTGAATACACTTTTTTTTCTCAAACGCATGCAGAGCATTTACCCTGGGCATTAAAAAAGTGTCAATAAATTTTAAAAGACTCACATTACACAAATTGCATTATCTGACCACAATGGTATTAAGTTAGAAATCAATAACAGAAATACATCTGTTAAATCCCCAAATACTGGGAAACTAAATACTACATTCTAAGTAGCCATGGGCCAAAGAAAATATCAAAAGGGAAATTAAAGCATATTTTGAAATAAATGAAAATGAAAATAAAACATACCAAAATTTGGGGGGTAGCTAAAGCTGTACTTGGAGGAAATTTTATAGCACTAAAATACCTATTTAGAGAAGAAGAAAAGTTTTAAATCAGTGATTCCAACTTCCATCTTAGGAAACTGGAAAAAGAAGAACAAAATAAATTAAAATCAAGCATTAATAAAGCTCAAAGCAGAAACCAAAGAAGAAGCAAACAAAACACCATGTAGAAAATCAATGGAACCAAAGCTGGTTCTTTGAGATCAATAGAATGATAACACTCTGCCCAGATCAATTAGGAAAAAGAGAGAAAAGACACAAATTATCAATATTAGAGATGAGAGAGGTGATATGAATACACACACTACAGATATTAAAAGGATAATTAGGGAATATGTGAACAACTCTAGACCAATTTATTCAACAACTTATAAGAAATGGAAAAATTCCTTGAAAGACAGAAACTACCGAACCTCACACACACACAAAAATTAGGTAACTTGAATAGTCTTATATATATGAAAGAATTTGAGTTTTTAGTTAAAAACTTTCACACAAATAAAACTCCAGAATCAGATGGCTTCACTGGTGAATTCTACTAAACCTTTAAAAAGAAATATTACCAATTTCGCATTTTGTATCCTAGAAATTTGAAGAGGGAAGAATATTTTCCAACTCATTTTATAAGGCAAACATTATTTTGATACCAAAAATTATTACACGGAAAGAGATCTACAGACAGGTATTCCTCATATACATAGATGCAAACATTCTTAACAAATTTTAGCCAATAAAATGCAATAATATATATATTTTAAATAATACACAATGACCAAGGTGGCTTTATCTTAGGAATTCAAGGTTGCTTTAACATTCAAAAATCAATTAATGTAATTCACTACATTAGACTAAATATAGACTAAAAAAGAGAGGTAATATGATTCCCTCACTAGATATAGCAAAAGCATCTGACAAAATCCAACACCTATTCCAGGTAAAAACACTTAGCAAACTAGGAATAGAATAAAAATTCATCAACATGCTAAGAAGCATCTACACAAAAACCCAAAGTTAACATCATAAGTAATAGTGAAAGATTGAAGGCTTTTCCCCAAGATTGGGAACAAAGCAAGGATGATCACGATTCAACTTCTTACTGGAAGTTCTAAAGGTAATAAGGCTAGAAAAAGAAATAAAATGGATCCAAATGGAAATAAATAAATAAATTGTTTTTATTTGCAAGTAACGTGATTGTCTACATCAAAAATCTTACGGAATCTATAAAATGTTACTAGAACATAAAAATGAGTTTAGCAAGGTTATAGGATACAAGATCAAACTACTAAAAATCAGTTGTATTTCTATATACTAGCAACAAACAATTGGAGATTGAAATTTAAAAATACCATTTACCTATAGCATAAACCATGAAATATTTAGAGATAAATATGATGAAAGGTGTGTAAGACTTGTACGCTGAAAACATTGCTGAGAGAAATTAAAGACCTAAATAAATGGAGAGCTATTTTGAGATCAAGGATCAGAAGATTCAATATTGTTAAGATGTCTATTTTATGCCAAATTGATTTATAGATTCAATCAAAGTCCAGCAGGATTTTTTTTTTTTTAGGCATTCACAAGTCTAAAATTCATATGGAATAGCGAAAGACTAAGAATAGCCAAAAAGCTTTAAAACAGAAGAACAAATCTGGAGAACTTACATTGCCTGACTTCAAGGGCTTATTATAAAGACACAGTAAACAAAACAGTGTAGTACTGGTGTCAAAATAGACAAATATATAAATAGGTCAGAATAGAGAACCCAGAAATAGATCCACGCATACATGGTCAATTCATTTTCAACAGAGGTGCAAAGACAATTTAATGGAGAAAGAATCAGTTTTGTGCCCAAATTATGCTAAAACCATTGGAGAGCCACAAGCAAAAATGAACTTTGACCCCTACCTCTCACTCTATACAAAAATTAACTCAAAGAGCCTCATAGAGCTAAAAGTGAAACCTAAGATTATAAAACTTCTATTGTGACCTTGGAGTAGGCCAATGTTTCTTAGAAACAGCACAAATTCATGATCTAAAAATGGAAAAACTGATACACTGGACTACATCAAAATTAAGAAGGTCTACTCTTTGAAAACACATTAAATGACAAGCCACAGTCTTGGAGAAAATACGTGCAAATCACATACCCGATAAAGGAGTTGTATCCACAATATATTTTTTGAAACTCTCAAAAATTCAGACATAAGAAAATAAAGCTCAATTTAAAAGCTAGACAAAAAATTTAAAGAGACGACGCACCCAAGAAGATGTATAGACGGCAAATAAACACATGAAAAGACGCTCAACATCGTTAGTCTTTAAGAAAATACAAATTAAAAGTACAATGAGATATCATCACTCACTTATTAGAAGGTCTGAACTTAAAAAGACTGCCTGTACCAATCATGGGCAAGGATACATAGCCAACATGCACTGTTGGTGGGAATGTAGAATGACACAACCACTTTGGGAAAGAGTTTGGCAGATTCTTTAAAAGTTAAACACACACCTACCATTATGACCCACTCACTCTGTTCCTAGGTATTCACTCCAACAAAATGTAAGCACACGTCCTTACAAAGGCTTGCACTTGATTATTAATGATAACTTTATTTGTAATGGCTCAAAACTGGAAACAACCCAAATGTCCATCAATATATGAAAGATAAGCCAATTGTGGTTTACCTATATAATGGAATACTACTCCGCAATTAATAGGATTCAACTACTGAAACACACAATAAAGTGGATGGCTCTCAAAATAGCGATGCTAGACAAAAAAGCCATAAACCAGGCAAGTAAGTGTTCATACTGTATGATTCCAAATAAAATGCTCGAAACCGAAATCTGATCTATAGTAACAAAAAGCAGATGAGTCGTTGCCTGAAAGTGAGGGGTGCTGGGAAGGGACTGGAGGAAGAGATTGGAAAGGGTCCCAAGGTAAACTTTGGGGGTGGTTAAATGTACACAATATCTTCATTGTGGTCATAGTTTCACAAGTGTATACACACATCACACCTTATCATATTGTACATTTAAATACGTGCAGGTTTCTGTATGTCAATTACACCCGGAAGAAACTGTTTTAAGAAAAAGTCTGTAAAATATTTACAAGAAAGAGCATAAAATAGTTTGTGGTCTGGATAGCAATAATTTTTTATTTTTTTATGGTTATAGTCTACCTTGTTCCACAAAGAATTTTAAGACGTCCCCCAAGAATTGGATATTTTTGTAGCTTCCTTTCGGTTTCCTCTGATAAATAACACTGCAGTACACACCTCTGACTATAAAGCTTTCCTTCTTCATTCCATACCACTTTCTTGGGATATATTCCCAGAAGCGAAACTACTGATTTAACAGATACGAACATTTTATACATTGCTAAATTGCTTTCCAAAAGAGAAAGTTAGGCCAATTTATACCAGTTATGAGTTTCCATGTCCCTGTGCTAGTGTCAAGCTCAGAATTCTCATTTTAAAATGTTAATTTGATATGTTAAAATATTTCATTTTTTTAAGTAAATTAAAATATCTTTTTCAAGTATATACTATTCATTTGTGTTTTGCGGTGGGAAAATTTTCTTTTCTTTTTTCTTTTGCCAATGGTCTGTCAAGATCATGGTGATTCCTTACCAATGAAGTTACAATATATTAAATCTGTGAACCTTTTGTCATATATTGGGAATACTTTTCTTACATAGCTTGGGTTGGGTATGTTTTTGGATCTGTTTTATTTGTTTTTCACCATATAGAAATTTTCCCTTTTTTTGTGGTCAAATCTCTCTATCTTTTCCCCTTCCATCCTTCATAAATTTGAAACTTGGAAATATCTCCCTACTTTAAAATTTTCATAAACGTTTGCTGAAATTCTAGTTTCCTTTTTTGATGTTATTTGTTACAATAAAAAGAAATTGAACTCTATAATCCTTGCAGAATTTATGCAGGCATATAATGTATATAGGTTTCACATCTCTATTTTTCCCCTCAAATAGTAAACCAGCGGCCCAAGCACTGTTTGTGCATAATTCCTAAAGAAAGGGAATCTTGGGTGATGTCTGGGGGCGGGGGAGGTAGAGTAGGGCATGTTGGGCTGTGACAAGCCGAGCTGCAGAAAACTGTGTGACTCTCCATCACCTACCCCCAAAGGAGAAGGGTAGAGAGGATGAAGCTACTTGCTTGAGCATCTTAAATTTTGTTACTAGGCCTTTTCATTTGACATGTATTGCAGAACCAAAAAAACCTAGTGATATTCGGAAAAAGGAGGTGATAAAAATGCAGCATAAGGAAGAAATGGACTTTCCTGAAGGTGGTTGGTTTGACAGGCATCAAGTTCACTGGCACAAGAATGGTGGGTTTCTCCACAAGACCTCACCACTCAGTCAAGGAACCAGCAAGAGTTCAAGGTCCCCTGTAAACTCTGCAAGTTCAACAGCGGAAAGCCCAGAACAAGTTTATTTGCCTCACATAAAGTAAATCCAGAGGTGGGAGTCCAGGGCCTGGCCAAGGGCAGCTCAGGAAAGCCAGCAGAGCCCATGTTTCCTCCGGGCTCCCTCTCCTGCATTCCCAGGAGACAGCGAGTATTTCTGGCTTGTGGACTCAGTGTTTCAGGGAGGAGGAGGGAGGAAGATTGAAAAAGCAAATGGACCCGCCCCCTCCCTTTAAGGAGACTTCCTGGAAGTCTTAGGTCTTATGGCCAGATTTCATTGCATGTCCTCACAGGCAAGGGATGCTGGAACATTCTTCCCAGTGGATATTGGGGTGCTCCCAACAGTTGCTGCCACACTTTCAACCTCGGGCAAATCGTTCCCTCCCCCAGGGCCACACCTTTCATAGTTATAAAATGAGCAAGTTACATCAACCGATCTCCAAGGATTCCTTTATCCGGTGGTAGGTTCTTAGAGAGCAGGTTGCACATTCCAAGATGTTAGTATTTCCCTCCCCCACTCCCAACCCTCCTCCTGCCCCCCAGTTCTCTTGCTAATAGCTCAGAGCCTTAGTCTCCTCAGGTATAAAGTAAGACAATTATACCTGTCTGTCTAGTTGCTTGGAGGACTGAGTCGAATAAGGCATGTGAATCACCTCACACATAACAAGAGGGGAGGCAAAGGTAGCAGAATAGGGAAAGGCACCTCTCTCCTGTTCTCCTGGGTAGGCTGACCTTCCTACTAACATGATTAAAATAGAGTCTAACCACTGTTTCAATTGGCCAAGCTGAACCTACTGAAGGAAAAAATTAAAATCCTCCTACAGATGTTGAAGTAAATCCTGCTTCTGAGGTTCTGGAAGGGTGGCTTATTTTTTCCCAAACTCAGATCCTGGAAGGAAAACAAATACTTAGGTTTCGAAAAACCATATGTTCCCTGCATCCATCTGTCCATCAAGGTCTCCACTCCAACATTTGACAAATTCGTGCACCAAATGCTCGGTGTGCCTTGGCCTTCAAATTTTTCTCTGGGAGATCCTTCTTCAAACAAAACTATAAAAGAAAGAGGAGAAGAGTGTAGCTGTGCCCTGCCCCAGCTGCTGGAGGTTTGGGGTGCAAACTCTTCAATCCTCCTCTGTCTAGTAGAAGGGTGACCCAAGTGGCCAGCTGGCACCCAAGTGCCCTTGTTTTCTACCATGCCAGTAGCGCTCCAAGCACACCCCAGGCTGGACTCAGGGATGCGACTGGCTCACCTACCTTCCACCCCACATTTTAGACGGTCTGGACAGCAAGGCTGCTCAGCCCAACCTCAACCAGGCTGAGGGGGAGAAGCTGGAGGGGAGAGGCCCCTTTTAGCTGGCCCTGCCTAGTCTCTGGACAAGTGCCCAAAATGCCCAAGGAGATAAGAGGGAATAAAAAAATAGGAGACAGAAAAAGCTAGAGGCTGCCCACAATGCCTCAGTGTAGGGAGCCTGCCTAGGAATGGCCCACAGCTGTCAGAGTGCCACCAGAACCACTGGCCACGCTGCTCCCAGAAGGAGGGAGAGGAGGAGGAAAGCAGAGATCCCCATACCCGTCCTCCACCCTGAGCCGCCATGACAGACAGGTTCAGAAGTCCCTTCCTATGGAAACATGAGGATGGGCCGTGAAGGCTCCCCCATGCCTCTGTCTCTCCCCCAGCAAAAGCCCCTACCCATACCCTCTAGGGAACAGCAAAGCTTCATTTGTAAAGCAATTATGTGGTGGGAAGAGACCCAGAGTTCGGAGGCACCTGGATAACCTATGTGAATTCAAGGATGCTTCCAGCCCAACTTCTAAGATGCAGGAGTCAACCCAACTCCGCATTAATACCAGGCTTGCATTTCAAAACAAAAAAGAAAACCACATGAAATCACAAACAACTTCAAGCACCAGCAAGGGTGGTACAAGGAATAAGTGTCACTCAAGGATTGTGATCAAGGACCGTAGAATGGTTCCCTACAAACCCACCTAAAAGTGAAACAAGGTTTTCGTATGAGGTACAATGCTAAGCCTGCCCATTTACCCGAATGTCCTGGTTCAAGTGAGGAGAGCCACTTGGCCCTGCAGCTGTGACCTGAGATGGATACACCCTCGATTCATACCCCAGAGCCAGTGTCTTCTGACACCGGACTGTGTCACACTGTGCTCTTCCCCTGCCCCCCAGAAGGCAGGGCCCACACAAGGCCACCCCTCGGCCTGAGTCCTAAAAGAGCAGACACGGGGTCAGAGTCCAGCTGACCCTCAGCCTATGTGTGATGTCAGCAAAGAGTGAACCTCGGTTGTTGTGGAGATTTGGGGTATGGACTAGTGTGGGAAAGCTAAGACTGACCCTATGGCACCTGGCAGACCGCAGGTGGCCACCTCCCTGCCCACATCTGTGTTTGTGGGTGTTAGAAAGAGCACTGAAAGAACCCAGTCAGAGAACTTGGGTTCAAGTCTTGGTTCAGCCCTGCCTTAGCTGATAGCTTTCCTCAGCCACCTCACCTCCCTGAGCCCCGGGCTTTGTCACCTGAAACAGTTCTAAGGACACCAGTGACCTCCAGGTCACTCAGGCCAGTGAGCATCCCTCCATCATTTTCCCTCCTGCCACGTTCACCACTGGCCATCACTTCCTCCTGGACCACTCTTGCCTTGCCCCCTGTGGTGGAATGCTCATTTGCTCTCTCCTCTGGTCTCTTTTGTTCCATATCTTTTGCAAACTGTCCTCTCCTAAATGTTGGGGTCTTTCAGGGCCCCCTCCTCAATCCTTACCTCTTTTCATACGGTTCACTTCCAGGAGACCTCACGCATCCGGGGCTGTGATGATCACACCTAAGTTGTGGCCCCAAGACACACCTCCGCATTCCTCCCCTCTGTGGTCCACACCATGTAGTCCCTTCTGCATCTCCACCTGGACGTCCCAAAGATACCTCAAACGGCACACCTGCAAAACAGGACCCATGGTCTCCCCTAACCCGGCCACCTTCCACCCCTCACCCACTGAAACCGACACACATTGAGCCCGAGACCAGAAACGTCTGAATCATCCTTGACTCGCCCCCACCCCTGAACCAGCCATATCCAATCTCTAAATAAGTCCTGTCTACAGCTCTTCCTAAATATCTCTCCAATCTGCCGTTCCTCTCACCTGTCCCTCCCTCACCTTACTCTAGGTGACCATATCTGCTCATCAGGATCTTGGCAATAGTCTCTCACTTGTCCGCCACCCCCTGTCCTGCCTCTCTCCAATCTGGAGTCCATTCTACTGTGAAAGCGATCTTTCAAAAATGGAAATCTAACCGTGTCATTGTCTGGCTTCAAACTTTGCAATGGCTTCTCATTTTTCTGAGGATAAAGGCAAAACTCCAGGACCTGTCTATCCCGCCTTATCTTGCACCATCTCCTCCTCTCCACTCCTCTCTCCCTGGACTTCTCGCAGTCCCGCACATACATATCTCTGCCCCAGGACCTTTGCACAGCCCATCCCCCCTACCTGGAATGCTCTTCCCTCCCCCTTTGCCTAGTAATATCCCACACAGCCTCCAGACTTCAGTTTAATGTCTGCTCCACAGGGAAGCCTCCTCCAATCTCCTGAATGGGACCAATTCCCCTCTCCTCTGAGATAATTAACCCACTGGTTTGAATGCTTATTTAATGTCTCTCCATTTAAGTCCCATGAGGACAGTCATCACGTCTTTTTATTTTTTTCCCACTGTGGTATTCCCAGCCTCTAGCACATTGGGTGGTACAAAGTAGGTGCTCAATAAATACTTGCTAGAAAAACAAAAAGAATAAAATTGAGAAAAATACCTCCCACATGGCACTGTAGGAACCTCTGTGTGAGACACTACTTTGCTGGCTTCATTAGTAAACCAAGATCCTATTGGTCAGGAGCCAGTCTTATTCATCTTTGTTTTCTCCGGACTCGGCCAAGACCTGAGATTAAAACTTGGTGATTGAATGTTGTATGTGCAAATGCTCCCATCGTACAATTGTAGGTCATTAAAACTGTGTCCAGGTAAACGTGAAGTGAAAATACTGAGTGCAGAGGTAGTGTGGCTGACAGAAAAGCTTTGAAATGACAGACCTGCTGGAAACCCTGCCCCTGCCACTCAGCAGCTGTGTGGCTGTGTGAGAGGTGCTGTACCTCTCTGAACCCCACTGGAATTGAGGAGCTGGAAGCAGACTCTTAAATGTTCCTGATTGTTAATGGGCCAGAAAAGCCAATCGCTGTGTCCCTGTGTCCTATGTCTGAATCCAATTTCTCCAGTCTGATTTCCCTCCTAAAGGCCCCACCCCTTGGTAATGTCCAGATTGAAACAGACACGTCTGGATCCTTCTTGAACTGCAGACGTCAGCCCTCCGTGGAGCCTGATCTGGGAGCAGGAAGGGGGCAGTCCACTGTCACATTTCCTGCAAGACCCGGGGTCCCCTTCCTGACGGGCCGCTCTTCTGCTTTGACATCCCAGGTACCATGCCGGTAGCTCCACAGCAGAATCAGACTGGGGTCCAGGTGGCAGCCAGTGAACTGGATTTTCCCCCTGCATTTGCCAAGCCTCTTAGCACAAAGGAGTGCCGATTTCCTTTTCTCTGCCGCCCTAAACCCGAGAGGACAAAGGGACACACAGGCAGGTGGAGAGGCCCAGATCCACGTGGACATGAAGACATTTTATAACCGAGGGTGACCTCTAGCTCTGGCTGGAAGAGACTCAAAGGGCAGAATAATGAAGTCAAGAAAGAATCAGAACAGAAATAATCCTAGCAGTCTCATTCAGCGCTTGTTTCCTGCGTCAGGGCCTCACAGGCATCCGCTCTTGAACCTTCACTACAACTGTATGATAAAAGGACCATGTGCGTCCATGTTTGACAAAGAGGGGAACAATCTCAAACAGTCCTGCAACCTGCCCACGGTTACACAGCTCATGACTTGCTGAACCTGGACTCAGGCTCAGGAGGGCTGGTTCCAAGCAAACAGTGTCTTAAGGTTAGAATGTTACTGATGGCTGTCACATGCTAATCCTGTATGCATGCGTGCATACATTCATTCATTCATCTCGCTGTTGAGAGCCTGCTCTGTGCCAGGCTCTGAGCTTGGTGCAGGGGGAGACTGAACAAAACCTAGTCCTGTAGTCGAGTGGGGAGAATAGTGAGTCACCATCGTACAAATACATAATCATCACAGACTGTGAAATGTACCGAGGGAGCGGTACGGGGTCCTGGGCTAGGGGCTGGGGAAACTGTGGTTGGGGAAAACTCCCAAGAAAGGACCACTGGGCAGCACAGTTTGCTCAGAGAACACCAATGGTTCAGGGTCCACCACGGGAGCAGGCAACCGTGTTTCTGTGGCACAAAGGTGCCAGGGCTGTCCGGGCAGGTGCAGGTGGGGGCAGAGGCAGCAGGCAGAGCCAGCGAGCTGAGCCTGACAGCCCCTGATTTTGCCCAAATGATAACCTGCTGAAGGAAATGATCTCCCAGGCCCCCGGACCTCCCGTCTAATTGCAAACCACGCAACCTTAGCCGCAGCAAGATCTGCAGATAGCGAGCACTGTCATCGCCTCCACCGGCCTCACTGGCGCCCGCCCCGCCCTGTGCCCTGAAGCAGGAGGACGCACGCCTGCTCAGGGCTCAGCGCCTGGTCCAGGTGAATGTCAGAGAGCCAGGGACCCCAGCAGGCCTCTCCGGTCCTCTCCCCAGCACTCAGATCCCCCAGGACTTCAGCAGAGGGTATGGCAGCGTTTCCTGGGGCAAAACCACTGGGGAGATGTCCTGACTGTTCACTCACAGAGTTCTCCAGAAGGGCCCCAGGCTTGGGCATCAGAGCAAGTGGAGTTTCAGAGAGGGCACGACACCACCTTTGGATTTTATTCCAGAGGTAGAGACAGATCAAACTACAACTTTCCTTGCCCTTTGTCATGCTGCCTCTCTTGTTTATCACAAACAAACTTGGCCTTCCTGTGTTGCAGGTTGTTGACCTAACAGGAAGCAGGGCTGCGATGGCCAGGACTTGGGGCTTTGGGACATGAAAAACTGGTTGTTCCTTACGTGGAGAACCCTCTCTTCTGCACACCTTTTGTAACGTTTCATTTCTTAATTACATAAGAAATATACATATGTGAATTACAGAAAAATGAGAAAGAGATGAGCAAGAAAGAAGCAAGTAGAATGTCTAGTAATTTCACCATCAGGGAAAAACACCTGTGATGTTCAGCCACGTGCATACCTGTGTTTACAAAAATGCATCATGCTCTACATGCTATTTGGAGCATGCCCTGTACACATTTTTCATGCCATGGAATATCCTTCTGCAATATCATTTTCATGGGCTGCATACTCTTCTAATAAAGATCGCTGCCACAATTTATTCAACTGATTACCGGTTATGGGGCATCTCAGTTGTTTCCAGTATTTCCTATTAAAAGAACCCTAGGGCTTCCCTGGTGGCGCTGTGGTTGGGAGTCCGCCTGCCGATGCAGGGGACGCGGGTTCGTGCCCCAGTCCAGGGAGATCCCACATGCCGCGGAGCGGCTGGGCCCGTGAGCCATGGCCGCTGAGCCTGCGCGTCTGGAGCCTGTGCTCCGCAATGGGAGAGACCGCAACAGTGAGAGGCCCGTGTTCCGAAAAAAAAAAAAAAAAAAACCCTATAAGAAGTAGCCCTGAAGCTAAATATTCATGTGTACTCCGAGCACTTTTTGCAGAGCCTAACAGTTTAGCTGCCAATTTCATTAATCAATGATTAACAGGGTGCTGGAATGGGAAAAGAACAGGGAGGGATGCCTGTCTGCATTTCTAACCACAATTGGGGGTGTGTATTGGGGTTTTGGGGGGAGGTTCAAATAGATGAGTTTCTTTGGAGCTATTTTTAACTCGAGAATTCCAGTAAACAAGAAAATGTTGTCCTGCGGGGAGTTTAGGTTTCCTTGGGTAAATACCAGTATTATTTCCCTGTTAGAGAACCCCCCTTAACTGGCAGTTTCCACCTCCATAAAAATTGCTGAGTATTAACCCAACGGGCTGGGAAGGAGAAACAGCAGAACAGCCTAGTTCAGGCTGAGTGAGAACCTCAAATACCTTAGACTTTGGCGCCCATAAAACCAGAGCTAACAGTGGATTCATTTTCATTTTTAAAAAGTCCTCACTGTTCTTTGCCTTGGGTGGTGTATCTCCAGAAGGATTTGGAGTCTTTGTTTGATTATTAATAGTAAGTAGTTCGCGGACTGGACTTCACTTTACACTCCATGAAAATAAAGGTCCTGGAAGGGTGGTATCACACGGGCAGACATACGTGCCTGAAGCCTGGAATTCCCGAGTCCCTGAGCACTTTGATAGAAGGAAAAGAATTCAAGTTTCTAAATGTCAGTGGCAGAGAGAGGAGTGGGGAAGGCCGAGTGCTGAAAGGGGGCAAGGAATTGTCCAGAAGTCATAGGTGAAGTGGAATTCGGGGCCGGAGGCACCCAGGCTGGCTTTGAACTCCACCTTCATTCTGCAGCTCACCGTACCGCCCTTTGCTTTGACCACCTAGATGAGACCAATAACGCCCACCAATCCTGGCCCTGCAAATGGGGCCTCTGATCGAGCTAATGCGATTTCTAGGGCTTTCTATGGATTCTCTAGTTCTCTTGGAGGAGCAGCACTTGGCTATTTGATCTCTGCTCCAGCGGGAACAAGGCACTCGTTCCCCCAGCCGTCGAGAGTGCCAGCTCCTGATGGCTCCCAGCCGAGGCCCTCTCCTGGATCTGCCCTCTGCCGAGGAAGCTGCCTGGCCCAGGGTTCTGCCCCTCCCCAGGGACAGGCCCCCCAGCTGGGGAGAGGCTGACCAGTGACACAAGACCCATCGCCCTGTCTCAGTTCAGGACCACTCTGAGGGCCGTCCAGCTCCAGAGCGTCCACCACCAGCTGAGCTCTCAGCTGCCACTCCTCATGTCAACGTCTCCCTCTGTCCCCCCTGCATCCTTCCACACCTCACAGGCACTGTTCCCAAGGGCACCACCTGTGAACTTTCACCTGAGTCTCTTTCCCAGGAACAGACCTAAGAGTCTTGCCCACAATTTTTTTTAATGCCATTTATTGAACCCACTGCTTGTCATGCCTGTAAACCGTTTCAATCACTGACCCTTACAAGGTCCTACAAGGTAGGTGTTAACGTCCTCTCTTTACAAGGGGGAAGAAAACTCCAGAGAAGTTGGAGGTTAAATCATGTGACCAAGGTCACAGAGGCCATCAGAACTTGAACCCAGGGCAACTCCAAGACTTGGCTCCTCTAACACATCGTGCTCTCCAGAGACCTGCCCACAGACCTTCAGGATGCCATCCATGGTTTCCTTGACGACATTCTCATCCTCTCTCACTCTCTGTTCCTCTCCGTACACCCCCTCCCCCCATCTCTCTCTCCCCCCATGTCTCCTTGTTTATACCTCTTTATGGCATTTAAGTCCTGCATTTCCTATGACTTATGGGTCCAAGGTTCTTACAAGCTCCGTGAGGCAGACCCTGTGCCATACGTACTGTTGAGTCAACTATAGTGCCCGTCACGCTGCCTGTCACATAACAGACACACAGGAGACAGTTAGTAAATTGAGTTGATCGACTCTTCACGAAAACAAAATCCCCATCTCCTCAGGGTTTCTGGCCATATGGTTTATGAAAAGAAATGCCTGCTCAGAGATCTGCAGGATATATTTAATCGTCAGCGGCACACATAGCAATGCGCTCTTTAAGGACAATCGAAAACCCTGGATTCAATTTTGAGATTATAAAACGGACTTCTAGAAGCAAGAGCCCTTGCTCAGGTTTTGAATGTGACACAACTTCTAAAGACATGTGTAAACAAATTCTAGGACATTAAACTCTGAAACAGAGCTCAATCCCAAAGGCCAAAAGAAAAGCAATCACTGCATAGAAGGATGAAAAATCTCTCTCTCCCTTACCTCTGGCATCAGAGGGCCAGATCACAGTTTATTACCTGGCTGGGTCACCAATCTACAGCGGGTTTCCTATGACCCATGTTCCTCCTTCTGGAAAGCCATCCTCCCTGCCATCTATATCATTGACCAAGCCCTCACCACATGCCAGGCATTGAGCTAAGCTGTGTTGGAACGTTACACCACTTGGTCCTCCCAAGAGCGTTCTAAAGTAGGTACCATTGTTATTCCCATTTTAAGGATAGAGACGGTATAAGCAAATTGCCCAAAGTTATAGCACTAGAGAAGTGACAGAGCTGGGATTCAAAGCCAGGGCTATGACCAGAGCCAAGAACTAGCTGCCTGCCTGACATGGCAGAAGCATGGAAGTCGCTGAAGCACGAGCCTGGATCTCCCTCACCCCAGACTTGCCAAGAGGCAGATAAACAAGCATTTTGCTCTCTAATTCCTTAAGTCGGTTGCAAGACAATTCTACACGGGTTCCTTGTGCTTCTGCGTGTCGTGCGTGACTACCTTTGTCCCCAACTATCTTTTCAGGGATATTTGAATTGAACACAGCCTCAGGAAGCAGAGATATGGTCTCCTTCCAAGACAAAGGACAGGTTGGTTAACTGACCGGCATAATAAGATCATGTCTGCGTTTGGGCCCAGTTCTGAAGGCGTGTTGCCCACTCTAGGAGCTCCACGTTGCCTAAGCTGGCGGCTCCTCTCTTGTACTGCAGCTCGTTGCCTGTGCAGGGCATCACCCGGCCCACATCACATTGCCCTGTAGGAACTGGGTCTTAGAGAACTGCTGCCAGTACTGATACGCTGGCTCCTGCTGTTGCCCTGGGTAATAAACCGTCCTTGGTCTCTGACCCAGCAGTCTCGTGTCTTCTTCCAGCATCCATGAAACTGCAGGAGACTCTCTTGTTAACTTACAAGCAGGATAAAAGTCTCAAACCCTCCACAGTTCTTGGCAGTTTTCTTCACCCTGGAGCAGCAGCAACCCCTCTGGGCTGGGAGTCCCGGGAAGGTCCTCCTGGGAGGTGGGGCCCTTGGAAATGGCAGCTATGAGCTCATCGCTTCCAACACTTTCTCCACCGCTAGTCATCCTGAGGGAGACACAAAATAAGAGGAGCATGGAAGCATAAAAGTTAAAAGTCATGTAGATGAAGGTGATGACGATGGTGACAAAGAGGAGGAGGACGATGGTGACAACAGTTTCCAGAGTTGCTGCCGCGCGCTGAGCACCTGCTGCCGGCCAGGCACACACACTGTCTTCTTTGACACTCACAGCAAACCTACAAGGTGGCTGGATGCAAACTCCCTCACCTCCTTCTGAAATCCTTACTCCAATCTCACTTGCTCAGCGTGGTCATCCACCCTGCTTGAATTACAGTCTCTAATCTCACTCCACATCCTCTTCTCACACATATTCTCAGTCCCCTTAACTTGGTCTATTTTTCCACATTACATTTTTTACCTTATAACATTCTATATAATTTACTAATTCATTATGTTTTTGCTTATGGCCTATCTCTCCAAGTTGCATGGATTTTTGTCTATTTTGTTCACAGATGTACCCCACATCTGTACGTAGAAGAGTGCCTGGTCATAGTAGACTCTCAATAAATATTAGCTGAATAAATGAATGTATAAACTTGGATTTCTGTGTTTGGGGGAGTGTCTGGACGTCCATGGACTTTAGATTCCACAGCCTTGAAATGAGAGCTTGGTGGCTTCCCTGCTTGACCCATTTCTGAAATGCTGGGGGCTCCACAGATGTTAAAGCATTAATCTTCCTGTAGGGCTGCATGACAGAGGCATAATTTCATTTTGTCAACCGTTTCAGCTTAGATTTGATTCCTTAATCAGTCACTCATTCATTTAATCAATTAAGAGTTTTCAAATGTCTGGTTCTGAGCACCATCAGTGAGCCAGTTGGACGGGTTTCTGGCAGATTCAGGACCACATGGAACGGAGATGGTGCTCATCACAGTGAGGTTCTGCATTTCTAACAGCTGGAGAGAGCTGCCACGCCCCTGGCGGCTTTGGCTCTGCAGGGGGTGTGGACACAGCGGGACCGGACCTCCTTTCACTTCTGCAGAACTGAGGTCCTCACTGTGCACGGGGCTTGGAGGAAGTGAAGTATGTGTGGATCCAGGCTTTGGATTCTCTTTCTTTCTGAACTTCCCATCTTCACTGCCCCCTCGCCCCCAGTGCACACACACATCTTAAAAAATGGATCACTGTGTCACTGACACATTGAACTTGAATACAGTTTCTTACCAGAGCAGAGGAGGTAGAAGTTAAGAATGCAGTGGGTGCTGCCGAGTATTCAACTCAACAGTGTGATAAAAGGGCTACTGTGTGCAAGGCTCTGTGTGGAGTACTGGGAACACAAGACGGCTCAAGATGTAGACACCCCCCAACACACACACCTCAACCCTGGTCCGGCTGCAACCATCACAGGTTTGCTGGCGGGGAGGCAGGCTTCTAAGTGAAAAATCACAAAACCTCCGGATGCTGGCTCGACCCCGTGCACAGCCCCAGGGGCGTGCTTCTGCCAGGGCACCCAGGATGGCACACAGGAAGGGACTTTTGATCTGGGCTCAAGCAGATGGTGTGGAGTTTGACAGGTGAAGAAGGTTGGTGGGGGAGGATGAAGGTGGTCCAGGCAAGAGAGTCAGTCCAGGCCAACGCCTGGGGGTCAGGGGGCTCCCAGGTTCATTCCGCGTGGTCTGAGCCCAGGGGATGTGGGGAGGACGAGGGAGACTGGGACTCCATGAAGGCAGTAGAGCTGACGTCGTATTCGCTCTTCCATTCCTGGGGTCCAGCCCGGCCTTCCTCATATATTGGTGCCTAGTAAGTGTTGGTTGAATCAGTAAACGAAGAACTTAGACGGAGAGAAAATCTCTGCCACACAGAAGAGTTTTGAGCTTTAAGCCCCCGTCTTGCCCGCCTGCTGGGCCCCTCTGTGGAATTCCAGTCCCTTGAGGACAAAGCCGAGTCTAGCTCTCTGCAGAGCCTCAGGGTCCAGCACGGGCCTGACCACCTGGGCCCTGGCACAGAAGACTTGGGGGGTGGGAGGGACCTCTCTGCACCAGTCCAAGCAAGGCCACCCCTGGGCAAGCCGGGGGGCTTTGGGAGACCCGTGGAGAAGCGGGTGACCCCGTTCAGAGGGGAGAAGCGGGCAGTGTTTGGTTCAGCCACGGTTCCCTCGAAGGGATCACTGTACACAGAGAAGGTGGTGGGTCCCCTGCCCCCTGATTTCCTTCCCTCCCAACTGGGGCAGAGACGCTACCTAGCCAGGATTTTGTCAGCATTCAGGTTCGAAGCTTAGCCTCAGGAGGTGTTTTCCCTAACCCTGGAGATACCCTGTTGCTCCCTGGGCTCCAGTTAATATCCTGGTTGGTACAGAACAGAGGGGCTGTTCACTTAAGGGGGGGCAGAACCGAGGCACATCTCCACCCCCGGGGGGAGACCCCTGACAGGAAAAGGGAGGGGATGGGGTGCTGGGTGATTAGGAGTGCGAGCCCCCCGCCCCCAGCAGGGGGAGAGCTAACACTGGTCCCAGTGCCCCCAACCTCATGCTAGGGCGGGGAAGACCACCTGGGGAGGACTCTGGCTACCCCGCTCCTATCCTAGTCCTCCCTCGATCTGTGACCCTGAGAGGTCACTGCCCGTTTGGAGCCTCGGTTTCCCCATCCCTACAATGAACGGGTCAGACGAGGCAGCCTCCGAGGTTCATCCTGGCTTTCACGTGGAATGGCTCTTTGGAGCCATCACTCAGGCTCCTGAGAGGGATTTGTGTCCAGAGCTGCGTGCTCTGCTTCTCAGCCAGGCTGCCCTGCGTTTTCCCCGGGAGTGGATGTGGCACCGGCTGGGGCACCAGTGGCCGTGAGGTGGAGGTGATGCTGAGAACATGGCGGGACTCAGGTGGCGTCTGCTGGAGCTGGGGGCAGGGGGAGCAGCGGCCGGGTGGCCGGGTGCCTGAGACCGGAGCCTCGGGAGCCCGCAGCAGCAACACCTCTGACTTGGGACAGTGAAGGGCTGGGGGGTGGTAGCCGGTCCTTGGAAAGCATCACGTGGGGTCCCCATTGGTTCTGGGGAAAGCAAGTCCACTTTGAGGTGCGTGCGAAGGACTTCCCAAGCCCGCTTCCTCCAGAAAGGAGGAGAGTGTCTTCCTATTGGAAAGCCACTTGTGTGTCCTCTCAACGATATCTGCGCTTCCTCCAGTGTATCCCAATTAAACCCTGGGCCCCTTAATCAGAAAGTTTGGTGCGGAGGGATAGTGGCCAGTGCAGGATGATGCCTTTCCCTCGTGTTAATCTCGAGTCAAGACAGAAGAAAAGAGAGGCCGGGCAGAGCAGGTCTGAGGGTCTCTGTGAGAACAGGGTTCTCTGCAGTTATTCTGCAACATTCGTGAAACCAGAGCCCCTGCTCGGCCCTGCCTGGGCCGTCCCATTCCGCATTCCTCGCCCTATCTCTGGAGCCGCGGGGCCTGCAGGAGTTGGTCACAGCCAGGTCCCACCAGGAACATGCTGCCAGCCTCCTGGGCTTCTGGCCTCTACCTCCCGGGGGGACAGCGGGGGCTTTGGTCTGTAGCTACGTCTTTCGGTGAAAACTTTCTTCACCCTCGCCTCTGTTCTCTTCCCCTCACTTTTTTGATTGGACACATGTAATTTATGGGCTGTGATATACTGCGCTTCAGAATTGATTTTTCTGTTCAACTGGTGTAAACCATTTTTGGTGGACCAGTGCCGCCGGGGGAGATGTTTCCTCGTTATTTATGTGTGTGCGGGGCCTTTGTCCCCATGTAGTGGTCCCTCTGGCCAGGGGTCACTCCCTGGTTCCCGGCAGCCGGAACACTCAGTCAAAGGCGCAGGCAGACTTTTGAACTAAAGAAAATATTAATTTAAGACACTGTTTTGACACGAAAGTACAGGACCCTTCAGGACCCTCGTGAGTTTGATTCAGGGCCGAGTCGTGCATATGTCTTAAGGGCTAAGATTGGCCAACTTCTAAGAAGTTTGTTTCTGGTGAGCTAAGAAAGAATTCCACAAGTACCCCCAGAGCTTTGATTCCCCACATAACCATTTCCAGTTGATTTGCCTGGAAAATCTCTTATTGAAGAAAGAAAAGCAAAAATAGCCCTTGTCTTATCTTTGGTGACAACCCCAGCTGGGCAGTTACTGGGCCCATAATTTCTGAGGCAAGAATTGGACCATGTGGTCTGCCAAACGCGAATGCACTTAGGGGACCAGAGGAACAACTAGACGTTGGGACTTCGCGGACGATCTGGATACTGTGGTCCCTGTGCACGTACCATTCCAACAGTGGCTCTGCACGGAAAGCCCTGGCTTTCCCCTCTCCAACCACGCCAGGAAGTGAGGTTGACCCTGGGAGGGAGGGGCTGAGACAGATGCCTCCCAGGAGGCCAGTCCTGGTCCCATATAGGCTGCCCATCCCAACACAGGGCCAGGACGGCGACTTCATCTGAAACAAAGAACCGTATCCTCAGCGACCTCTAGCTTGAGCCCCTCATTCTACAGATGGGGAAACTGAGGCCCTGTGGGGCAGGGGGCTGAGCCGAGCGGAGTTATCCATTCATCTCTGGAGGACTTTCCCTTTCGTATCCCTGCCTGAAGAAGATTAGCTACATTTCACATCTATCCTTTAGTGACCGTTGCCTGGGCTCATCAGAAAGGCTCCTTGGCAGACAAAGTCCCTGCCTTTTATCCCCTATCCAGGTTCACGTTCTCCTGCCAGGCAGAGCTCGGAGCCTGGGTCCTCGAGCGGGCGGTGGGGAACACGGGCTCCGAGGGCATAAGCAGGAGCGGCGCACTATCTCCACAGGGGTCATTAATTTTCAAGCATCTCTTCCATCCCTGCTGAGGGATGAAAACCACAGTGTCAACTGCCTTCTACTCAGCCCCTTCGGAGGCCCGTTTGGTACTAACATCAAAGCCTTCTGCATATTTATCATTCTTCCCTCGGCATTAGGTAAAGACATCTGACAGGCACACAAAAGCTCTATGGTTTCCACTTGGACTCTAAAAAAGGCATCAGCGAGTTCAAACCCAAGTTAAAAATTCCCTCAAATAAGTATATTTTCTTGACTGGGAACCTGGGAAGGATTATCACTTAGCATCCTCTCCAAAACCAATTTGCGTCCACTTACCACTCGCTTCTGGTATAAAATAAAGAAGCTTATGGTTCATCACTCGGGACTTAATAAACGGCACCCGGCTGGCTCTCATGAGAACGTTTCTGGGGTGATAATAGACAATACCCTGTAATAGACAATAATAGACAATACCCTGTCTTTGGTCTTACTTTTTTATTTTCAAAAGCAATCACGTCTCCTCTTTGAAATATAATGGCAACACGTTAAAATATAGATTCAAGTATGACCTGACAAAGGACAATATTCAACTCTGGTTGTGCTCGAAGTACTTAAGCTTTCTTTGAAAAGTTAAGAAAAAGACAGTAATCTTGAACTTTGGGTGGAAAAATAAGTGTGCATTTGCTCATGAAAGAAACATGAATAGAAATCAACCTCTAGGGTGAGTGATAATTTTCTTACCTCGTGTTAAAACTTTATGTCTTGTTTGTAGGGATTTGCATGGATGTGTTGGTTTTGCCTCTGGTGACATGCAAAGGAAGCTTGTGTAACTTGGGGTTTTTTCTTGCAGTGGGGACTCCAGTGCGTGCAACCTAGCCGGTGGGAACAATAACAGGGCCTCCTCAACCTGTGATCTGAGTATCGATCCTCCCTGCCGTGGCCCCTATTCTCTGCTCATGGTGGGATCCACGATTTCCAGGTGATAAACAAAAACTGAGTTTTCCAGTTAAGATGCTCGGGTTTCTGAAGAAAGCTGAGTTTAAATATGGTCCAGCTGTAGACTTTGGGCCACAGTGGGTTTTCCAGTGACGCTGCCGACCGCTGAATGCAGCCCCCTCACTTAAAAGATGAGGAAGCAAAGGCTCAGAGCAGGGAAGGGACTGCCCAGCTCACCTCACTGGAGAGGGGGTTCTCACCCCAGACCACTGAAGACCACCTGTGCTGGAGGAGCACCCACCCGACCAGCTTCTTTCCTACATTTTAGAGACGGATTTGCCCGAAGCCACTAGACGAGTAGGTTGAGCATCAGGGTTTGAGTCTGTCTGAGTCCTTGTTGGGAGTGAGCCCGCTGTGTCGTGCTCCCGAAGGGGGGCCCTATCCGCCTGCTGGGCCATGAATGGAGAATAGCATAACAGGGCAACAAGGAAGACAGGCAGGGCCCAGAGAGCAGAGCAGCCAGGACCCTAGGGCCAGTATTTCATTCGTTCATTCATTTATTCATTCACACATGCACTAAATATTAACTGAGCCCTTGGTGTGCACCAGCTGATAGCAACTCAGCTTCCACTGTGTTTCAGCTGCTCTGAAAAGCACCTTACATGCATTATTTCATTTAATCTTCACATCAAACCTGAGGTAGGTACTTTACTAGCCCATTTTACAGACAAAGAAACTGAGACATGGCAGGCAAGTAGCGGTTGGATTTGGAACTTGGACCTTCCCAATGCAAAGCTGCTGTTCTTTCCATGGAGCCTCACGTCCTAGGGGCACCAGCCCGGGAGGCCGAGCTTCCCTGGAATCTTGTTCCTTAGCTGCGTGGCCTGGGACAGCAGCCTTGGGCATCTCTGAGTCTCAGATCACAGACTTTCTGTAACTCCGAGGCCGGGACCACTTCCCTGAGGACCAACATGCTCTCTCTCTCTGTCTGGCCAGGGTACCTGGGGCACCTAGGACACCCAAGGCACCCGGAGGCCCCAGCACTACAGCCCCTCGAAAGGTTCCTGGAGTTGACCTCTTTACAAGGCGTTCTAAATGACATCGGTTCTCATCCTGAACTCAGGCCTCGGGGCTTGCCGAACAAAAGCCTCCTGACCTTCCTGACTTCGTCCTGTGGCCCCCCAATTGGCTGGGCTTCCTTCTGCCTCTTTAAAATTCGCAATTACCAATAATTCCCTTTGTTGCACCCAAATGCAAACCACCATGTTAAATTATTAAATATAAGTGTTTCAGAAATATTTTATCTTGACATGTATCTCCGGAGTCAAATGACCCCAGGCAGTGTTCATAATTAATTTCATCAAAAGAGAAAAAAAAAGTGCTGGCAAGGGACTCCCCGAATGACCTGTCCTGCAGAAATACAGCTGACACTCGGCTCACTTCTCCTCCCCTCCCCTTCCCGGGACTCCGGAGGGCAGGCAGGCCCTGCGGAGCTGCTCTGTTCTCAGGATCCCAGAATTTCAGGGCTTGGGGGTTGGGGTAGGGGGCACGTGATGATTTGGGCCAATCCCTTCTTTTTCTGGCGGAAGAAATCGGCCCAGAGAGGAGCAGTGACCTGCCCGAGGTGGCAGAGCCAGAGGACAGCAGAGCTGGGCACACCGCCCACCCCTCTCTCCAGCTTGAAGTTCCCAGACCACTCCCTCCTCCAAGGTGCCCTCTGGGACCAGAGGGGTGCATTTAAAGGAGTGGGGAAGCAGAACTGCTTCTTCACATCAAGACTCCCCCGAAACAAAGGGCTTTTTTGTACACCTCCCCCACCTTGCTCGGAGAGAAAGAGAGATTAAGTTTGAGGAGTCACTTTCCAATCAGAAAGCTACCATTTAATTACAATGCGCAGGAAATTACAGAGTGAATGGGCAGACGGGCGATAAGGGACTGCCCCGTAGGATGACAGGCCTGAAATCCAACCACTTCATCATAGAGCTTTATCACAAGAGGCTGTCTGGAAGGCTGACAATCTGATTGTACTGTCAACTCAATTCATAATTAATATATTTATCAAATTAATTACTGAAAATATCTCCCTGGCGCTCGCCATAAAACAGTGGCTGGCTTCATGGCGGGCGGGCTTCGTTTTCTGCTAATAACCATGCTGTCAGTTTAATGAGGGCAGGGAGCGGCCCCTGTTTCGCCTGCCTGACAGACAAATTGCCCTCTTACAGGGAATGATCCTTAGAATTTAAGAGAAGAAAAGAAATATGGCATTGTTTGGTGACAGCCGCAATCGCAGACTTGTCTCGGAAACTTTGCATCAATTCCCCCATACAAGAAAGGGAGGGTGGGGGTGCTTTGGGTAGATAAATAAATGCTTTATGAATTCCTGACTGATCCCTTCATCAGACCGGCCCCGGTGGAGCAGTTTCTGAGTCCTGAGTTAACCCCCAGCCTGGCCGGAATCTACAGGTTGAAGTTTAGAGTCAGGGATTTAAAAGTAGAAGGTTCTCGGGGGACGGTTTTCTGGTAAGGAAGAAAAATCCATGTCCCAAGGGTTCCCAGTGAGATGAGTCCCTGGACCGTTTGCTCTCCGTGCAGAATGATAGTTTTCTTCCCTTCCCAGGGTGAAGGGTCAGGCCCTGAGAAGGTTTCTGAGTTCAGGTGTTTTCCAGCAGGAGCCCGAGCCCTGCGGGATTCTGAGGACCCCTTGCTGGACCCGAATCCAGCCCCTGTCTTTGCTCCCTGGGCCGTGTTCTGCAGCTCCAGCACCTGGGCCCGCACTATCACTGGGCAAAGCTGGCTGGGGAGACCTTGCCTGTTTTGCAGGAGCCCAGCTGCCCAGGTGAGAGGAGGCAGATAGGCCCAGGCCACGCTGAGAGCGGGGAGCTGTAGGAAGCCCACAGCTTGGCCAGAAGGGACGGCGATCCTGGGGCAGCCGCCTTCACGCCTCCAGAACCGAGGCCAGGCTCAGAGGCACCTTGGAGATCCACCACGAGCAGCACAGTGGTCCCACCAGAGGGCTTCTTGGAAGAGGTAGCATCTCAGGAGCAAGGTAACAGAGGGAGGGTGCGCTTAGAGAAACACAGCCCTGAGGACACGTTTCCAATCGTCCATCTCTTGTCTGCCGGGTGAGGCAGCCGGTTTGGACAGAAACCCAGGTCCCAGTGTGGGGAGGCCGGGGACTCATTTTGGGAAGAGAAGGTGCCTTAGTCAGATAAACCTCCTTATCTGTGCAAGCCCCCATGTGAAAAGTAGTCTGAAAAAATGCATTGCCCTCAGGCCTTTGAGGCCCCTTTTTATCCCAGCCTTCCTGCCGCACCTCGTGAAGGTCAGGCCTTATGGGGGCTCAAGGCCTCTGACACAATTCAATGGGACTGGCCTTGAGCTCTTCCTACCCTCTGCTCCACAGGCCTCCAAACGCCAGTCTATCCTGCCGCTTCCTCCTCAGCTGTCTTTGTCCACTCTGTGCGTTGCCTCCCCTCTCAGGGGCCCCCCGCCCTGCGCCTCCCCTCACACATTCCCCCAACCTCCCCTTTCCATGGGGCTTCTCACCCCTGGAGGAAATCCCAATGGTCCTGAAGAGCAGAAAAAACAATCCCATGCTTTGGTCAGAGGCCAGGGCGAGGGGTGGTGCCCTGGGGCTGCCACGCCCGTGCCTCTCCTCAAATCCCAAGGCTTCCAGAAAGCCCCAGCTCCCTTCCCCAGCAGCTTGGCCTGTCACTGCCCTTCAGGATCAACGCCTCGGCCCTGTTCAGCTGCTGACCAGCCTCTGGTCCAGAACCTGCCCTGAAACCTCGAGAGCTTCCGTCTCGACACGGAGCCACCGTGTCCCCAGGCACGTGTTGGCCTGACACTTTCGGCTACAGCTGCCTGGGAAGGCGATGCTTGTGGGTCTGCAGGTGACTGGCTGAGCCACACATTTTGGGAAGAGAAGATGCCTTCGTCAAATAAAGCTTATCTGTGAAAAGCAGTCTGGAAAAAAGAAAGGACTCCACCCATGGCCGGGTCTGGAGTCCCAGTGACCACGGTTGCCCCAGCCAGCCTGGGCCAGTTGGGACCCCCGAGCCGCGGTTCCCACTGGCCTGAGATGATCTCTCTTCCTGTGTTCTGGGGAGGCACCTACACATGTTCTCCTGTAACCCAAGTAGGGGAAGGAGACAAGGGCCCGAACGATAATCAGCGAATTAAACTCTCACATTAATACTTTCCTTCTGCCTCTCAGTACTCCTCTGACCTTGGGGCCCAGCAGTGGTTAATTACTCAGGCTGGTGGGGACTGGCTTTTCCGGGTCCCCCCCATACTGGCAGTTAAGGGGCGGAGCCCAGCCATCTCTGCCCAGGCTCCTGGCTTCGCGGTGCAATGCAGGGAGGCCCTTTCTCCCCACCTCGGGATGGTTTTCACCTGCAGAGGTTGCTTAATCTCTTTACCTGCTGCCATGGTTTAGAGCAGCCCCAATTCTTTATGTCCCGTGTTGGGTTTAATGTCAAAGCACCATAGATTTCTCACTGCATTAACTTTACAGTGCCAGCCCCTCTAAAACCGAGCTAAATGGGCAGGCCTTGTCTCTGTTTTATGGGAGCCCAGTCACTGTACAAGAAAAACTGGCTGTTTAAAAGATAGTTAAACATAATATAAATTATCCACGTCATTCCTACTAAAGGCCTTCTGAGAACGCGCTGCTGCACATCCCCTGCCCACCCTGCAGAACTGCTCCTTCCCTGACCACTGACTTGTGCCTGATGGCAGGACGGGGAGGGCACCCTACCCTGCCCCAGCCTGTGCTTCACCCAGTCCCGCGAGCTCTTTCAAACAAAATTTCCTGTCAATTTATGTGCGTTATATGTCTAATAAACGACACCATGAAAATAAAGCATTCATGCATTATACATTGATTAGAGACAACTAAATCCTTCAGCAATTTACAATTTCAAATTTAATATGACATCCTTTTTTGAACCCTTCAAAAACTTAAAACAGGGAAAACACACGCAAAAAAATAATCTTAAAGATGATTGACCTCTTTAACATGATGCTATGTACTAGCACGTCCTTGAACTTGACCCCACCTGCAGCAGTACAGGCAAACCTCGTTTTAGTGCGCTTTGCAGGTATTACATTTTTCACAAATTGCGGTTTGAGGCAGCCCTGGGTCAAGCAAGTCTATCGGTGCCGTTTCCCAGCAGCATTGACTCCCTTGGTGTCTCTGTGTCACATTTTGGTACTTCTCACAATATTTCAAACTTTTTCATTATTATTATATTTCCATGGTGATCTGTGATCAGTGATGTTTGATGCTACTACTGTAGTTGTTTTGGGGCACCACCAACCTTGCCCATATAAGACGATGAACTTAACTGATAAATGTGTGTGTTCTGACTGCTCCACCAACTGGCCTTTCCCCCATCTCTCCCTCTCCTAGGGCCTCCCTGTTCCCTGAGACACAGCAGTATTGAAAGTAGGTGCATTAATAACCCTACATTGGGTTCTAGGTGTTCAAGTGAAAGGAAGAGTTGCACATCTCTCACTTTAAATCAAAAGCTAGAAATGTTTAAGCTTGGTGAAGATGGCAAATCAAAAACCAAGATAAGCCCAAAGTGAGGCTTCTCGTGCCAAACAGTTAGCCAAGTTGTGGATGCAAAGGGCAAGTTCTTGAAGGAAATTAAAAGTGCTGCTCCGGTGAACACACGAATGAGAGGAAAGCAAAACAGCTTTGTTGCTGATATGGAGAAAGTCTGAGTGGTCTGGATAGAAGATTAAACCAGACACAAACATTCCCTTAAGTCAAAGCCTAATCCAGAGCAAAGTCCTAATTCTCTTCAATTCTGTGAAGGCTGAGAGAGGTGAGGAAGCTGCAGAGGAAAAATTTGAAGCTAGCAGAGGTTGATTCATGAGGTTTAAGGAAAGAAACAGTCTCCATAACATCAAAGTGCAAGGTGAAGTAGCGAGTGCTGATGTAGAAGCTGCAGCAAGTTATCCAGAAGATCCAGCTGAGATAATTAATGAAGGTGGCTGCACTAAGCAGCACATTTTCAATGTAGAAGAAATAACCTTCTATTGGAAGAAGATGCCATCTGGGACTCTCATAGCTGGAGAGGAGAAGTCAACGTCTGGTTTCAAAGCTTCAAAGGACAGGCTGACGCTCTTGTTAGGGGCTAATGCAGTTGGTGACTTGAAGTTGAAGCTAACACTAATTTACCATTCCAAAAATCCTAAGGCCCTTCAGAATTATGCTAAATCTACTCTGCCTGTGCTCTACAAATGGAACAACAAAGCCTGGATGATTGCACATCTATTTACAACCTGGTTTACTGAATATTTTAAGCCCACTGTTGAGACCTACTGCTCAGAAAAAAAGATTCCTCTCAAAATGTTACTGCTCATTGACGATGCACCTGGTGCATGCACCTGAAGAGCTCTGGTGGAGATGTACGAAGAGATTCATGGTGTTTTCGTGCCTGCTAACACAACATCCATTCTGCAGCCCAAGGATCAAGGAGTAATTTTGACTTTCAAGACTTTTTTTTTAATTTGGTTGTGCTGGGTCTTAGTTGTGGCTCACGGGCTCCTTAGTTGTGGCATGTGAACTCTTAGTTGTGGCATATGAGATCTAGTTCCCTGACCAGGGATCGAACCCAGGTCCCCTACATTGGGAGCACAGAGTCTTAACCACTGCACCACCAGGGAAGTCCCTCAAGACTTATTATTTAAGAAATACATTTCATAAGGCTATAGCTGCCGTAGATAGTGATTCTTCTGATGGACCTGAGTAAAGTAAATTGAAAGCCTTCTGGAAAGGATTCACCATTCTAGATGCCATTAAGAATATTCATGATTCATGGGAAGAGGTCAAATAGCAACATTAACAGGAGTTTGGAAGAAGTTAATTCCAAACCTCATGGCTGACTCTGAGGGGGTCAGGACTTCAGTGGAGGAAGTAACTGCAGATGTGGTGGAAACGGCAAGAGAACCAGAGTTAGAAGTGGAGCCTGAAGATGTGACTGAATGCTGCAACCTCATGATTAAACTTTAACGGATGAGGAGTTGCTTCTCATGGGTGAGCAAAGAAAATGGAGCAAAGATTTCTCCAGGAGAAAATCTACTCCTGGAGAAGATGCTGTGAAAATTGTTGCAATGACAGCAAAGGATTTAGAATATTACGTAGATTTAGATGATAAAGTAGCAGCCGGGTTTGAGAGGACTGACTCCAATTTTGAAAGAAATTCTACCATGGGTAAAATGCTATCAAACGGCTTTGCAGGCTACAGAGAAATCGTTCGTGAAAGGACGCGTCAAGAGATGCAGCAAACCTCACTGTTGTCTTAGTTTAAGAAACTGTCACAGCGCCCCCAGCCTTCAGTGGCCACCACGCTGGTCAGTCAGCAGCCGTCAGCATTGAGGCAAGACCTTCCACCAGCAGAAAGTTTACGACTCGCTGAAGGCTCAGATGATGGTTTGCATTATTCAGCAATAAAGTATTTTTTAATGAAGATACATACATTGCTTTTTTAGACATAATGCTCTTGCACACTTAATAGTGTAAACATAACTTTTATATGCACTAGGAAACCAAAACATGTATGGGACTCGCTTTATTGTGATATTCGCTTTATTGTTGTGGCCTGGAACCGAACACACCAAATCTCCAAGCTCTGCTGAATTAACATGATGGCATCTGAGAGCAAGAAGGAATGACACCTGTCCTGTCTGCTCTAGGTGTGCAAGTAGCAGGCGTGCAGCTTGGAGGACGGGATGGAGGGGCAGTTCCAAAACAAATAGAATCTCTTTTGTGATCAAGTTCAGGGATATGGCATCATTCATGCATTTATTCATTCATTCAGCAAATAGTTTATTATCACCTGTTCTGTGTCCAGCTCTGGGCAAGGCATATGGCTGTAGACAAAATAAATTTCCTAAGTTGCCTCGAGCACATACGTGCTTCAGAACCACCCAAGGAGCTTGTGAACGTGTGTATTTCTGGGCTCCATCCCCAGAGAGTGTTATATGGTAAGTCCTGGATGTTCCCTAGGAACCTGCCTTTTAAAAAATACCCCCAGGTGATTCTAATGCCGACCAAGATGATATGAAGACCAGGCTTTGAGAAACGCTGGCCTGGTGGGAAATATGAAAAGGTAATAACTCAAGGAAAGGATGCCAGGAATTTCCCAGAGATGTCAGCGTCCTAGAATTCAAAGAGCTACTGTATGGAAGGGGCAGAGCACAGGGCCTGTGTGCCATGTAGCCATACCCCTCCTCATCCAGTTGCGTGAACTGGGAACAAAAGATTGTGCTGTCGGGCTTCCCTGGTGGTGCAGTGGCTGAGAGTCCGCCTGCCGATGCAGGGGACATGGGTTCGTGCCCTGGTCCGGGAAGATCCCACATGCCGCGGAGTGGCTGGGCCCGTGAGCCATGGCCGCTGATCCTGTGCGTCCGGAGCCTGTGCTCCGCAACAGGAGAGGCCACAAAACAGTGAGAGGCCCACGTACCGCAAAAAAAAAAAAAGATTGTTTTGTCAAGGACCAGCTCCAGGTGGATCACATCCTGAGCTTTCCACCAACACTCAGGGAGTCCAAGACCCCTCTCAGGGCAGGAGGTGGTGTGCAGACTTGCTGCCGCATGTAGCATGTGTAGGGGGCAGGGGGAGGGGAGGGGATTCCGACAGCCAAGGCAACATGGCTGCCCAGGAAGAGACGAGAAGGAGATGAGGCAGCCTGGGAGAAGGTCTACTTCAACTGATGGGTCAGGGAAACGCTGGGCTCACAGCTACCAGATGCCAGGTGCTGAGACATGGCTGGAGCAGAATCAAGGAGCCTGACCCGTGGTCCCTGTGTTCAGGGATCAAACTGCTTCTTCAGTCACGCACTCGACGCATCGCCTGGTGACAGCACAAAGACAGAGATGGATGTGACGGGAAAACAAAGGGAACCACAGGCCAGCGTGTAGAATTGCCACCAGAGTCCTCGGTGGGCCAGAAAGGGCTGGAATAGTGTGGAAATTGTTCTGGACTCACCTGTAGATGGGCCAAAAAGCATTGACTCAGTTGACAGCAACGAGCCCTCCAGACTGAGGTCAAACGACTGTGGGCAAAACCCTGGTCTAAGAGCAACGGCCTCTAACACGCGTGTGCGTGACCTGGGGCAGGTCACTGTCCTCTGAGCTTCAGGTTCCTGGTTTGTAAAATAAGGGGGCTCAGCAAGATGTCTTCAAGGGTCCTCGGATCTCTGAAGCCTATAAAATTATTCTTATTTAGAAACAATATCCCACTGAACTTTGCCGGCCTTAAGGGCTTCTGGTCATTAAAGCCATAATATTTAAGAAAATGAAGAGGAATAAAAAGTCTTAGGAGGTAACAAAATGCTAAAAATAAGATTAAAATGAAAGCCTGGCCTCCATCTGGAGCCCTGAATAGGAGCTGAGATAAACTCCGGTACCCACAGCCCTGCAGCCCGCCCCGTGTGGAGAACCCCATGCAGGTCGAATCCTTCTCATACTGTAGGATTTTGCGTCATGATTTAACCAGTTTGATTGGAGACAAGAGCAGAGCGAATGGCGAGGCTGCTCGTCCATTGATGTTCATTCAGCTGTTCTCGGATTTCTTTGTGGGCAATGACTTCCGGAGAGTAAGACTCAGCGCCAGGAATCGCACGGGGCTCCGGGATTGTGCGGACACCAGGCGTAGTTACCAGCTCGTCACTGTCAAGTGAATTAATTGATAGACGTGTCACATCCCAGCACCACAGTTGTTGCCTCTACCTTGAGCGACAGCTCAGCCCGTCAGAGAAGGGATCCCCCACCCCTGCAAAAAAAAGTGCACGTCCTTCAGACTCTACAAGGATGTGTGTGCTGGATACCCCTGTCGAAGAACTGCCCAAAGAACTGGGAACACCAGAAACAAGGTTTGCATGCAGTCAAATAAGGACTCAAAGTGGGTGAAGGAAGAACTTCGTAAGGTATTACAGATATGTAAGTATTGATAATACTCCTGTATAGATCATGTAAATAGCAAAGTGACACGTGCAATGCCTGGCATGTAGCAGGGCCCAGGGAGTGAAAGTGTGGGGATTCTATTTCCTTTATGACCTCACAGCTCTTACAGAGCATTACCCTTTCCCATGATGACATGGAGTCCCCTTCACCTCTCTTTTCAACCTGGGTGGGACTTCGTGACCGCCTCAGTGAATAGAATGTGCTAGAATTAACCCTGCACGGCTTCCCAGGCTGGGTCATAAACGGTGATGTGTCTTCTTTCTGGCTCTCCTGGAACATGCACATTGTAGCTCTGAGCTGATATTACGAAATCTGGTGACCCCGAAGCCACCATGCTGGAGAGGTGGTGTGGAGAAACCACAGAGAGAGAGAGCTGTCCAGGGAGCTCCAGCTGCTCCATCCTCCTGCCAAATGGGTCCTCCTGGCCCGGGCACCAGCTGGTGGGTGAGGTGAATCCAGCCCCCAAGCTTCCAAGTACAGCAGAGGAGAGCTCTGCCCTTGAGAAGAAGCAGGGCTGTTGTTGTTTTTCAGATTGTGATGGTTTTGTAATGCAGCCTGAAACAGCTGGAAGAGGCTGCCATGGGGGTTGTCACTGCTCTGCATGGGAAACGCAGGGAGGGACTCAGGGTTGGAGGGGGGCGGGAGGGAGCCCCCCTAGCAGGTATGTGGGAGAGACCCCAGATAATCAGAGCCTACCCTGGCCTATTTTTCCCAGCTCTAGTGGGCATAGGCCCATCTTAGAATTACCTAGGGCAAGAGGACACAGAAAATACCGAGAAAGCTAGCTAGAGAGCTGGAAATAAGTTCCAAGACCCTTCCCATGCCTGCCCGAAGGAAAGGAGAGGGTAAGCCAAGTGCAAGCGCCCCTGTCCCAGAGCCCCCGCAGGCCACAGAGAGGTTCAACCAACAAGGGAAAATCCACCTATGGTAACAGCAGATGGTTCTGTTCCAAGCCCTTAGCCAGGATGGGCAAACTCCAGCCAGCGGGCTAAACCCAGCTGTCTGCGTGTGTTTGTAAATAAAGTTTTATTGGACCACGACCAAGGTCCTTTGTCTGCCTATGGTCTACAAGCAGCACTCAACAGCTGGGCTGGGTGGTTACGACAGACACCATCTGGCCCACAAAGCCTGAGATAGTTACTAGCTGACCTTTCTAGAAAAAGGTTGCCGACCCCTGCCCTAAGCTATCAAGAGTGAAATCCTGATACAAGATGCCCTGCCCTGGCGTGGTCTCTGCTCAGAAAGACCCTCTGGGATCCACGCACGCCATCCTATTTCACTCAGTCGTTCAATGCCCGTGAGCACCTCGTGCATGGCAGGCTCCCACCTTGGGAACAGAAAAACGAACAGATGCAGTCCTTGCCCGCTAAGCGATCACAGGGCTGTGCAAGGGACGGCCGCATGCTCAGAGGATTACGGTGCCGAACGGTAAGGAGCAGAGGAAGGCCGTGCTGCGGAATTCTGGCAGCCTAGACGGAGGCAACCAATCCTGCTGGGGAGGGGAGGCCAGGGCAGGCTTCCAAGGAAGGATGGTGTCAGTGGATCCTGAAGGATGAGTGGGCTACAGGGACAGGTGAGGATGGAGGGCAACTGCACAGAGGGGACGGTATGCGCAGAGGCAGACGGAGAGAGGGGCGGGGCATCTAGAAGGGAAGCGAAGGTGTGAGAGGCAGTGGCAGGAAGGTTAAGACGGCAGGTTATGGAGGGCAGGCAGGACCCGAGGGCAAGGCAGAGATGGCAGATGCCAGGAGCTACAGCTCCGCCCCCACAAAGGACCCTGACACGTACAAAGTCACTTAGAAGGGGAGAGGGTATGCACAGATCCCATGGGCTGTGCCTACCTTCACTGAGACACGGAGGTTTCTATGAGGATCTGGTTTTCCATCTGCACTGCAGTGCACCCAACCCAGGTCCCTGGTGCTCCCAGGCTCAGACGGCAGGAGCAGCGGGGGTGGGCTGCCCATAGTGGGGGGGCCACACTTGCACACATCGGGGAGCTTCCAGCCTGGGTGCTCTGCGTCCTGCCTGCCTTTGCAAGTTTCATCTCAGGCCAACTTTCAGGCAGGAAAAAAAGAAAATTCACCAGGTAGATCACACGCATGGGGGAAGGGGGACACAGCTACATGACATGTGTCATCTTCAGGGGACTGCAGGTGACTGGTGCCCTTGAAACCTCTCTCTGAAAACGCAGCTAGACACGTGTCCCAAGGAACAAGTGCGCCTTTGTTAGCGGGCCTGGCATCTGGAATGAGCAGGGAACAGGCATTTCATCCTTGGCCGGAACACAGTAGATTTAAACTAGAGGGCAGCCCAGGGCCCCCAAACCCTTTTGTTTCTGTATAATACACTCTTCTAGAGTTGTGTTGTCCACCCACTTTTCCTTAATTAGAAGCAGATAACTATTGCTGTTTTCATAATATTATGGCTACACACAGAGGTGTTTTGTGAAAACAATCCTACTTACAAATCCTGCTCCCCACCACAACCCTGCTTATGCAATTATTATTATGTTGTTGTTGTTATTTTATCTAAAGGATTAAGGGGGGTTTGAGTCACTGCTATGAAGAGGACAAACTCTGAAATGGAAAACCTTTCCTCAGGGTCAGTGGGGGGACCCGGCTTCCAAGGCACCAACCTCGGGCTGGACTCGATTTGCCAGGTGTGCCTCCCTCTGCCGAGAGCCTTGCTTTTCCTGTATTAAGAAAACAGAGATGCCGGGAATTCCCTGCGGTCCATTGGTTAGGACTCAGCGCTTTCACCGCCGGTGCCCGGGTTCAAGCGCTGGTCAGGGAACTAAGACCCCACGATCTGCGCGGCGCAGCCAAAAACACAAAACAAAAGCAAAAACACAGTGATGCCTGGGAATGGGTGCAAGTCCCAGCTCCTCCCTGACATCTGGGTGACGTTGGGCAGCAAGTCGTTTCAACCTCGGTGGACCTCAGTTTTTTAATCTGCAAAACGGGAGCCTGGATGATCCTTATACTAAGGACTTCAAGCTCTTTTGCAAAATAAAGTCAATTAAATTAAATTAAACAGTAAAAGCCTATTAAAAACCTACCATCTTAATCCTCAGAGTTGAGAGGTATAAAACTGATACGAAACCTACAGTCCTCCTGCAGTTTCAGCTCTTAAAACAGTGTGTAATTGGGTCAAGGATCTATAGATGGCAGCCTCTTGCTAAGATCTAAGGAAAAAACGCTTCCGTTGATCTATACTTTCTCAGCAAATGTAATAGGGCCAGAAAGGAAACAGAAACCAAATAGTTATTATCTTCAGAAGCCACATAAGTCTCCCATAGACCAACAGGGCCATTGAGAATGTTTAATCTTAAAAATAAAAGGTATGTTTCTAAAGTATAATAGTTATTCACAAATTGTATTTTCACTAGGGGAAACATATTCTGCAGACAAGGATGTAGCTGGTGAAATCTTATCACCTAAGTGTTTAATCTTGTGGCATAGACTCCGTGAAAGGAGGCAAATCTTCTTTGAGATCCTCTTCAAACAAATCTCCCCCACCATCCCGCCTACCTCTCCCCGCAGCGACCTCTTGGACGCCGCTCAGGGGTGACACTTCCTGTCCGAGGAATGGGGTCTTTTCCTTTGTGATGTTTCACGTCATTCTTTGAATAATCCAGTTTGGGTCTTTCTTTAATTCCCATTCTGTGAGCTTCACGCAAGCAGCTGAAATTTATGCACAAAAGTCTATGCCATTTAAGGAGCTTACCTTCACTGACAATCAAAGACTTTCTAATTAAAACAAAGAGACAGGAAGCAACCTAAGTGTCCATCGACAGATGAATGGGTAAAGAAGATGTGGCACATATATACAATGGAAAATTACTCAGCCATAAAAAGAAATGAAGTTGAGTTATTTGTAGTGAGGTGGATGGACCTAGAGTCTGTCATACAGAGCGAAGTAAGTCAGAAAGAGAAAAACAAATACTGTGTGCTAACACATATATATGGAATCTAAAAAAAAAAAAAGGTTCTGAAGAACCTAGGGGCAGGACAGGAATAAAGGCACAGATGTAGTGAATGGACTTGAGGACACTGGGAGGGGGAAGGGTAAGCTGGGACGAAGTGAGAGAGTGGCATGGACATATATACACTACCAAATGTAAAACAGATAGCTAGTGGGAAGCAGCCGCATAGCACAGGGAAATCAGCTCGGTGCTTTGTGTCCACCTAGAGGGGTGGGATAGGGAGGGTGGAGGGAGATGCAAGAGGGAGGAGATATGGGGATATATGTATATGTATAGCTGATTCACTTTGTTATAAAGCAGAAACTAACACACCATTGTAAAGCAATTATACTCCAATAAAGATGTTAAAAAAATAAAATAAAACAGAGACACCGTGTTTACATCATACAAAAATGTGTGAATGACAAGTATTAGGTTGAGTCATTATGAAATGGTTGGTCAAAAATCAGCAATTTTATATGATTCTGGGAGGGATGAATTGGGAGATTGGGATTGACATATACACACTATTATATATAAAATAGATGACTAACAAGGACCTACTGTATAGCACAGGGAACTCTAAATACTCTGTAATGGCCTATATGGGAAAAGAATCTAAAAAAGAGTGGATATATGTTTATAACTGATTCACGTTGCTGTACACCTGAAACTAATACAACATTGTAAATCAACTATACTCCAATGAAATTTTTTTTTTAATTTTTATGGTTCCACCTCTGTGCCAGCATTGGTGCCAAGCACTGGTTGCATAACAGAGATCCAGACCGATGGGGCCCTGCCTTTGTAGGGTCCAGTGGGGTAACAGTAGGGTCAGAGGAGCTGACCTAGGGAGGTGGGGAACCACTTCTCAGAGGACGTGATGGCCAAGTCGGGACATAAGTGAGGAGGGGTGGCTGCTGTGCAGGTGAAGCAGGGAGCAGTGTTCTAGGCAGAGAACGGCAGGCCTGGAGGTGTGAGCTCAGCGGTCTGACATCCTGGAAGAAGCCCAGTGTGCCTGGATCAGGAAGGTGGGCAGAAGCCCAGGGCGGGAGGAGACAGAAAGCAGGCGCTGGGCAGGGAGGGAAGGGCCTTCCGAGCCGCGACGGAGAGGCCGTGCCCCATCCCGAGGGCAATGGGGAGCCGCCCGAGGCTCTGAAGCGGACAAACAACAAGATCAGATGGGCCATTTGGGGAAAAAAATCCCTCTGCCTTTAATGTAGAGAATGAATTAAGCAGAGCGAGTACTGGGGCAAGGTCTCAGCAGCTGAGGTGAGGTGGGGGGGGGGGGGCTGGGGAAGCGCCGCTGACAGCTAAACAGACGGAACGGAGACTCTGAGATGAAGTCTCAGGATTTCGTAGCTAACCGATATGCAAGAGTACAGAGAAAGGGCTTCCCTGGTGGCGCAGTGGTTGGGAGTCTGCCTGCCGATGCGGGGGACGCGGGTTCGTGCCCCGGTCTGGGAGGATCCCACGTGCCGCGGAGCGGCTGGGCCCGTGAGCCATGGCCGCTGGGTCTGTGCGTCCGGAGCCTGTGCTCCGCGGCGGGAGAGGCCACAACGGTGAGAGGCCCGCGTACCGCAAAAAAAAAAAAAAAAAAAAAAAAAAAAGAGTACAGAGAAAGAGGAATCTGTCACGGGTGGTGCCCACCATATAAGAGCACAGGGGGAGAAGAGGTTTAGGGAGGAGATACTGAGCTCGCCATGAGACGCGGACACGGTGGGGAGGGTCCTCTGGGGTCCTCTGGGGAGGGGGCTTGGGAGGCAGCAGCTGCATCCTGTGACCTGGTGCTCAGTGGGGTGGTCTCAGCAGGAGTCAGCTCCAAGCCTGGGGCTGGACGAGGCTGTTGAAAGATAACGCTCGGGGCTCGGTCCCCCCGCTTTTAATAGGCATGGGAATCACGTGGGCTTCCATCACGCTGAGCGTCCACGGGCTCCATCTCAGCCACGCTAACTAGAAGCTCAGCGGCGGTTGCTGAGAATCTGAGTGTCTAACCAGCTCCCTAGGAGACCGACGGCAATACCCTGGGACCAAAGTTGCAGGAACCCTCCTGGTGCTACGGAGGCAGAAGGTAATAATGAGAACATCAGAGGAAACTATAAAATTCTATTTCTTAGGAAAATAAATAACCAACATTAGTGAGGGTGGCTTTCATATATGGCTGTCGAGACAGGTATTGGACGTGTGAATCTAAAGACCTGAAATGATCATGAAAATACTAGGGAAGAAAAACTCAGAAACTAGCGTGGACTGGCTGCAAATTCATGTCTTCCTACCAAAATGCCCTCCCAACCGGTATTCTAATATTTAGTGAAACTTTGGTCCTAAAGAGCATTTATGATGGAAACCCAAGCTAGGCAGTTTAAACATACACAATACGCCCAAGAGAACCGAACCGACCATAACAGGGGAGAAATAGATTAAATACATTTGTCTTGATATTCAGAGGAAGCTTAAGAAAACATCAGAGTTCCTTATGTAGTCAAACGTGCCAATGTGCCCTCATTGGCTGAGCCTCACCCCAAAGGCTCAGATCAGGGAGAATATTAATCTCTCGCCTGCCCCCAACACGCCCATGATGCTTTGTTTTTACCTCTGTTAGAGCGCACAGCTCAGCCGGCCTGGGATATAAGTTATTTATGTCCTCGTCTGCTTGCCCACCACACCGTGCACCCCTTCAGGGCAGGGACCTCGTCTTCATTACACCATGCCTGGCACCCTGGCTGGCACAGAACGGCATTCAGTCCTTCTTTGCTAACTTGAGCTTTCATCGAGCAACAGAGCTTCCCGATCCTTGTTTGTAGTTGCAGAGTTTCTGTTTATGGCAAAGGTGGGTTTGGAATTCTCTCCACGATCTCTTCACATTGAAATGATCTTAAACCAACCTTTAGACCGTTTTAGGAAAAGGAAGACGGCGCAACAAGAGCAAAGGCAGGACGGTAGGATGTCTTGCCACCCAGAGCCGTGTTGCATGGCAAAGCCTGTGTTGAAAGGAAGCGATTCCTGTGCAGCCCACTGATTTGGGATTCACTGGCTCACCCGCACTTGCACTGCGCTCTTCTGATAAGCTGCAAAATCTAAAACTCCTTATTAAATGTCAGATAAATTGGCTAGCCTGGGGCAAAGAAGCATGGGCGGTGTGTGCTCCGGTCCGGTCCCCTGTAATTGATGGGCTCTGAATAAGCAGAACCAATCCAGGCTGATTGTGGATGAAATGACTACAGCCAGCAAAGTTCAAATAAGAAATATGTGAACTTTAAAGTACTTGAACAGAAATCAAGACAGTGAGTTTTTATAAAAATCTTTACTAGCTCAAACCACTGCAGCTCAGAATGACCTTGATCCTTGGGTTGAGTAGCCGGTGGTGCAGGGAACGTGTGCACCGTGTATCAGGCCCCGAGCCAAGGGAGAAGCGTCGTGGGAGAGAGAATTTGCCAGATGCAGTGCTCCCAGGCCCCTCGTCGGTGTCTGCGTGGGCAAAGCAGACAGCGACTTGCAGATGTTAACTGTCTCCACTGCTCCACCTGAGCAGATTTTCTTCCTCTTTTGCTGGGTGTTGGATGGGGTTTTACACATTCCCTTGCCCGTTGGATAATGCAATCAGGACTCTGGCCTGCCGTCCCAGCTTCTTGTCTATGCCCGGACACAAGCAGGGCGTTCGGGGAAGCCCCCAGACCCGGTACCAGCTGAACTTGCAACAGTGCTTCACACAGCACTGCAGAGCCCGACAGTGCAATTCAGTGCAGCACCTCTTTGTGCTAAACCCTTCGTAGGTGTTTTTCCCCCCACCCAAGCCTTCCCCCACCCCATCCCCAAGAGGAAGCACCCTTACACCCCTTTCACATATGAGGAAGTGGAAGGTTCTGAAGGTCTTAATCTATGAAAAGATAGAGCGGATTTCCAGCTGCATCTGTTGGGCCCCGAATCCCCTGCTCTTTCTACCACACCAAGCTGTGTCCCTTTGTGACAAATCAAATGGACACCCTTCTGTCTTATTCTAAATGGGATCCTCCTTTTCACCTTCACAGATCTCCCAGCTATTTTGTGAGAACACCAGATACAAACACCTCCTAGAATAACAATACCATATTCTAACTTCTCAGACACACCAGGGCGGTAGAGTTGGTCCTTCCCACAACGAATGTAGGCGAGGGGGGGAAAGACCACGGTTCATTTTATCCCAAAGGACTGGGCAGGTGGATTCAAGAAATGTAGCTAAGGGGAGAGCCTGCTTCCACCTGAGGGGTAGGGAAGAGGGCAATCAGGAGTACTTCATGGAGGAAGTGGCCCTTGTAGGAGGGTTGGGATTAGGATTTGTAGATGGAATAGAATAAGAACCCTTATTACTTTTGCCATCTGCAGTAACGCAGATGGACTTGGAGAGCATTATGCTAAGGGAAATATGTCAGACAGAGAAAGGTAAATACTATATGATATGGCTTATATGTGGAATCTAAAAAATACAACAAACTAGTGAATATAACATAAAAGAAGCAGACTCACAGATATAGAGAACAAACTAGTAGTTACCAGTAGGGAGAGGGAAAGGGGGAGGGGCAAGGTACAGCTGGGGGATTCGGAGGCACAAACTACTGGATGTAAGACAGGTTCAAGGATGTATTGTACAACACGGGGAACAGAGCCAATATTTTGTAATAACTGTAAATGGAAAGTAACCTTTACAAATTGTATAAAAATAAAAAATTAATTTAAAAAGATTTTTTAAAAAGAACTCTTATTACATGTCATGCTCTGTCTTCTAAATGTATTAGCACTTCTGTTCCTCAGAACAGTCTTACTAGGTTTTATTGTTACCTCCATTTCATAGATGAGAAAACTGAGGCACAGAGAGCTAAAGTAAATTACCCAAAGACACACAGTGGTAGAAGCGAGACTCAACCCCAGGCAGTCTGGCTCCAGTGCTCGTGATCTTGCCCACCGTGCGAGGCTGCCTCTGTCTGAGGGAAGTGGACCATTCGAGCAAAGGCAGAGTGATCTGGAAGGGAAGGGGGGGTGGGGGTGGGAAGACCTGGCCATCCTGTTAGATGGCAGCATGTGCTACGTGAAGGTCAAACACAGGTTGAAAGGTGCGACGTACATTGAGTTGGTGACCATTCCTTCATCAAACCAGCACCCACTGCACATCTACTTGGCACCGGGGACTCCAATAGGCACTGGGAGACACAGTCACAGACCAGTGTTTCAAAAACAGCATGAGAACAAACGTATGGACACCAAGGGGGGAAAGTGGCGGGGGGTGGTGGTGTGATGAATTGGGAGATTGGGATTAACATGTATACACTGATGTGTATAAAATGGATGACTAATAAGAACCTGCTGTACAAAAAAATAGATAAAATTCAAAAATTCAAAAAAAAAAGCACGAGTACAAATGTCTAGATTAGTCTGGAAAGGGCTTAGCTTTACCCTTTGCTTATGGCTACCTAAAGCCATGGATATCAAAAGCAAAATCATGTATCTCATAGTAAAGATTCAGAAACTACTTGAGGTGGGAGGGACATGAGGAGGGGTGAGGGGTAAAATACAGGATACCCAGTTAAATCTGAATTGCAGATAAACAGCAGAAAGCTTTTTAATATAAGTGTGTCCCAGATGTTGCATGGGGCAAACAGATGCTAAAAAATTCTTCGTTGTTTATCTGAAATTCGGGTTTAACTTGGTGTCTGCTGTTTTTATTTGCTACATCTGGCGACTCTAAACCTGAGTGATCGTTTCACGGAGCTGCCCCCATTTTACAGATGGGCCAACCGCCTTCCACGTCCCCAGCTAGAGGGACCAGGATGCAGGGACAAGCTTGCAGATGACCGAGTCCAGCCATCCAGCCTCAGTGTCTTCCAGATGCCTTCCAATCCCAACGGGTTAATTATCCCTCTGGGTCAGCAGCAGTGTGGCAACAGAGCAGTTCTTAATTGTGGTGGGAAAAGTAAGAATTTTGATAATGAAATTTCCCCAGGAGTCAGAATTGCTCTGACCGCGGACGCAAAGACCAAAGCCACAACAGAAAGCAGGTTGGCCCCCAGGATTCTCCCCGCCCCTCCCCCAGGTGTACTGTGACCGGCGTGGCTGCATTTGGAGAAAAGCTTCAGGGAAAATCACAAAGTCATATCAGGCACAGCTTAGGGGAAATCAAATTTTCCCTTCAGAGCAACATCTCAGGAGACAGTGGCCAACTTCAAGGTGCCTTTATCTGAATACATTCCATTAGGAAAGGAGCAGGAAGAAGCACTGGCCTTTCAAGGTAACCCAATCAGACTCTGTGGCATTCACAGGGGTATCGGTTACCGTAAGCCTCTAGGGGCAGCAAGGAGATTAAGACGCGGATTACCTGCCACTTACTATGTGTCATCAAGGAAAGAGCTGCTCGGCTACAAGCCCTGCTTAATCGGGTCCCAGCAGGCTTTTCTCCAAAGGATGGCTGACAGCATTTCTAAGCACGTTTTAAACTGCCCATCATATCCGCGATGGAAACTCACCAACAGAGAGTGACAGCAATGTCAACAGTGGCCATTAGAGGAACTTCTGACAGGTGGCCTTTTGTGAAATGATGAGGGGTGTGGCCAAGGAGGTGCTGGGCGTGTGATGGAATCTCGGGGCCCACTTACATGCACCCTTACAGCCAACGTCTTCAGGCACGTTTCAGCTTTACATTATCCACCTCCATCGGTGTGTACACTTGGCCAAGACGGCACGGCTGTCAAGACAGACGTGGCGGGTCTGACGCCGTCTCTGGTGACAGAGGAAGCCAGCAGAAATCCCCGCTCTGAATCTGGGCGGCCAGACCGAAGCAGGTTTTCCTCCCCAGTGAGAGCCCCACGTGAAAGCCGCGAAGCACGGTGGCCTGGAAAGAGGGCTGGGTCCCAAGCCATTCTACAGCTGACACCAGCGGTCAGCAAACTATGATATGCGGGCCAAATCCAGACTACCAGCTATTTTTATAAAGTTTTGCTGGAAGAACAGCTACACTCATCATTTACAAGATGTGGTTTCATATTATGATGGCAGAGTTGGGTAGTTACTGTACGGCTCGCAACGCTTAAAATATTTATTACCCACCAGCCTTCACAGAAAACTGGCTGAGCTCTGGTCTACGCCATTCCTTGGAAGAGATCTCACAGCCTTGCTTCACCTCAGATCTGTGCTGGGCTGAAGGGGGTGGAGGTCATGCCTTGACATGTTCTATTGAATAAATTCCAAGATGCTGAAGGGGTAATTTTTTTTTCTTTTTTTTTTTTTTTTTTGCGGTACACGGGCCTCTCACTGTTGTGGCCTCTCCCGTTGTGGAGCACAGGCTCCGGATGCGCAGGCTCAGCGGCCATGGCTCACGGGCCCAGCCGCTCTGCGGCACGTGGGATCTTCCCGGACCGGGGCACGAACCCGCGTCCCCTGCATCGGCAGGCGGACTCCCAACCACTGCGCCACCAGGGAAGCCCAGGAGTGATTATTGAAGAGAAAACCTTACTGAAGCCCGATAGCTAAGAATCTCAGGTGGAGTCATCTCACCTGAGTTCTCTCCACAAAGAATTTCAAATTGACCAAAAGAGACAGAATACCCACTTCTGATGATTTTCCTAAAGCGGATGCAGACCAGGATCAGAAGTCTCAGGTGGCTTCCCACGGCCGAGGGGAGTTAGGAGGGGCCAGCTTCTGACCCTGACATTGAAGCCACCACGACACGCGCCCAGACCCCCTTCCATCCCTACCTGCTGTACCGTCACGGTTCTGTGCGGTTATTACTCATTCTGAACCTGCTTCAGGCCTGTCACATGCAAGAAGTTCAACATCAAGACGGTCAGGCCAACATCTCTCTTCACCTTTGTCTCTGCACCCAAGTGGAACAACTAGTTATTCCATGAACACAAGCCGTTCTCATGCTGTACCCTCCACACAACTGTCCTTTCCTCCATGGGCGCCTGCTGACCACACCTGTCCTGCAGGGCTCTTATCCCGTGTATCCATGAAATCTTCCTTCATGCCTCCAGGCAGATGGCTCTTCTCACTCCCTGGGCCTTCAAAGCAATTCTCCCAAACATCTAGGGTGGGACTGATCAAATGCTACCTGACCTTGGCATTACCTGTAGCCAGGGAACCAAGGCATTCACGGATTAATGGTCTACGCTATACCTGAGTAATACCAAGGTGCAGGGGTGGGCATGGAGAGGATGAAGGTAACGCACTGCGGAAACTCTAGCTACGACCCCGGGACCCCTTTCAAATTAAGTGCCCGCAGGGAAAGTTGGTGGGTCCTTAGACAGCGACTCTGTCTCTATGGCTAGGGCTGTGCCCGGAAAAAGGAGTGTGGACCTTCAGGGATCCGAGCCAGGAGGAAAAGCCCGACAAAGAAGGTGGAGGCTTTGTGGGGTCTCCAGGCCTGGGTGAAGCTCTGCCTCATGAATGACCAGCCACTAGGCAGGGAGGGAAGTCCTCTTCCTTACCATCTGCATGGGCGGGGGGAGAGGACCACTCCCCAGCAGCACCTTATCCTCCCTCCCTCACGTCGAGGAGGGAGCGGAGTGTCAGGTCACCTTCTAAGTCAGCAAACATTGACTGCGCACCCGTTGCTCGCCAGGCGCCGGGGGAGGTGGGGAGCAAGCGCTGCCTTCACAGCGCCTACAGTCTGACCCCGACCCAGCCCCGGAAAACACGGGATCCCGGGGGTGCTCCAGGCGAGCAGCAGCCCCAGAGCCTTCCCTCTCCACCCAGAGAGGCTCCGGGATGTGCCGCCCAGCGGCTGCCACGGACTGTCCGGGGCCTGAGACGGACAAAGGTGACTTATCGCCTCATCTGAATGGGCCTCCCCGCCTGCCTCGAGGGCATCTTTCCTCTGCGTCATCGGAGGAGTTTTCAGAGGGTGCCATTGGAATCTGGGAGGGGAGAGGCCGTTGGGAAACACATCCCCCTAGTGCTCTTCTGATGCCGCAGAGAAGAGGCGAAGGTGGGAACCTCGGGTCTCCCCACCCTTTCTGGGTTTCAACTTGGCCCCAGGTGGTAGAACAGCTTAATCGTCCTCAGGGCTGCCTCGGGGTTTGGGGGAGGCCTGAGGAGGTGGCCCAGTGGCCACAGAGTTCAGACTAACTAAGCTGTCAGGGTCAGTGTCCCTAAGGGCTCTGCACCACGACCCAGAGGAGGAAACTGGGCTCAGCCTCGATAAGGGATTTGCCCAGATGGCTCGTGGGGGGCTCAGCCCAGCCCCTGGCTCCCAGGACACTGCTCCCTGCACCCAATGACTGCTCTAGGGCCTCTGGTTGGGGGGCAGATGGATCAGCCTCTGTACTGGGTGACTCACCCCCCTGGGCTCCCCTGCTGGCCTCTGGCTGGGGGGGAGGTTCATGGGGGAGGAGAGCCTCAGGGGCTTTTTTGCCACAAACGCTCCAAGGCTGTGGATGCCACTAGCTGCCCATGAGCCCGTCTAAGGCCAAAGCAGGTCCCATTCGCCTCAGGATCCCCAGACCCTGGCACAATGCCTGACCCTCTGTGAGCGCTCCAAGCCCTGGGGGAATGAGCCTCTGTCCTGGCTCCCACCCCCTGCCCCCCAAGAGGGCTCCTCTTGCCCTAGACGTGGACCCTCTTCCTCTCGTTCCCGCTGGGCTCACACGAATGGCAATGGGGCTGCCCTCCACTGGATGACAGAAGATGGTTTCCCCCATCCATCTGGGAAATCCTTTAAAAATATGATTCTTTGTCTCTCCAGTGACCACAAATTAGGGTTAGGCCTGGGGTCTGACTTTCTAAGTACCACCTGGTTGGAGAGGCCAGGCAGGTGAGACCGGCCGCCCCGTGCCCTTCTCTCTATGCTGGTCCAATCTCCCACCACCTGGCGTGGTGGATACCCGGGCATCAGCACTCATGCTGCCGCGCGGCTGGTGAATCACAGGCAGGAGTGGAAGAGGGGGTCGGGCCTCCCTAAAGGGTATCTGTAAGGTAGTCAGTCCTCTCTCTCTCGATCTTGACTCCTGCAGACCCTAACCCCCCACCGCACCGCCGAGAGTCCTCGCAGGCCTGGACCTGGGGCCGCTAGCACCCTGGCCTTTGCTGTGATGCAAACGGACTTCACCTGCCACTGCCTCCTCTTCCCGTGGAGAAGGAGACTTGTCTGAGCAGAATCAAAACCCAGCGGAGGTCAATTCATTACCGTGCTCTGAGTTCCCCCGCGACCTTTCCAAATGCCAGCCCCTGCGGATGCTTGTGCCCGAGGTCAGCGCCTTGCAAGGGTCACCTGTGAGAGGCTGTGCACAGCAGGGAGGGGAGCCCCCAGCACCCGGACTCTCCCCACCCCCTGAGCCTTATCCCACACAGCAGCCGTCTCAGGGTGCCGGCTCTCCCGCCAGGTGCTCAAATCGCCACAGGGAATCTATCCTGGGAGCAGCCAGTGGGCAAGTGTCCTGCAGCAGGTCCCGAAGCCGCCAGACTCGCCCGGCCTCTGCGCCCAGCCAGTGCCACCCCCCTGCCCGGACCCGCAGTCTCTCTCCGATCTCCGACCCCGAGGACCACGCGGGGCTCCCCGTGTCACCGGGAAGTGGAGAGCAATTTGTTTCTACCAAACACGGTTTCTGTCGCCCCTTTCCTACCCCGCTGGCTCCTGTGCTAAAGCCGGTCTTTCACCGGAACCGCCGTGGCCTCCTCAGCCCCGCAGAGAATCGGCCCCTTTCTCCCTCCTCCCGCAGCTCTCCTCTCTCTCAATTTCTCCTTTTTTCTGCCTGGCACAGGTAATTGTGAGACGGTGAGGGAATGCCCTGGAGGATTCAGTTCCAAACGCTCCCCCGCAGTTCTCAGAAGGGCACAAAGAATCGCGGTGAATGTCACATTGAGTCCCTCCAGCTGCACCTGCTGGCCCCCTGGGCCCCTCTGGTTCACTGGGGGGTCACGGAGTGCTCGCGGATTCTCCGATGGCCGGGAGAGCTACTATGTTTTCAGTTCACAGTGAGATTAAATCTACAACGTTTGACCCGTCTAATTTATTGTGCGGCTGACAGAGCAAGGAAAGCCCATAGGAGGAGCTGGATGCATTTCTCCCCCTTCAAACAAAACACACCGTGGAATTTGCAAGAAGCCGTCAGCAGCTCGACGTTTCATTCCAGGCCTGGAAGCGGAAAAGTGTTGTAATGAGCATTGGATTCCACAGCCTGGGCAAGAGTCAAGCAGACCCATCATTGTTTTTTACGAACTATAGATGCGGGTTGATCAGTGCTGGTAACACGAGGCCCCGATGGTTTGAGCACAAGCTCAGGGCTGCCAACCCCGTCCGAGCTCAGACCCTTATCAAGATTTGCCCAGAACTGGCCGCACCCTTCCACGCCCTTCTTGCCTCCTGCTGTCTTGTCCACCTTCAGGCTGAGGCTGCCCCTCCACCCCCCAAAGCCTTTCCAGTTCTCTCCTTCTCCGTCCTGGGGACCAAGGAGCCCCCTCCCAGCCATAGAAAACATGCTCACATGTGGTCTCCAGGTTTGAGAAATTAAATTTCACTTCCATTCCTACCTGTAGAATATCTCCTAGTGGGAGGCTCGTTCCTGGTTCTCCAGTGACCATCACTGTGGATTCTAGAACTGCTTTGTCAGCAGCAGAGCATCTTTTTTTAATGAATCATAAGCGGGACCCCAGTAAACCAAATAGTTCTGGCCAAGCTGCTCAGCCTGGGGCATGGGCGGGGGCCTGGACTTGGTCCCATCAGTGCAGGCCCAGCCCTCGGGGATGCTGAGACATCGCCGTGGACCTCAGTGGAGATGCTCGGGCAGCAGAGAGAGACAGAGGTGCTGAAGCCAGAGGAGAGCAACGGGACCACGAGGGGCTGGGTGGCACTCGCTTCTGCCGGACAAGAGGGTCAAAAGGGTCCGGCGAAGGTCTGGGCAGAGCTGCCCTGAGCCCAGGCTGGGCAGGAGGGGCGTTCAGGGCTGCGGGCAGCGTGAACACACACGGGAGGCCTGAGCACGCCCAGAGCAGCGCAGGTGTCCTTTGGCGTGTGGGAGAGAGGTTGCCAGGAGACCGGACCGTAGTCTGGGTCAGGTTGGGAAGGCCTGGACCTGTTTTCAGAGATCACCACGAAGTTCTCTGAGCAAGTGGGAAGCTCTGAGAGCTGTGGTTTAGAAAGACAAGCCTGGCAGCGATGGGACAAAGTGTGAGGCGGTGAGCATTCAGGCTGGAGCCCAGCGAGGACTCCTCACGAGGAGGGACGAGGGGGCTGAAAGCCAGAGGAGGCGGGAAGAACAGATGCGGGGCGGGGCCGGGGCCTGAAAGGGAGAGAGGGCCTGGTCCCCAGTGTGTGAGGGACACGGAGGAATAGGGGACAGGAGTCAGCTCTCTGCTGGGGCAGAGGATCTGCGCTGCTGCTTATCGAGAGAAAACAGGAGAAGGAGCAGATCCGAAGGATGGAGATGGCGAGTTCAGGGAGGGCAGACCAGCGGCACCAGGGTGATGGTGTCAGCAGCTCATCTTTGTTGAGAATTGGCCGAGAGACTCCGCAAAGCACTTTGTTTTGTCTTGTTTGACCCACAAAACAACAAGGTAAGGAGGATGCTGTTTTCCCTTCTCTTTTACGGAGGCCACTAAGGCTCAGAGAGGTGAAGGCATTTGCCCTAGGTCACACAGCTAAAAGCAACGGAGGCAGGCTCTGCAGCTACATCGTCTGACTCCAGGGCCTGGCTTCTTAGCTACGACCCTACATTACCTGTAGAAACGTACAGACGTGGACCCAGAGCTGGGAAATGAGGTCCGGGGTCCTCTTGCTGGGATGCCTTCAAGACTCCAAGAGCAGGGTGTTCACAAAGGTGAACGAGGGAGAGGAGGTGTCTCAGGTCCAGACGCCAATGCGGCTACATCAAATCCCCTACCTGCCTCGGAGTTCCGGGCCCGGCAAGGAGGTGCCCGTAACACTAAAGAGTCGTGAACTACAGGCCCAGGAGCTGTAGCTCTGCCAAGATACATGTGCCCCGCGGGACCAGGATGTGCATTTCAGCTCAGGCTGGGGCAGCGCTAGTTACTAATTATAGCACAATAATTATGACATTTGAGGAGAGCTCAAAATGGAGGACGGCAGCCCTCTCCCAAGGCCATATCTTATCTTCTGTTTCTCACTTGAAGCCGTGACTAAGGCATGGCATTAAGGGCAGATCAGTCCTCGTGCTGGTTGGCACCCGGATGGGCTGAGAGAACCACGCCATCACTAGTCTGACTTGAAAACACTGACCTTTGAACAAGAGAAGCTAAAACGTATCGAGGTATAGACGCAGCAAGGAGTCCAGGGAAATGTGCCTTCTGATGGGAGGTGATGACCCAAAGAAGAGACAAAACTGGGCAAAAATTTTAGCCACAAAACTGTGAAGCAGACTGGGCTTGTGTTTTGCATAGAAAGAAAAAGCTTGTGTTTTCAATAATTAGCCCGAAGTGAAGGAAGTAAAGGAATTGCGAAGGCGGTGCTACTGCCCACTCTTATTTGACCAGTTTTTCTTCCCGACCCGTTTGGCCAGGGTATCATTGAAGGGCTGGAGGAGGGGATGCTGGTGTTTCCAAAGAGGGATTTCTAACTCCCACCTCAGCTCCCCAGAGACAGCTAAGAATAAATTTAGCAGGAGAGTCTGCAGTGCGCTCCTTCTGGCATGGGGGTATGATATAAACAGCTAACATTCTGGGGGCACTAATTATGTAGAGTTCAAAGGCATATTAATGGATTAACTCATTTAATCCCTGCCACGATCCTGTGGAGACAATATAGTTACCATCACCATCTGACAGGAGGGTCGAGGCAGGATGGACCTGCCCAGCGTCCCCAAACTAGGTTGCTAGAGCCAGGAATTGAGCCCAGGAGGTCAAATTCCAGAGTCTATTTCTGACCCTCTGCCATACTGCTCAGATTTTAGGAAGTGTAAGAACCACCTGATGTATATCCCAAGAGATGTGAAAATGTTTGTCCTCACAATAACTTGTACATGAAGGTTCACAGCAGCATTATTCATGGTAGCCAAAAAGTGGAAGCAAACCAGATGTCTACCTACTTATAAATGGATAAAATGTGGTATATCCATGCGAGGGAATATTATTCACCCATGAAAAGGAATGAAGTGTTGACCCTTCAATGCCACAACGCAGATGAACCTTGAAAACGTTATGCTAAGGGAAAGAAGTCAGACCAAGAGACCACGTACTGAACGATTCCATTCATGAGAAATGTCTGGAATAGGCAAATCCACAAAAGTAGCTTAGTTGTTTCCCATTTCTGGGGAAAGGGGGAATTGAGAGTGACTGTAATAGGTACGGGTTGCTTTGCAGAGGGAGAGGAATGTTCTGGCATTAGTGGTGATGGTTGCCCAACACTGGGAACATACTAAGAAAGATCACTAAATGGTATACTTTCAAATAGCGAATTTTATGTTATATGAATTATATCTCAATTTTTAAAATTGCCTCCCCCCAAGACTCCCTTCCGTTTGATACATCAGTGAGAACACTTTGAGCTTTGCCCTTGGCTAGTCCCTGGGTTACAAGACAGCCACCCCAGTTCCAGACATCACACAGACACAACAGCATTTAGTGGAAGGAGAGAGGAGCGTTTCAAAGGACAAAGAAACTCTTCCATCAGCACCTATCCTGGCACATCTCCTTGGTCAATACTGGGCTCCTGCCCTCTGCTCAACCTGTCCCTGGCAGGGAGATGAGGGGCTTCTTGATCTGTTCAGGATTTGCCCCTGAGTTTCATCAGGGAGGGGTGGACCCCTGAACAAAACAGGATTAGGTCAGAAGAAAGAAGGGCGATGGCCATTTGCAGTCACTGAGCAGTGTCTGGTACCGCTGGTGCTCGTTAGCACACAGATTCCCAGGGCCTGGCCCCGAGCTGCTGATTGGGCAAGTTTGTCATGGGTTTCAGAACCCTGCATTTGACACGAGCCCCTCAGATGCCTCTGATGGGGGCGTCCCCAGACCGCACTCTGAGAAACATTGTTCAGTGAGATCTGAAAACACACTCCAGCTTTCCTGTTACCCCAGGTCTTCAAATAATCCCACTGCCTCCACCCTGTCTCCCCGCACACCCTCTAGAAAAAGCTCTTCAAAAAAATGAAGAAAAGAAGGAAAGGGTGGGGGAGAAAAGAAAAGAGGAAGATGAGAGAGACATCACCATTTCCTCAGCTTCTATCCTGTGCCTTTACACACATTCCACAATGTCACGGCAAAGCAGCTATTACTCTGCCCATTTCATAGATGTGGAGACTGAGGCTAAGAATATCGGCAACTTTGCCCAAGGCCACGTGAAAGTGGAGGTCCAGGAATTCAGACCTGGGGCCTGGGTCTGCATCTGGAGGTGCTGCCAACAGACCCTCCTCCCTACCAGACACACGGAACAATAGACCAGAGGATGGTCAGGCCCCAATGCATGGAACTTCTGGAGTAAATGCAAATAAGCTTGGTTAAAAAGTGATCATCTCTTAGCAAAGAGAGTTCAGGACTCCTACCTAGAATATAAGGCCTTTCATTTTTTCATATCAAAAAAAAAGGAAAATTGCTCATTCTCCCAATATTAAAATTGTGCACTATACCCTTGACCTTTTCTGCTTTATTAGTATGTTTTCTCTGCGCTTGGCTTTGATGTTACTAAAAAGATGCGCCTAGTGCAGTCACTCCCGTGGATTTATGCTGAAAAGATGAGTATTTAGAACACACCACTTCCGTTTGCATAGAGCCAGATGTCGTGTTCTCCAGACCTGTGAAAGGGCAGAGTCGTGGGGAAGCTTCTATTCACAGTCATGAAAATGGGTCAGAAAATACTTCACACTCCTGGGCATATACCCTGAGAAAACCATAATTCAAAAAGAGTCATGTACCAAAATGTTCATTGCAGCTCTATTTACAATAGCCAGGACATGGAAGCAACCTAAGTGTCCATCAACAGATGAATGGATAAAGAAGATGTGGCACATATATACAATGGAATATTACTCAGCCATAAAAGAAACGAAATTGAGTTATATGTAGTGAGGTGGATGGACCTAGAGTCTGTCATACAGAGTGAAGTAAGTCAGAAAGAGAAAGACAAATACCATATGCTAACACATATATATGGAATCTAAGAAAAAAAAAAGTGTCATGAAGAACCTGGGGTAAGACGGGAATAAAGACACAGACCTACTAGAGAATGGACTTGAGGATATGGGGAGGGGGAAGGGTAAGCTGGGACAAAGCGAGAGAGTGGCATGGACATATATACACTACCAAACGTAAGGTAGATAGCTAGTGGGAAGCAGCCACATAGCACAGGGAGATCAGCTCGGTGCTTTGTGACCACCTGGAGGGGTGGGACAGAGAGGGTGGGAGGGAGGGAGACGCAAGAGGGAGGAGATATGGGAACATATGTATATGTATAACTGATTCACTTTGTTATAAAGCAGAAACTAACACACCATTGTAAAGCTATTATACTCCAATAAAGATGTAAAAAAAAGAAAAAAAAGAGACACATTGACACAGAGCTGCTACCTGGGAAAGGCTTTCACCTGCAACCAGGCCATTCGTCTTTTCAATCAGAAGCACTTATGTTTTCCTCTGTCCAAGTCTCTCTTTTCTATGGATCCAAACCTCTTGAGACTAGGGCTTTGGGAGAAATAGAAATCTGAATTTGAATGTAAATGTCAACTCTGCAGCACAATTTCCTTTGAGAGTTTCCCAGGACTGTTCCTAAGGGAAGAATTCTGAAATCTCCTGCCTTCGCTACTCCTATGGGAGACTTGTGGTTCTTAGAAGGTCAGAACTGTCTGGCCACAAGAAAGACACATCGGAAGGCTTTGGGGTAGGCACATTTGGGCATGTTGGCCTTCTCCAAGGAAAGCTGTCATCTTGCGCTGGGACTCTGCAATGCAGACGGGGCCAAGGTCAAGATCTGAGCGTCGAGGTGGAGGTGTTATTTGCGCAAATCTGCCTGAGTGGCTGGTGAAGTCACTGGTGAACATAACCTGTGTGGGTTTGGGGATGAGTCGTGAACCTGAAGGTTGGGTGGACAGAAAGCAGCCTGAGGCAAGGCTGGGATTCACTTGAACCCTGGCAAACAGAGGGGCGTGTCCATGAAGGAAGAAGGCGGGACTTCAGGTGGAAGGGTAAGTGCTCATGGGCAGAGGTTTTCTGAGTAAGAGCTGGTTGGTGCCCATGCAGACCGAACTGGAAGACAGAGTTCACACAAAGACCCTAACAGCTAAATCGGATTCCTTAATCTTAAAAAGTAAAGTATTTCTGGGAGCGTCACTTGAGCATCAGGGAAGCCCAGATGCAAAGTCTCCCCACATAATGCAGGTGACTGATCCTTGGGGTCAAGGTCCAGTCCCTGAGGCAGGATGCTTTAAGCTGATAGGGTAGTTCAATATAACTTGTCAACAAGTCGGACATGTAAGGACTCCCTGTGAGATGGGCGACATTTCATGAAACAAAGTCATAGGGAATTAGTGTTGGAAGGCATGGGCATGGGGTCACCCCGGATGTACGCCAGTGCCAATGTGGCCAGCCTCCTGCCGGTGTGCCAGGTGCTACTCTAAGTACTTACCATGTCATTTAATCTGCTCCCAACAACCCCCATAAATATTCTCTTATTATCATTCCCATTTTACAGATGAGGAAACTAAAGCTCAGAGAGGAGAAGTAACTGGTCCTGGTCACATGGCTCAGAAATAGTGGAGCCAGGATCTCAACCCTAAGAACCCCACTCCAGTGCTGTCCTCCTCTTACAAAGAGCTGAATCGATACCTATTGGACTGAATGTGAGTCAATGACCCCTTTCCTGTATTGATCTAAACAATCTTCATTGGGGGTGTGACCTCTAGGCTGACCCCTCCCTGAGGACCTTCGTTGAAGCTGGCACTGATTCAGGAGGTAACATCCAGGCCACGCTACTTGCCATCTTAGGTCATTACTTGAAAGAGTTGAAGGCAAGCCTTCCGATTTCTATGTTTGCTTCTCAAGTTGGGGAGTGGCATATTAAAACACGAACCAAAACAATGCAACTCTGAAAAGTCTGGGGCTAAGTCTTCGCCTTAGACATATGCAAACCATTCCCAAATTACACTACTTGCTTTGCATCCTGCCGTTAAACTGTCATGATGGGAAATAAATAAAGTCCCAGTGCACTGTTTGGCAATTAGCAATTCTATCTCAACCTCTTCGGTGGCCTTCACACTGCTCTGTAATTGTGAGATTAAAAAGCTATCATTTACACGGTGGGCTATGAGTGTGTGGATATCCTGCTATGACAAAGTATTATCCTCATAAAGTAATCTGCAATTGTAGGTAAATAATGATTATGTGGCTGACAAACGTTGCATTATTGACTCTTAAAACAAATATTAAGATTTATCTTTTCATATGGCCATCTATGATGTATATTCCAGGCATCCAAGGTAGGGCCACTTGAAGCTAATAGAACATGAGATAGATTTATATGCCACTTCAAAGTCTGGAAAGTACTTTAAGATATATTTTCCTAACTGGTTCACACGATTATGACATAAAGAAGGCAGAACAGGTAATGTCTTGTCCATGTTTTACAGGGAAGATTGAGTCTCAGAGAAGCTAAGGGACTCAACTAGGCAGATGTGAAATTCCTTTTCTCAGAAATATTTAAGTAGATGAACATTCCCGAGACAGCTTATCTTTCCCCTCCAGAAGGCTCACAGGCTGATACAAAGGACTCTTCCATCTCAGTAGAATGCTCCTGTCCATGTCGATGAAATAGAATAATTCAAGCTATAATGACACCCCCACCCTCAAAAAAAAATCAAAAGGCACTATATACTTCAACTGTATTTTATTGCCTTGTTCAGTAAAGTTGGCCAAAGGTCGTAATTCTTTCATTGTGTCTATACAAAGCCAAATGGCCATTTGAAAAATGTGAAGCTAAAAATGTTCAAATGAAATGATTCCATATCTACCTCTCAAATTTTATTACTTGCCTCAGTGTGACCAACATTATAATAAATGCGGTCTTATTGCTTTGTAAAGACAGAGTCAAGAGCCGTGGCAAGCACTGGAGAGGGGAGGAAGTCTCCAGAGCATCTGGCCCACAAGACCAGATTTCAGATCTGAGCTACTCTTAAAACGTGTGTTCAGAGACCCTGGGGTGGAAACAGGATGGGCTTTGTTCTACCGTAAATTGTCATGGAATCTTGGCCATTGAGAACCTGACTTTTCACTGATTCCTACCTTCATTCAACAAATACATATTGAAGGTCTACTGGGGGCCAAGCAATGGCCCTGGAGCTCCTCGCACACCCCATGAACAAGATGGGTGTGTCCTCATGGAGCCGGCAGAAAGGAAAAGCAGGAAGAGGAGAGGTGACTATTCCATTTAACAGACGGTTGGAAAGCTGTTCAAATACCAAAGTTTTATTCATTTTTTAATATTTCTGCTTCCGTATGTTAAAAGTGTTCCAGGGGTTAAACTTGCTTCATTAAAACCAAATAACGATCTAACAAAAATCACTTGAGTCAACCGACCGGCAAGTGTCTATCACCCTGGTGAAGCCCTGCCCCAAGTGGTCCAGTCTCGGAGTGGCACTGCGGTCAAATGAACGTGATCTGGCAACCAAAGTCATTTCAACATGAAGGCATCTCCACATGGGTTCATCTACTCACATAGGCATAAGTACACTCATCACGGGGCACATGGTCCAGGCAGCACTTCTTAAATTCTGCCTTTTCCCTCACATCATTTTTGCTCACACGCTGCAGCTTCTCAGCTACTCTTCTCTTCCAAATATCTAGAAAACTCCAGTAGCCTCCACTATGGCCCTCCCATCAACGCTGCCCCTGTCCCGAGCCCCTCTCCCCTTCCTCCTTCTCCTGAGTCTATCACAAAAGCCCAAGAAACCTCTGTAGTAATGGAAGGACCTTCCAAGAAGGACAGGAGAGGACAGAAAGGTAAGTAGACAACACCAGACTGTCCCCATATTAATAAATGGTGCCCCTTCCTATGGGTATTTGCAACCAAGCTCCCTCTATATGATCGTTTCAGTAAACCACCAAAGTGTCTGACCGTTGAAGAATTTAGAATTTCCCTGCCTGGAGATAATGAAGAAGAAAAATAGGAAATTCACACTGGGGTTGATTGGAGCCATCAGAATATTTGTTTAACATCTGCTTTAGTCAGGATTGTCAGGCCTGCCCACAATTGGTAGCATTGTTCCCGGAGCTAATCTCATAGATTTACCCCTTTCTTTATTTTTAATTGAGTTGCCCTACAGGTAAATACACGGAGCCCTTTCCAGCGCAGACACCCCGTGCGTGGGTATCATCCTTGCCCCGGATTCTTTGTGTGTCAAACGAAGGCCTCTCCAGACCCCCCGAGTCCAAAGTAGTTAATTAACAGAAATCAAAGGAGCCTTTGTTGCCACCCCAAACCTTCCTCTCTTCTCCAGATGGGGACAGATTCACTGACAATTTAGTTCCATTTCTGAGAATGGTTTCTCAGGTTTCCCTTGTCGGTGACTAGAAAGGGCCAGGTGTCATCAAGGATTCCTGTTCCTGGAACTGTGCCAAAGACCAAATCAAAGGAAGCAGAAGGGCCCCAAGTCAGTGGTCCAAGACCCATCAGGCACTGCGCGTCTTTCGGGCGGGGACCGAGATGGGGGATGGGTAACCGACAGAGAGAAGTGCTGGCCGCGGGTGTTGATGGATGACGTTACAGGGCACTGCGCTGAGCAGAAACCCATGGGGAGGGGCCTCCGAGCCCCAGGCAGCTCCTCTCAGATAAAAGCTCCTGGATCCGCCCACCCGAGACCCATCGAGCGGGGTCTGAAGGGCCTGCGTTCGAGCTGAATGAGTCTGCTTACTTGGATGAAAGATCCGTGCTGGGATTAGCTTTAAGAGATAAAAAAAAAAAAAAGAAAGAAAGAAAAGAAAAGGACCAGCTTTATGAGATCCGCACAGTCCAGAATAAGCAAAGTGCATTCATTCCTCCTGTGTTTACCAAAATCCAGGTTGTAAAGAGGAAAGATTAGCAGGGAGGTGCAGCAGGGAGGACACGGTCAATGGTCAACCGTCATGAAGGATGCGGACATGTGACCCAGGATGTAAACCCAGGACGCCAGGAGAAGAAAAACACCTCACGCGACGTCTGATTTAACTATCATGAATCCTGGCAAGGTGGATATTAACCCATGAAAGGATTGACACTCAGAGAGGAAATAGTCATTAGGTATTCCAGCACAACCCAGCTGGGGTTAAACCCAGGACGCCTGGGTTCCAGAACCTACACTGTTCCCAAGAAATCATGGGGCTTCCCGCACAAACTAGAAAGCACCTTTCGGAGCTTGAAGGAGACAGTTTTAAAAATGAAAGAAGGTTCTGCTTCATACAGTGTGTAATGAGGTGCTAGGGTTTATTTTAATGCTAACAACCAAGAGTAAGCTGAAAATAGATGTACATTCAAGACAATTTTCAAGCTGTGGTTTTCAGATGGCGCCCATGCAGACCCGGGGCTGGGTGGAGAGGGATGGGGAAGGGGTAAGGACACAGCAGCATCGCGGGGAGGCTGGGGAGTGGGGGGCAGCAGGGCCTCCTTCCTGCCTCTCACAGGCCCCGAGCAATATGTATGCCTTTCACCCAAAATTGCCTTCAAATTACAGTACTGAAAAAAATAAGTTTTAAATAAACAGTTTTGGTCAATCATTTTTACCAGGTGGATCCAGGAATGCTGGGGTACTTGGATAGACAAACAGAAAGAAAGGTCTCGCTTTCCTGCTCGGAGCCTCCAGCTGGCATGAACAAGGGGTGCTCTTTCAGACCCACGAACATGCAGAGTCCATGTTCGTTTCTCTGTGGGAGCCGGAGTCTCACCAGCTCCATCAGAAGGAGGGGTTTGGGTTGATCCTTGCTGGAGTTACACAGTAACTCTCTCCCCATTGTGTAGGTGCCGTGGCCGTGCTCTCTCACTTGGGTGGCCGTGGGGTCTCTCAGAGTCCCCGTTTCCTCATCCGTGAGATCAGTATCAAGAAAACAATACCCACTTTGCAGAATTCAGTGAGATGCTTTGGTCAGACCCTGAAATCCTCTCAGGAACCCAGGATATGTGATGCGGTTGGTATTGAGAGAAATGACAGAGCTTGCAAAGTCCCACCCAAACCCGTGGCCCATCTCGAAGCTGCGGACTCAGCCTCCCCTTCCTGGAAGGGAGATCAGGAGTGAGAGGCCTTGCAGGCTTATTAGCACATGTGAAATAGGGCTTTCCCTTATTTGTCCTAAATAAAATAATTGCTGTGATGAAAAGTCAAGGAGTTCAGGAAACAGTATTTTCTGAAATATAATGCTCAGTGAATTGGGAACAACACGAACCAAAACGAAAACAAAACAAAAAGAAAAATGAATAGAATCTACTGAAACCAGAGGGGACAGAAAAGTCTCAACCTCAATATTGTGTCAAGTTGAGTAATAAAGTGAATTCCCAAAACGCACCAAAGGGTACTTGCTGGCTGCCCAGAACTCACTTCCCATCAGCCCCCTCCCCCGCCTCCCTGAGTCACTCCCGCCATGTTCCAAGGTCACCGAGACGGCACCCTTCTAGGTTGCCAGGAACCTAGCACCATGCCCAGATCTCAGCTGTTTCGTCCCCCCTCCCCTCATGCCCCCCACCCCTAGCACTCCCTGAGTCTGGGTCACATTGAATGATCTCCAGTTCCACAAACTCTGGGCTGCACTCTCCCCCACCTCCATTTTCTTGCAGGGACCACTCTTTCTTTTTCCAACACACCCTCCACCCCTACCTTTCACCTGGGAGACCCTGAGTAACCCTCCATTGCCTCGTCAGTTTGAAGTCCCCTCCCCCAGACACCTGCATCCCCGCAGGCAGGTTGCCCACGGGTGCCTTCCAGTGGCACCTGTCCTGCTGTCACACTGCTCTGTGTGTCTGCGTCCCCTCTAGGCCGCCCATCACTAAGGGCAGGGCCCGGCCCACCCCACGGCAATCGAATGCCTAGGTCAGTGCCGGGTACTTAGTAGGTCCTCAACAAAGAGGCGTTTATAGAGAGCAGTTTGCAAGGCCGGGTCTGAGCAGTCTCGCCTTCTGGCAGGAGATGTCGTGCAATCACTGACTGTCACTTTTGGCCTCTCCCCACTCAGAGGAACAGGCAGGGCACAGTCCATGTGGCCTCCTAGCTGTCTTAGTGGAATTTCTGGGATTTCTCTCCAAATCCATGGTTGGAGACAACTACATTATGAACCTTCTGGAAAGCCCTGGCCTTGCCCGACATTGTTGTCTGAGCCTCTGGTCTACAGTGATCTCCACAGCACTCCGCAGGGCAGCCAGTCTCTCCTTCCCGGACCCTCCCCCTCCGTCCTGGGTTCTCCAGATGCCTCTGGGGCTTAACCAAATTGTGGGTGTGTGTCTTGGGGACATTCATCACAGAACCACAGCTCCAGAATCCCGCTTCTGTGGCTGTGACATGATGATGTGTATTTCACGCCTTCCAGTTTCCCAGCTGGTATTCGGAGATTTAAAGACATGGGAGATGTATTTTTAAATTTACGAGAGGGTCATTGATTTAATTAATTGTGCCCGAAGAGTATATTCAGTCACAGTGAAGATGCTTAAAGGCAAAGGGGACCAGAGGAGGGATAATGGTTTGGGGCTGCAAAGCTTCGGTTTCTTTGATAAAGCTAGTGACGCTGAGGGTCTGGGTTGAAGTCAATTCTCTTACGGGGCTCGTCCACAGCAGGCATTCTGAGAAGTGGCCGGTTGCGTACACCAGAACATACGTGCGGTGGCATACACCAAAGCAGCTCGGCTTTGAGGGTCTCCATGTGATGTGATCCTTCAAAAAGGACAAAAACCAATTCAGCAGCCAGAAATAGCCTCCGTTTTCACACGGCCCCCCTCCGTCATCTGATTGGCACTGACTGGCCCAGAGCACATCCCTGGGCTTCTCTGAATCGGGCTTTCCTAATCAGTTACACGGAGGAACGTGTTCTCCTATTGGTTGACCCAACCCCAGAGTCAGGCGTCCAAGACACCTATAGCCGGCCTAGTCCAATCTCCTCATTTTACAGCTGGGAAAACTGAGTCCCACAGGCTTTGCCTGTGAGCCACAAGCCAGGAAGGGTCCAGTCTCCTGACCCCGCTCAGGGCTCTTTCTGCTGCCTGGAGCTGCTTTTTGGCTGGGAGGGTGTCAGCTGGTATTCCTTTCACGATGTCCAATTATTTTCTTTACTTTTAGACTTCCTCTCTTGCATGGAACAAAATTGTGAATGAACTTAGGTATTTTCTTCCAGAATTACATCATATTTTTCTCCTTTTGTGCACCTGAGCAGAGATGCAGCCTCATAGACCCCAAGCTTCAGGCTGGTGTGATATTAATTCCACTGCCGGGTGTGTCTTCTAGGACACACTTACCGGGGCCTCCAGAGGACGCAGGGATGGCAGAGAGGAGAGGGCAGCCGTAATCCGGACGTGGACGTCATCAGAACTTGATATTTGCGTCTCTAAGAGGACTCTGTCAACATCGGAGAAATTCTGGCTGTCATCCAGAGACGAACCCAGGTCATCTCGAGCCAAGGGCCCCCATGAGGACGGGCAGGAGAGTCATATCTGAGGGTCAGAACTGGAAGATGGTATTACCTCCCCCGGAAGCCCCTTCCCTCCCATCCCACCTCATCCTATGTTTGTCCTGTCTTCCCAACACCAGGTTTATCTCTCTTCCTAAATTGCACAGGCCAAGCTGGTGTCTGCGGACCTGCTTGCTGCCCCACTGGGCAGGGACATCTTTGAAAGCAAGGACCTTATCTACCCTGTTGTATCTTAATCTCCTAGCGAGTGCCCTGCAAATCATGCATTCTCAATAAATGCAGATGGCTGAAACGAGAGGTCTGGCCCCGTTCACTCATTTATTTTATTTATTTATTTATTTATTTTGCGGTACGCGGGCCTCTCACTGCTGTGGCCTCTCCCGTTGTGGAGCACAGGCTCCGGACGCGCAGGCTCAGTGGCCATGGCCCACGGGCCCAGCTGCTCCGCGGCATGTGGGATCCTCCCGGACCGGGGCACGAACCCGCATCCCCTGCATCGGCAGGCGGACTCTCAACCACTGCGCCACCAGGGAAGCCCTGATCACTCATTTTATAGAAGAGGAAACTGAGGTCCTTAGAGGTCAGGTGGGAAACCGGAAGTGAAGCCAGAGCGAGCATCAGGGACCCAGCCTGGACTTCTCTGATTCCAGATCTTTGCAAATAATAAGGAAGCAATAAGCGTTAAGCTGAACCCCTCAGTTCTGCTTTCCCAGGATCATGCAAACTCCTCTCATCTCTCCACCTCCCACCCCCCACCCCACCTCCAAGGCCTTGGAAACGCTGCAAGCTTTCATGCAAATGACCTTCTAGGAGCCTAAAAGAAGCAAATGTTTATTTTTTCATTCAAAGGTCCCAGATGGGTTTTATCTGCTGGGCCGGCTTAGGCCCCTGCTATCAGATGCGCATGCAAATGACTCCCCGAGAAAAGACCTGGAAGAGAATAGCTCTGTTTCAAAACACACAGACATTTGCCTGGACATTTCCCTAGCTCATTTTCCTTTTCCACTCCAAACAATGCGGAGATACCATGACTGCCCTGCCTAATAAAATTCTAACAGCAGGTAGATATAGGTCTACTGACTGGGGAGAGCTTACCTGTCTTCCAGCCAGACCATGAGAAGGGGCCTAGCCTCAGCACCCAGGAATCCTCAGTCTAGCAGGAGCCCCATCTTATGCATTTGCCACCAACAGGGACCCAAGGGCACCTGTGGGGAAGCACTTTGAGGAAGGCTATCGAAAAGCATCACTGCAAACCAAGGGGTTGTCAGGTTCTGAGACATCAGCTCAGCATATTGAGAGTTTTTAAAATACAAGCTTTATGCCCAGTTCCAACCTGCCTTGGGAAGGCGTGAGGGCTGCCCTCTGAGCCCCATGAGACCTCCCAGGGAAGGGACCGTCTGTGGGTGAAGCATGGGCCTTCCCCATCCCAGGAAGATCAGGCTCAGGGCATCACCTTAGCATTTTTGGGCTGGACTCTCGTGGATCCTGGAGTAGGCCAGACTCAGAGAGCCACCTCCCAGGCATAAATATGACAATACACTTACTGTGTGACCCAGCAATTCCACTTCTAGGTCCAGGCAAGGACTTGTACACGAATGTTCATAACTGCTCTATTCATAATAGCCCCAAACTGGAAATGTCCTAAGTGTCCATCCACTGGGAAATGGATAAACAAATTGTGGGCAAATCCAAATAACAGAATACCACTCGGCAATAGAGGAATAAACTACCAAGGGCGCCAACATGGGTGAATTTCAATGCATTGTGCTGAATGGAAGAAGACAGGACCCAGGGCAGAGGAGGCTTCTGTAAAAGGGTTCAGGAGACCGTGAGGAGATGCAAATGTTTTATGCCTTGATTGCAGAGGTGTTGTACAACTGTGCACCTGTGTCAGAGCTTATCAGATTATTCACTTGACATTGGTGAATTTTATTGCATGTAACTTATGACTTTTTTTAAAAAAGAAATATCATGATAAATTATGTTGAATTAGAGATTAATCTTCTTTAAGGAGTCTCATTTTTCTGCCTGAAAAATGGTATTCAAAACACAGACCAAGGGGCTTCCCTGGTGGCGCAGTGGTTGACAGTCCGCCTGCCGATGCGGGGGACGCAGGTTCGTGCCCCGGTCCGGGAAGATCCCACATGCCGCGGAGCGGCTGGGCCCGTGAGCCATGGCCGCTGAGCCTGCGCGTCCGGAGCCTGTGCTCCGCAACGGGAGAGACCGCAGCAGTGAGAAGACCGCAGCAGTGAGGGGCCCGCGTACCGCAAAAAAAAAAACAAAAAACACAGACCAGCCAAGAAACCCCCTCCTCAAAGAGTCATAGGAGAGGAGTGGCAGAGAACACTAATCTTTTTAGCCCAAGATCAGCTGCTCCGACAGGCTGAGAGGCAGTGGCCTCAGAACTTAAGAGTGGGGATTTTAAAACCTGAATTTAATGCCCACCTCAGCCAGTCAACTAGGAGGACCAGCGAAAACCATCAAACTCTGTTCCTTTTCTATGAAATGGTGCTAAAAATAGCACTTCTGAAGGTGAAACAACCCGAATGTCCATCAATGGATAAATGGGTAAACAAATTGTGGTTTACCCGTACGATGGAATATTATTGAGCCATAAAAAAGAACAAGATACTGATACAACATGGATGAGCTTTGAAAATGTGCTAAGGAAAAGGGGTGAGTCACAAAAGGCCACATGTTACATGATTCCATTTATATGAAATGTTCAGAATAACTAAATCCACAGGGATAAAAAGTAGGTTCGCGCTTACCTCGTGCTGGAGGAAGAGTGCATTGGCGAAAACTGTTTAAATGGGTACAGGGTTTTATTTTGGGGCGTTGAAGGTGTTTTGCAACTAGATAGAGGCGGTGGCTGCAGAACATTGTACCAAATGCCACTAAACTGCACACTTTAAAATGATTAACTTTGTATCATGGGAATCTCACCTCAATTAAAAAATACAGCGTTTCCCTCCTTGGTGTCAGGAGGAAACAAGAAAGCTGATAAGGCGAGAGGCACAGCCCCTGGGGCAGAGCAAACCTCGGTGAGCAGCTACTACAAGGATGCTGAGCTTCCTGGAGGACCCCGCCTTCTGGGGGCTCTGAACTTGGGGGAACACCTCTGGCTCATGGGAGTGGCCTCCCAGAGAGGTGTCTGCAGATCCTGGAGAATCGGAGATGGGGGGTCACTTTGCCGGCCCAGATCCCAGCCACCAAACGCCTGGCCCTGCCGCCCTGCCCTGAATCTGGGCTTGGACTGGAAGATGAGCCACTTAGGAAGATACCCTCACTTGTGGCGAGGACCCAGCCGTGCCCTCAAGTGCTGACATTCGATCTTCATCCTCCGACCCCGGCTCTGACCCGTGCCTAATCCCATGGTCATGCTGATAGCGGCACAGACCTTCCAGGAAAGCAGCTTTCCCAGGGAGGCCCAGGCAAAGCCTTGACACCCAACAGCTTGTGCCTTTTGAGGAGGGCTGTTGGGCCAGGTGTACAGAGCACAGGGCAACCTGGAGATTTTTAACAGCTCCTAACGATGAGACTAATTAGTATCTAATCAGAATCTTATTAGTGCAGGAACGTATGGAGGAATAGTGATCCACAGTCGTTAACACTGTGTCTTCTAACGGAAATCAATGAGTGGCCCTCAGCCAGGGAACAGCTCTCAGCCCAAGAATGAAGGGAAGGTCCAGACTTGCAGAGGCTCCAGAGAAAGAGCTTTTGACCCGAGTCTTCCTGGGGCCGTGCTTCGGGCGCCAGTATCCATGAAATGAGTGTCCACACCCCCAAACCTATAGATGATTTTGAGGAAGGGTCCACCTGCTGAAAAAGAAAGGCCTCTTTGGACTTCATGGGCCCCTTCACCTTTCCGAAGCCCAGGATTCTCATCGTTAAAGTGAAAGTGTTGTTCCAATTGACCTATCTCTGGGGCTTCTTCCAGCTCTTTCTGTGAATCTCATTCACTGTCTTGAGAAAGCATCAAGCTTTCATAGAACCACCGGGCACCAAGGAGAGGGTCAGGCTGGAGACAGAGACGTGGGGATCTTTCACTCATGAAAGATTAGAAAAGTTACAGGGATGATCCAGGAGAGGATAGACCAGAGCTCCCAGAGGCACCTGGAAGGCTGATTGAAACACAGTGCGGAGCCCATCCCCAGAGGTTCTGATCTGGTGGGTCTGGTTTCTAACAGGTCCCCAGGTGAGGCTGATGCCGCTAGTCTGAGGACCACACTTGGAGGTCTTCTGGTGTGGAACAGCAGAGGAGAATAAGGGGGCAGAATAAGAATACGAAGAGGACAGGAGGTCCCACCCGGGACAGGAGCCCCACCAAGGACAGGAACATCCCTGCAGGGTTGGGGCAGGAAGGTAGCCTTCAAGGGAACAGACAGGATGGTCCAGGAAGAGGCGGTAGTGTCCAACCTCAAGTGGACAGTGTCCCAGAAGGCAGGATGTGCTCAGATCACAGACAAGCCCAGCAGCAAAAGGAAGATAAAAACCAGGGGGAGAGGGCTTCCCTGGTGGCACAGTGGTTGGGAGTCCGCCTGCCGATGCAGGGGACACGGGTTCGTGCCCCGGTCCGGGAAGATCCCACGTGCCGCGGAGCGGCTGGGCCTGTGAGCCATGGCCGCTGAGCCTGCGCGTCCGGAGCCTGTGCTCCGCAACGGGAGAGGCCACAACAGTGAGAGGCCCGCGTGCCGCAAAAAAAAAAAAAAAAAAAGCAGGGGAGAAGCAGCCAGCAAGCTCGGGGGACAGAGCTGGGATGCAGGGGCGAGGAGGGAGAGGGGTTTGGTCCGTGAAGGCGATGTGCTCATCACTCTTCCTCTTTGGCTGTTCTGTTTGAGAGAGACCTGTTCTGTTTGGCTCAACGTCACATTTCTGACACGTGTGTTCTAAGTATGACAGTTAGTTGTCTGGCTCTGATTTGCAGAATAATCCAAGCGACGCTACAGTTGAGGGAAGGCTGACACTGCTCTTGGAGACATGGAGAGCCAGAGGCAGGGCCTGCATTCAGACCCAGGTCTGTCACCAGCAGCTCTGTCCCCACTCCAGCTGCCTCTCAGTTGGGTGGGGGCCGGGGGGGGGGCGGGGGGACTCGTGAAGTCCCCGCTTCCAGGGGTTTGTCTTTAGGAAAAGGACTTGGCCGCCAGCCTCTTCAGCATCCTCCGTTAAATGGACGCTAGTCTCACCGAGTCTGAGAAGTGAATCAGCTCCTGCGGTAAAGCCGCTCTGTGTGTGGGGAAGCATCACCCTTTAATGTCAGCATTTACTAACAGGCACTAGTTAATGACCATTAGTTCTAAACAGCCATGATTGAGGTTGCTGAAGCTGAAACGGGCTTTTTTACATTTGGGATTTTACAGGTCTGTTCTTGCAGATTCAGGCCAAGGGCGTAGTTAGGTGTTTGGGCAGCAGTGATGGCTGGATGGAATTTTCCTTCAGCGCCGAGCCAGGCAGAGCCCCAGGGCAGGACACTCCAGGACCATGTGTGAAGGAGACAGTCAGCTCAGGGAGGGGCCGGGAAGCTGGACTAACTTCGCATCCCCGAAGATCAGTAAAGGAGACTTGTCAGCCCAGGAGCGGAGGAAACTTTCCCCGCAGACTGCGAGGCACCAGGGAGCCTAAGAGGTCACTGGCCTAGGACCCCGAGAGCCAGATGTTATCACAGACTCGACCAGCGAAACCTGAGCCTGGACGCCCACACGGCAGATGACATCCTGGGGCAGGCGCCGGGCTGCCATCAAGGCCAGGAGCTGTTCCTGGCTCGGGTGCAGGGGACGCCAACGGAGGGCCGCTGACCACTTCTCTCTCCTTCCCCACCCCTGCGCTCTCCTCCCTCGGTTGGTACTCCTCCTCCAGCACGTGAACCGGAGAAGTGGCCAGGTGGCAGCCGGGTGACCCTCGGGGACTACCGTTGGTCTTGTGTTTGCAGGTACATGGGACAGAAACGCAGAGAACAGGCAGAGGGACTGAATCCCCACAGGGCGGCTCCCACCCCCCTGAGCACCTTGGCTGGGCTCAGAGATGCCTCCAGAGCCGCCACTTGGCCACACTTCCCTCCAGTCACTTCCTCCTAGAAGCAAGAATGAAGCCCGTGTTCCCCGAACCGAGCCTGGACACCAAGACCCCAAACCACACTTGTCTACGTGACCAACACCATGCATCCCCTTCCTTCGTCAGCACGACTTTGTTTACCTGGAAGCCTCTCCTCCAGGAAAGTGGCTTGACTGCTCATCAGAGGAACTTCCCCCAAAGACACAGCAATTCTTCAATGGGAAGCACCAACAGATGCACCCTAGGTTTGTACCCTAAGATTTTGAATCCCTTCCCTCAACGATCCTCGCCTGCTGCTTCCACCATTCCTAGACTGCTGGATCACAGTCCCCGTCTAACCCTAAACCAGCCTTCCCACACCTCTGCACTGAACCAAAATCCCAATTGTCAATAAATTCTGACCTTGCCCTCCCTCACAAAGCTCTATAGAGGTGGGGTTCTCCCTTACCACTGTGATCAACAGACACTGCTTTATCTTGTCGACAAGTTGTGTTAGTGGTATTTTGGGAGCCAGCATTCAACAGAAACATTCAATAAGGATTTTTGGATGGTGAGTAGATGGGTGGATGGGTGGATGGGTGGATGGATGGATGGATGGATGGATGGATGGATGGATGGGTGGATGGTTTAATGTGAGAGGATGGAAGAAAGGGTGAATGAGTGACTATGGATGGGTGGACAAACTGATAGGTGAATGTGGGGACGATACATGAATAGGTAGGGGGATGGATGAAAGGATGGATATATGGGTAGATGGATGGATGGGAGGATGGATGAGTTGCTGGAATTCTACCAAGGCAGACAGAGCCTTCAGGTCTGGGCTGAGCCTAGACCAGGAGAAGGTCCTATTCTAGTCTCATGAGGCCTGGAGGCCCGCCTGATCAGAGGAGCATCACCCACTCTGCCAGGAATCTCCTTAAAATTACAAAGGTTAATTCTCAAATAGCAAATCAAGATGATATGGGTTGAAATTTGCAACTCAAAGGCAGCATTTGAAAACAGCCCTGGTGAGTGGGTGGGGCTGCCCACCACGACTTGATGCCATGCGTGTAGATCAGTATCAAATTAAATTTCCCCATTGTACCTTCTCTGTGGTGGGCACAATGCAGGGTGTTACTCCCCCCCGCCCCCTCCTCTTGGCAGCATCCTTTTCAGCTCAAATTATACAGAAGCAAATAATTATCAGGGCCTGCTGTTTACCCTCCTTAGAAGATTTAATTTATCCCGATAAACATGGGGGGGCAGAGGTTTTGGATTTGAAATGACATATAATTTACCTCTAACAAATGCTCGTGGTCCAAGAGAAAGCCCATTGATCGAGTCAATCTGAATCCCAGGCGGCTTACCAAAAGGACCTTTTGTCTACTTGTTTTCCATCACAAACAACACGTGGGGAGGAGATTTAGGTAATATTTCCAAACACTGGAAGCTACATAATTATTGTCCTCAGCAAACGTGGTGATAGTGCTAGAGTCACAATAGCAATTTATCTGCCTGATCCCCCATTCACTATGGCCCATCACAAGCATCGCGGTTGAGGAGGCATTTAATAATGTGCCATTCAAACCCCAGTTTTAAATAACATTAACGCAGTGACACAGGCCCAACAAAGCCCGGGAAATCCAAAGGGGGGGTGGAGGGACCGTCCTTGATGCCTGGCATCTGGCCAAGGGTCCTAGGATGACGGTGAGAAGACCCTGGGCTGACACTCTCTCCAATCTGGACCAGGCACAAAAGACATCATCCCCAAGAGTAGAGTCAGTGGCTGGGCTCTGTGCTGACTCACCTGCCCATCTGGTACCCATCACCCACAGCTCTTTTTTAAGCCACAGCAGCATGGCTTCAACAGCTGCCTGTGGAACGATCCCCGTCTGAGCTCCTAACTCAGTACCTAACGGTCCACTGGCCACCACATCCCTCCTTGTGTTTCACTGACACCTCAAACTCAGCCATCCACAACTCAACTCTCATCTCTGAACCTCCATCCCTCGCCCTCAGTTTGCTCCTCGATGAATGGCCTCACCATCTCCCCAGCCAGACAAGCCCAAAGCCTGGGGGCAGACTCCACACCTCCTTTTCCCGAATATCACGCGCTCCATTGGTTGGTTGGCAAGCGCCCCGCCATTTCCAGCTCCTCAACATTTTCAAGTCCAGCCCCGTGGCCACTGCCCTGGTACAGGCTCTTGAATCTGACTGTACTGATGTAAATCCTCCTAGCTGGTTTTCCTGCCTCTAGTTCTTACCTCTTGCAACCAATGCTTCTCAAGACAGTGGGCTTAAAATGCGATTCTCAAATAGCAAATCCGGACTATTTTGAATGAAATATGCAACTCAAAGACAACGTTTGAAAGCAGCCCTATGAGTGGGGCTGCCCACTCCAGCGATAAGATTGTGCGGGGTCACTCCCTTGTCTGATAACTGCAAAAACTTTCTGTTATCTTCAGAGCCAAGTGCCAGCCGGCCCTACCATCTCTCTCACAAGTCTCCAGTCATTCCAGAAGTTTCCCACATGCGTCATGCCCAAAGCTTCAAAATCAGGAAGATTCAAACCCAGGATTCCAGGCATCTCCATGAACTCCATCTCTGAGCGATGGGTCGGGGGTAGGGGTGCCTGAAGAAGGGCTCTGGGGTGTGGATTTCACACTAGTCTTTCAACTTCAATCAGCTCCGTCAATTTCCAAATGGAAGAAGCTGGGACTCTTCTACTAACAAGAGGAAAAGACTGATTCTGCCCCCTACCAAATTCAACAAGGCTTTTGAGAGACCTGAGCATAAGGGACTAAGGAGAGGAGAAAACATGGGCTTTAAGTTCAAATGAACTGGGTTCCAGTTGCAGTTTCATCAATTCCCAGCTTGGCATCTTAGGCCAAGAAGTTACTGGGTTTTTCCATGCTATTGTCTCAAAATGGGGATGGTAGTAGAATCTGTTGCCCAAGATTGTAGTGAGGGTTAAATCAGAATGCTCATGCCTGTACACTGTACCCCCTTCTTTGTCTGGCTAACTCCTACTCTCCCTACAGAACCTTACCTTCCATGTCCCATCTCCTAGGACACCTCTCTGCCCCCCAGCGCCCAGAATGGGTTTGAAAGTCCCCATGCTGGCGCTCTTCTTGGCATTTTTCATTCTGGTCTCAGTTGCTTTATTCACCTGCCTCTCATGTGGGACCATGAGCTCCATGGGGTAGGGACCGGGGCTTGCCTGTCATAGTGTGTCCCTTGCCTGACTCATGCCCATACTAGCTGACTGACTGAGTGCCAGCTCACTGTGCTAAAGCACCTCACACGATGCCTCAGGTCTCAACAGAACGCCTCCCCCATCACTGTCCCTTTCCTCTTCTCATCTGCTTGTCACACACTTGGAGTAATTTTTATTTTGTGCCTTGAGATCTTCCGTACATTTTTCTCTAAAAGCTAAAGGAAATGCCCCACCTTTAAAAGTTCTGTCAAGTACAACCTCAATTACAGATAGCTGCGCGGGCTCCGGCAGATCCCAGATGCCTCTGCCATCTCTGACTGAAGGGTGCAAGAGGGCCTGGCCAGCAATATCACACTCTTCTTGGGGACACCTTCCCGGGCTCTGGGTTTGCCATCCATCCGGTGAATGTCTCTGGCCCGCAAGGTGGGTCTGGCTGCACCTGCAGGTGATACCGAAAACTTGGCCTCTGTGCGCCGGTGCTGAAGCAAACCTCAGAGACAGAGTTTTGGGTGAAGTAGAAAAGAATAACTTTGTTGCTTTGCCAGCAAAGGGGGACACAGTTTTCGAGGGCAGGAGCCTGCTCTGTGCCCCTTTGCCTGGCAAAGCAACAAAGTTATTCTTTCCTACTTCACCCACAACTCTGTCTCTGAGATTTGCTTCAGCACCGGCGCACAGAGGCCAAGTTTCCGGCGTCACCTGCAGGTGCAGGGAGCAATCCTGGCAATGAGATGGGGGCTTTGATAGACCATCACGGTTCCCAGGTAGCTGTTATGCTCGGCTGTGGGCATTTTTCTTCATGTGCAGGTCATTGATCCAGTTTGCAGGATGGAAGTTTGTGGGCGGGGTGCATGGGGCACAGAAGCCCCCTGCCTGTATCCGTCGGTGAAGCTGGGTCAAGGCTGAGGAATTGCAGACAGTACACCCCTGAGCTATCCTACCAAGAGACAGGCCAGTCGGATGATTACGCACCAAATCCCAGCCTTCGTCGGTTGAAGGTGTTGCCTGAGGGGGTTACATTCCTGGTGTGAAGGGCTGCCCAAATGTGGGCCAAACACACCCCCAGCACCCGAGAAATCTTTCAAACCGAGAAGCAGAGAGACTGGAGCAGATGTGGAAGTGGGAGGCTGTCAGTGAGCTGGCAGGTGTCCTTTGCTGCTGCAGAGAACTCAGAAGTAGCCCCAGGAGACACAGGCCCGGCCACCAATGGTGTCTACCGCACCAAGTACTCCTGCACACATGACAACCTTAGAGTCAACACATTCTCATTACTATGGGGATGCCTTGTCTACCCAGAGAGCATCTTCCCAGAAGCTTTAATGTTAAGAAAACTTTAGGAAGCAGCCTAAAAAGTGAAAATATATAGGAGTCACAGAATTCATGTGCTGAAGTTCACTCAACAGGTTTGTGACTGCAGACCATGTGCCAGGTGTCACACACTAGAGGCGCAGTGGGGAACAAGGCAAATTGGATAGGTACTAAGAATAGAAACAAGGGCAGCAGTAGAAAAAGGAGAGGATGGGAGGGGCCACCCTAGTAGGAGAGTCAGGAAAGGTCTCTTTGAGGAGGTGGCTTTTAAGCTTAGAACTAAAAGATGTGAAGGAACTAGCTAGACTCACGGTAGGGCAAAGGGTGTTCTGGGCTCAGGAAGTAGCCTGTGCAAAGGCCCTGGGGCAGGAAAGACCAATGATGTTTGAGGAGCTGAAGGATGCCTGATGTGGTCAAAGGGTGTCTGAGCAAAAGGAAAAGAATAGTCGGACAGGAGGTTGGGAAGATGGGCAGAGGGTCAACTCATGGGAAGGCTACCGGCAGGGTTTGGGGCTTTATCCTTGGGGGTAATGGGGAGCCACTGAAGGTTTTAAAGCAGGAAAGGGATGTGCTCTGATATATAAATCCAAATGACCACAGTGTCTTCTGAGCAGGAAAGAATTGAAGAAGGAGAGGGAGGAGGAAGTTATGGAAGGCCGTGGACAGAATCCAGGTGGGAGAGAAAATCACCATACTTTATTCATAAAGGAACCCTTCCACCCTTCACCCAAAGGTGACTTACTGGTAAGTTACACTCTATTCTAACACCATGGTCATCCTGGCTCCTTGTCCAGAGCACAAGAAAAGTGATTTTAAAAGGACCAGGAGGGGAGCTCCAGGGTGAGTCCCCAAGTAAGTTTGCTGGAAGAAACTAAGGAAGTCACGTAAACCTGAAAAGCAGACCGAGAACTAAAGTCATTGGAAGGGGCCACTCCGTGCAGGACCAAACAGCCCCTGCACCTCACCGAAGCGTTCCAGAGGTGCCATCCGATGCCTGGGAGCAGCATTTCCTTGACCTTGGACAGTTCCCCAAGGCTGGGTTTGCGCATCACTGTTCCAAAGGGCTGGCTCCAAGCACAGTGGCTTATCTTCTCCAGAAAATTCACTCCAGTGCTGAAGGGAGGTGAGCCAGGTGGATGCTCACAGAAGCAGATCCACTCCCATGGCACTCCCTGTGCCTGTTCCCAGCACTCTGCGCGCAGTAACTCACTTAATCCCCACAAGGGCCTCGTGAGGTAGACAGCAGTATCAGCCCCTGTTACAGAGGAGGCAGCCGGGGCTTGGGACGGTGAGGTCATCCAGGCAGTATGCAGAGGAGCCCGCACCAGAATCCAGGCAGCCTGGCTCCAGGGGGCACGGTCTGCTGTGCAGAGCTGCTGGCCACACACATTCTAACCCAGCCCACAAACGCAGAGCTGCTGAGATCTCACTGCCTGCAAACCCTCTACTGGGCACCCGGGGTCCTACCCTGGGAGAGCTGGCCACCTGTTGCCTGGTACAGAAGCGAAGCTGTCAGAGAAGAGCCGTGACCCAAGACAAAGTGATCCTTCTCGGCGTTCCTCACTGGGTAACATGCGACGGCTCATTTATCTGTTCCACATTCACGAAGCACCTACTGTTTACGAAGTCCTACTTGCAGACCAAAGCACAGGCGCTAGAGTCCCACCCAAGTCCTGTTCTGCCCCTTGCATGTGTTGTGACCATGGGCTGCTTGTTTCACTTCTCTGAGCCTTGGTTTGCTAACTCTAAAACAGACATGGCAAGGGGTGTGCTGGGGACTTCAAAAAGAAGAAAAAAGAACTGAATGTGAGAGCAGCACGTAAGCGGTAGAATCCTGGATTGTTGAGTGGATTTCATTCTGCCAAGCGCACATGACTGGAATAGTTGAGGCGCCGGGGGAGAAGTCTCTGGATCCAGTTTGGCTTTTTAGTCCTTTGGGAAAACAAAGCTGACAAAAGTTTTGCAGTTTATAAACGTTAAATATTTGGGTCTTAGGCGCTTAGATGCACAGAGGAGAGGTAGGTGGAAGGCTCATTTCAGCCGACCCAAATTTCCTTCCATAACTTGAATCTCTGATCCACCCCATTTCCTCCAAGCGAAATCAACTTGATTCCCCCCCAGTGTTAGGAACCTCACTGCCTACAAGGCAGCACCTTCTTAGCCGTCCTTTTGCAAGCTCTCTTTCTCATGCTCTGTCTTAAGTGGGTCCATTCCCCACACCCACAGTAACCTGTTAGATGAATGGCCTTCTCTGGTACCTCTTACTAAAAATTAAAGGTCAGAGGAGGGTCAGGTAGCCGAGGAGAAGTTAAAATCTAGGTCCTCCACGTGTCCCAGATGGAGACCAGGATATTTTAATAAGGGTGTGAATTATGATGAAACCTATGCTTCCCTCCTCGTTTGAAAATGGTAGCAGGGGCTTCCTTCATGTTGGCTATAAGATGGATCAAGTGCCCCTTTCATGTTTTTCTGGATACTCTGCTCCTTTTGGGGAAAGGCTGCTTCCCAATATATAAATAACAGCAAATCACAAACAAAGTAACACCCCGGTCCTTCCTATCCTGGGGTTACACGTGATTTACCAGGACTGAAATTCACAACCTAACAGCTTCCGAATGGGGCGGGAGAGGGGACAGGGGAGCAAACACAGGCGGGGCCTCCGTAGTGTCTGAATTCCAAATATGTGCCTCGAAGGGAAGGGTTTAGCTTCTATTCTCCCAGAGAAGAGAATCAACAGAGAAATAACGACAGTGTGCAGTGAAGGGAGCAAAATGAATAAATAAGCCCCCTATGAGCTGAATTCAAACATTTATTTTACATGAAAGAGGCCTAATGACATTCAATAGGATAGAGGAAATCAAAGAGTCACAGCCAGCAGCCACTCTTTTAAACCAGATTTTGAACACAACCCCCCAAGGGCTGTTTCCACCAATTTTGCAATAAATCACGCACTGACTTTTAGAAGAGACAGATATTTAATTCGTGCATTAGAACCACCGGGCCATGACCAAAGGCTGAGGCCCTGGCAGCCCACACGCTTCTTGCACAGTCCCTTAAACCACCCGGCTATAAAACGATGCTTTAATTGGGTAATTAAGCACCAGGCAGGCTGCAGGATGAGGGGTTGATGGCTGACCTTTGGAGCAGAGATCAAAGTTCCAGGGTTAAAGGACTTGCCCCGCTGGGAGCCCACAGCTTCCTCTTCTGCTTCAGGTAGTTAGATTATAATTAATTATTTAAACAGACAGCTCTGTCCAGGGGTTGAAATACCCGGGTGAGAAGCTAGAGTACCGGAGAGTGTTAATTACCTGCTCTCGGTAGGAGATGGAGTCAGCCTCCCGTGTGCATCCGGGAGAGCAGGTGGCAGAGAAAACACAGTGCCACAGGGACTGGTCCTCCAGGCAGCACTGTGGGGCACAGGAAGGGCTGAGGTCCTACCCCTGAGCCTGGGCGCTCCAACCCCACCCCACATACACGCACTCTGCGTTTATCTGCTCATTCAACAATGAATGTGCGTCCTGGACAGTCCGACAGGGATCAAAACCTCACAGGGCTCACGGTTTGTCCAGTATCACGGAGAGATGAAGTCGTCACGGCCTGATCCAGCTTCCCAGAAGCAGAGAGCAAAGGACAGGAAATTCCAGTTCTCCGCATTTCCCAAATCCCAAATACGTGCATCTAAGGGGGAGCATCTCGTGTCTCCTCTCCCTGGAGAAGGACTCAGTAGGGAAATAAGGATGGTCTCTGAGAAGGGGACATGCACAGACCTCGCTGTGCGGGAAATGGCCCCGGCAGGGAAATCGGAGGCTCCCTGATGGAGTGAGGAGCTGAGATCTGAAGCGTAGGACTGGCAGGGCCCAGCACTTAGGGGAGTCAAAGGCGTTCCCAACAGAGGGGACAGCATGAGGGAACTCACAAGAGAAAGGAGACCCAGCACTGCAGTGGAGGGGGTGGGGGGGGAGAAAGGCTGGGGAGGCCCCGAGAGAACTCACTCCTGGATTTACCCCGCCCCCATGAGAAAAGCATTGGAGGGTTTACACAAGTGTGTGTCAGGTGGGATGGGCAAGTAACCCGGTCGGATTTGCAAGGTCTCGACAGGACCCAAGTCCAAATCCAAGGCAGAGGCCCTGGCCCAGCTAGGAAGAAGGATGCACTCGAAGCAGCACGCCCTTCTCCCATCCCATCCCGTTACGGCTGGCGGCGTGGCAGGTGGGGTGGCAGGAGCCCAGCCACGGGAAGGTTTGGAACTCCTCTTGTGGAGACCCTGCTGGGAGGGCACCATTGTCCCTGGCCCTGTCACAGCAGCGGAAGAGCAGAGGCTCCACGGGGAGGCCTGCTGGGAGGACCAGGGCCTCTCCTGGCTGCTGGAGAGGCTGCCTTCTCTGGCCTCTGGACCCGGATGACACTGGCTGGTGCCAGAGGCTCGTGCAGGAGAACCCAGACCCGGCCTCCCTGTAGCGCATATGCCACGCCCATGTCATCACTGTGTGCTTCCATGCCTGCCCCCTCCCCAGAGAGCGAGCGCCTTGAGGGTCTCCCTCACCGCACACCCTTAGCCCTCAACACAGGACCTGGTGGGCAACGTGAACGTCATCTTTTAAGTGGCAGCCCTGTCCCCTGCCACCTCCAATCACTGCTGCTTTGGGGTGGGAGGCGAGGGCTTTCTCCCCATCAGCTGCAGGATCAGCCCCCAGTCTTAGAAAAATGGCTTCTGGGCCCGTCTGAGCCAGGCCAATAGGCAGCCACGGAGGCTGGGAGGCCAGTGAAGACCACACCAGCTGCTGCGGGCATGGCCACGTCGCCACAAAGCAGCGTCCGTCCATAAACAGAAGCTGTGCCGCAGCTCCGTCGGCAGCTGGAAATTCTACCCTGAGCTTGCACCATAATAAAAGAGACAATGGAGAGGTTTTTATTCCCCCCAACCCCGCAGGGTAGAGCACTTGCCCTCAGATGGAAGTGAGGCACAGGCGCGAGGCTTAGCAAATCCACGAATTACAACACCTCTGAGATGCCCATTGTGTCCAAGCTGACTGAAGCGGGTTTGCATGTCCCTGCATCCCCAAAACAATAGCTCAAGTAGTCATCATATGGCCAGAAACCAAAGCCACCATCGTTAATATCCAAGAGGTGCTATTAATTAAAGTACCCCTCACCCATTATGTAGAGAGAGCTGCTATTTCTATTTGAAGCCTGCTAGTTGGATAACTGCTTCCATTAAAACAAAAAACTCACTCTGAGATACGATTTAACATGCAATTGCTTTGGGGTTTGAGACCGGCTGCCTGCGCACGCTGCTGAAACACACACACAACAGACTCTCAGCGCCCGCAGTCACCAGCATCTATCTGCTCACAGGCTTGCAAGGAAACAAACACATCCTCCCGAGTTAAACTCCGCTCGCCATAACGGCAGTGCCAAAGCCAGCCAAGGCGTGCCAGAGGCCGGAAAACTGGCCAGCACGTCAGAAGTCAGCCATTCAGAAATCTCATTCATTCTTTCATTTGTTACTCTGTTTGGTTTATTCACGGTGCTTGGGGTGTGTGTACCTACCATGGGGCTGGACCCTGTAACGAGCACTGGAATAGTACAGTTAATCAACCAGACCCAACGCCTGCCCGTGTGGGGCTCACACGGAATCCAGGAGCAGAGACAGAAATTAAAGCAGGGACAGCACAAACAAGTAGACTGGAAGTTCCCAGAATGCAAGGCCCTGTCCACCCGCCGGTGCCTCTGAGACACGATGGGCTCAGAAATCTGCATGCAGAGCCCCAGGGACCGGCAGGCACCAAATGTGCTCCCTCGAATCGTCCCCATGCTGACAACCCTTGGATGGAGTGAGCTATTCCAAAGGTCTTTGCAATCTGATGAATTCAACTCATGAGCTCTAATACAGAGAGATGTGTTAGCAGGTGCTGTACAACTGGGACTGTTTTAAGGATCAGAAAGCCCGTCTCGAGCCTCTCTCTGCGTTGGTGACGGTTTAACTTGAGCATCTGCTGGCTCTTCCCTGATGGTCTGCTGTGAGATGCTCTGACTAATTCTGGAAGCAACCAGTCCCCCAAAGCAAGAGGCTGTAGAGACCAGTGTCTTCTAATCAGCGCCCCCCAGGCCACGATGAAGGTTGCCCAACTCATCAGCAGTGGCGGGGAAATCCTTTTCTCTCAGGGCACAAACAATGAAGCATGACCCCACTCCATGGTATGGGCTGGGGCCAGGCACGTCGAACCTGAACCCCAGGTCCTGAGTTTGCAGGATGAGGGGTAATTGGAAGGAAGGGAGGGAGGGAGGGAGGGAGGAAGGAAGGGAGGGAGGAAGGAAGGGAGGAAAGAAGGGAGAAAAGAAGGGAGGAAGGGAGGGAGGAAGGGAGGGAGGGAGGAAGGGAGGGAGGGAGGGAGGAAGGAAGGGAGGGAGGGAGGAAAGAAGGGAGGAAGGAAGGGAAGAAGGAAGGGAGGAAAGAAGGGAGGAAGGAAGGGAGGGAGGGAGGGAGGAAGGAAGGAAGGAAGGGAGGGAGGGAGGGAGGAAGGAAGGAAGGAAGGAAGGGAGGAAGGGAGGGAGGGAGGGAGGGAGGGAGGAAGGGAGGAAGGAAGGGAGGGAGAGTAGAAGCGGTTAGGGACACTTGACAAATATTTTTTAGAGGAGAAATAGATGAAGTCAGTAGATACAACCAAGGTTAATCTAAACTTGCCATAAAATTCCCTTTCAGTACAGTATAAACTGCAAAACCATTGATTCACTAGTATTATTCCATGAGAACAAATGATGGCTGATGAAAACCACTGCAGGTGATAAAGGAACTGGAAAGGCAAAGGCTGCCGAGCTTTGGGTTTGGAAGCAGCTGCGTCCTTAATTACGTTGCCTGATTTATGCTCTATTAAATCTGTATATAAGTAACCCATTTCTCTGAAAGCATTTAAACCTCTTATATTCCACCAAACACAGTGCTTTTATTTGAAATAAATGTATCCAGCTCTTTGGGGAACATATGGTATATTTCTCTCTCATTAATAATTCAGTTCAAATGAGCAAAAATTAGTTGGTGCAGTTACGGCTGATTTTGTCCTGAAAAGATCCGCATTAATTTTAGACATTTTGTAAATTGGGCTATTAAATAAAAGCATTATATGTGAATTACCCTTTAAATTTTAAGCAACTTGGTAGTTTAATGGTATTTTCTAGTCAGATTCATTTTCAATCTTTAAAAAATTATAGTCATTATGGTAAGACAAATTTTTGAGACCTGCTCCTTCTATCCAATTACATATTGTTCTAATAAGTAAACTAGAAAACTTCTATGTTCTCATTCCAGTGCTCAGCCCTGCTTTGCTCCCTCTTTTGCTGGCATCAGTCTTCTGAGACGTTGCCTAGAGGGAGGCTGGTCCTGCCTGAGAAGCTCTGATGAGGGGCCGGGCTCTGCGGGAGCTGAGTTCATCCAGGAGGGGATTTATCATGAAGCTCCCGAGTTCGTCTTTGGGGTCATTAGCTCTCTGCTGATGGGGTCTCCTCTCTGGATGGTGATAATTCCTCACTAATGGTGCAGAGCTCTGGGCCTGTGGAAAAGCCAGCAAGGGCCCAGCCAGGCAGTTTTGCTGGGAAGACCAAGGGGTCCTAACTGGCAAGGGAGATGTCAGTTATAGAAGATGAATACAGAGTTCGTCAGCTCTGCACTCAAGCCTGGCAAAGACCACCAAGGCCAGGCCCACTCCGTGGTCCCTCCCCAGCCACCCGGGAGCGGCAGGGCAGGTATGTGAAGGCCCAGTGGTCCTCCTGAGGGGCTTCCCTTGTTTGGTCTCATTCAGAGAGCCTGGGAGGAATGACAGGGCTCTGGAGATGGCTGGTACCTCAGCTCTACAATTGGCTGTCTGTGTGATCTTGAACGAGCGTGGCTCTGGGACTTAGTTTCCACAACTGCAAAATGGGAGCTGTTGGAGGGCTATTGAGAGGAACGAATGAGATGATGCTTGGGAAGTGCCCGCCACACACTCGCCCGGTACGTCAGAGTGACGGGGAGCTGACAACTCCTTCCTTCCCTACTTCCCGAGCTGACGTCGGTTTTCCCTTTTCCTAATCCAGTCGACTGTCCAAGCACAGTGCCCATCTGGGACAGCCACCTTCCCGTCCAGCTGGCCGTGGACCCTGGAGAACACACTGTGCTCACACCGACACTCCCACCATCTCCCCACTCACAACAGTAACTCCAAGACTGGAATCCTCTGTCATCCCTTCTCCCAGTCCCCAATTCCTTCTTGCACTAGGGTCTGTTTTCCAAGTGGCTCACTGGACGCTGAAATAGGCAGTGATGCTGCCATGTCCATGGACAGCCAAGGCGAATGGGGAACCCATGTGGGCTCACACACAAGCACCCAGCCCAGCCCTCCTGCCTTACCCTGCTGACGGGCACGGAACTTCCTGGAACGGTTGGGGCAGAGAGATTGAGGCGGAGCAAGTATCCATCCTTCTCACATGCAGGCAACTCTCAGATCTCTATCCCGTGTGTAGATCTGCCCCTACTGAGTGAGACTAGGACAAGGGATGACACAGCCTCCGAGCAGGACCTGGAGCCCGCGGTCAAGGAGGATACCCTCCGGGGAGGAGCAACTCTCCAGGCCAGTGCGGGCAGCACACGGAGGGCTCCCATTGTACAGATGGGCAAAGCAAGGTCCTGGAAGGAGAACGGGCCTGCCCGAGGCCACCTAGGGGAGTCAGGGGACCACTCTGTGGTGAGAATTTACACAACAGATCCTAAGCTCCTAAGAACCCCCTAAGGCTCTTGTCACCTGTGATGGTCCCCTGCCACATGCCAGCCCCTGGGAGCCGACGTAGAACAGTGGTTAGGGACACAGGTTCTTGTGCTGGCCGTCCCACCACCTACCAGTGTGTGGCCCTGGCAGATCACTCAATCTCCCTGTGGCTCAGGCCCCAGCTGTAAATGGGAAGAACACTGCTGACTTCATAGATGGAATGAGTTAATACATGCAGAGCGCTCAGAAACGCTCCAGCCAAGGATTTTTTAGGAAAAAGAAGAACAGTGTGAACCACCAGTTGGGGTCTCCGTGGCGGGTCCACATCCTCTGCTCCTAAATAACAATGTCTGAAGGGCCGTTTCTGAGGGTGGGCTCACCCCCAGTCCTGCCCCACATGACCCAACCAGACACCAAGCCACCCTGGCTGCCCATGTCCCGTTTGCTTTGAGAACATGGCCCAATCTGCCCAACATCACGTCCACTAAAGGAACGCTGCCTCGGTATCCAAGACGGCCATGCCATGGGAAAGGCCCGGCTGGAAACGCCACGCGGATGGGCTCAAGGTGGAAGTCCGGGTCCGAGAAGGAAGCGATCATCGGTACAGACCGCTCAGCTTTATACATCACTTTAACGCTTTCAAACACTTCCGCACACACTTTGCCATTTAATCTCCCCATCAGCTGGGGGTTATTCTTCCCAGCAATTATTATTTCCAGTTAATAGTGAGGTTAATCTACTTCCCCGAGGCCTCGTGGTAAGAAATGGAGGAACTGGGGTTCTCACGCAGGCTCCAGACCCTCCCTCTTGGTGATTACACTGTACTGTGTGAAAGATCAAAGGTCTCCTTGTCTGTGGTCCTCAAAACAGAGCAAGGGGGCTGTGACGGCTGATAATGTGTCAACTTGGCTGGGCCGTGGTGCCCAGATATGTGGTCAGACATTATTCTAGATGGTTCTGTGAGGATGTTTTTGGATGAGATTAGATCAATGGACTGTGTAAAGCAGAACGCCCTCCATAATGTGGGTGGGCCTCATCCAATCAGCTCTAGATCTGAACAGAACAATGGCTGGCCTCCCCCTCCCCCAAGCAAGCAGAATTCTGCCTTCAGACTTGAACTGTAAACATGGGCTCTTCCTGGCTCTCCAGCCTGCTGACCAACCTTGCAGGTTTTGGACTTGTCAGTCTCCATAAGTGTATGGGCCCATTCATTAAAGTAAGCCCAGACAGATAGACAGATGGGAACACTTCTCTGGAGAACGCTGATTAACACAAGGGCTTAAAAGAAAACAGCACCCCCACTCATGCTCAGTCGCATTTAAAACCTTAGTACTTTGGACACTGAGAATGTGGAGTTTGGTTTGGGTCATTCTCTCTTTCAGGCGACAGGTATTAGGCACCACCCGTGAGCTGGGCTTTATGGGGGATATACAGATGCAGGCCCTGGGGCTGCCCCTAGAGTGTCCAGACTGGAAACGAAGTCAATGGCAGTATAGAGGGAACACCATGTGGGCCTGGATTAACTGCAGCCTTCAATGCTGATTGACCTTCCTGGGTTCCAGTCCCTTTATATGGCAAAGTGAGATAATAGTGCCTAGGACATGAGCACTGGGTCCTTGAGGATGAGATGAAAAACCGTGTGCCAGGCCCTTCCCACAGCAGCCGGACCACAGTCAGCACTTAGTGATTGGTAGTTGTTACTGGTATTGATATAGATAAAAATGAGCTGAATGAATTGGACCTGAAGCCTCACAACCAAACATCTTGAAGAGGATGTGGTTATATCAGGAGAGACGGCAAAGACCAGGCATTGGTCTAGAAGAGGGCGGTGCAAGAGGACACGACTGCCCGGGAGCAGGTGAGACAGTGCCTCTCTGTACTCTGATGATGTAGGAACAAGAGGGCTCTTGATGAAATTAAAAGGAAAAAATCTAAAAAGCACAGAAGGGGGCTTCCCTGGTGGTGCAGTGGTTGAGAGTCCGCCTGCCGAGGCAGGGGACACGGGTTCGTCCACCGGTCTGGGAGGATCTCTCATGCCGCGGAGCGACTGGGCCCGTGAGCCATGGCCGCTGGGCCTGTGCGTCCGGAACCTGTGCTCCGCAGTGGGAGAGGCCACAACAGTGAGAGGCCCACGTACCACAAAATAAATAAATAAATAAAAAGCACAGAAGGAAATACTTATGTACATGCCATGTCATTAGCCTGCACAACTCTGGACCACAGGTTATTATTTGAGTGGCTTAAGGGAACTAAGTGCATCAAGAATGATAGCACTGTTGGGTTCTGTCACTTCTTCTGGCATCAAGTGGGCCAGGTGGTTTATGGGAGAACCACCCAAATGCTGACACATGAGCAGCTTCGTGTACAGTTAGTTACAGGTGGCCACAAACTCAAGCAGCAGCATCATCTACCACTTCCCATCAGAGGAAGACACTTAGAAGATGACACGCCAGTTGCCCGGCAGAAGAATGAAAGGACTCTCAATGTCTAGGGCTGAGCCTGGATCCAGGATGCCAAGCATAAACGAGGTACCATGGATATGTCTGCAATGTAACTGACAGCAATAGTAACGATACGATATGAATAATACGGCAATGACGTTTAACACCACCATCCTATCCTAGAGGACAGATGCGTAGACAAACTAGAGGGGTCCAGAGTCCCCCGTGCTGTGACAAAGCAGTCCAGCAAAAGAGAAGACCAGCTCTCCTGTGGGTGGCGCAGGGGATCTGGGTAGAAAAGATCAACCGATACTTGAGCTGAGACTTCCAAGATGAACTGGGTTTCTACTCGGAAGATGGTACAGTATTCCAGACAAAGAAAGTAAGGTATTCAAAGCATGGAGGTAGGAACAGGCTTAGCTCATCCAATGAGTCCTAAGGGATTGAGAATTGTTAGAGGCTGGGAAGCGAGGGGTACAGGAAGTGAGATGAACAGTGACGCCAGAGGTAAGTGGGGGCAAGGTCTCCAACAATGGGTCCTATACGTTGATGAGATTCAATTGCATGAACATCCTTCATGCTGCTGTTAAAACGCAGAAAAGGAATCTATATTCTGAGTTCATTCCATGCTCTCTGAGATCTCTTCAGCTGCAAGGAAGCACGTAATATCATCAAGACCATCAGAAGAAAATTCTCCCAACACAGTGAAGAATGATGTGTCAAATAGTTATGCGGGGAGAGGTTTGGAAAGGAGTCCATTGAAGGGGTGGGAATGGGGAAAGGCCTGTGATCTCCAGCCAACCGTCTCAGTCCGTTATACAAAAGATGGTTAAAGACTAAGCACTGGCTAAGTTACAGCCAGGAAAACCACTGCCAGAGACACACGGCCATGTCTCAGTGAGTCCTAACATATTTGAGTAAAAATGTCCTTCTTGAAATGGTAAGCTTAAGCGCTGACCCTCGTTCTGGACACAGATGCAATCTTAGTAAAACGTTTACATATTTGTAAAGCCAAAATGCTTCTAATCTACAAGTCATCTTATTCAAGGCAAAAGTCTAACTCAGAGTGTCATGGTGATTAAAGGTGACGTGGAAGCACTTTATTAATCTGTGGGTCACGCAGCCATCAGCCTGATTGTGGGCAGTAGCATACGTGAGATACACAAAGGATTAACTGAGGGATTGAAGGGAATTAATAAATCTATTTTTTATACTGTGTGCTTGAGGCAGCTTGTATGAGGATGAGTAATGTTAGCTGCTGAAACAAACAGCCCCCAAGATCTCCATGGTCTGACCCAATAGGAGTTTCTTTCTAGTTCAGGTAAAATTTCTTTCTAGTTCTAGTGTGGAGGCAGGAAGAAGAACCCTGAGTCTTCTCCATTTATCCAACAGATGGGGAGAGAGAGCGAGAATCACACAGAGGAGGTTCTCTCCACCTAGAAGAGATGCATGAATGCATTCTTGCAGCAGGAACTCAGTCATACGTCTCCATCCAACAGCAATGGAGGTAGATTATAAAATAGCATAGTTTTCAAAAGCATTTGTTTTTATTCTTGTTCCAAGTCATAATTATTTCTTCCCTCATTTTCTCCACTCTCCAAAGTTATGCAACCATGACCCATGTACCTCTGGAGACTTAATATAAATCAACAAATTCTGCTATAAAGCCTTGCACAGCTCGCGTGTGGTAAGAGCTTGTGCCGGCAGGTGGGCCCAGCACATGTTTCCAAGACGCGTCCCGCCCGTCATTCTTGGCATTCAGCAACCCTAGGAATGCAGGATTATACCCAACTTGCCCCAAATCTCTGCTCGGTCGTCTAAACTGGATAGAATCCACCAACTCTCAAAATCTAATGACTTGACTTCAATCAAATTAGCTGTTGGACAAAGTCAAGTCTTTTGCCATCTGCTCAGAGAGAGCCACAGCCCAGGACGAAGGACGCCACTGCTCACCCTGCAAACAGATGATGCCGGCAACCATCCCTCTGACCCGGCCATTTCTCACACAGCAGGAGAGACCCCATAATTTCTTCATCCTGGCTTCTTGGGGTCTACTTAGATGAAGACACACGACCGTGGCCTAGGCATGTGACAGCTGAGGGGGGAGGGCAGCCTGTGTGATTATGGCTAATCATCGTCCCCCTGTCCCAGGGTAGTTGATACTTATCAATGAATGCCACCAAATGTGGTGTAAAATCCCAGATAATTAACCGTGAACAGGGGATAACTTACCCATTTCATTCATATTTTAGAGGGAAGACACACAGGTAAACAATTCAAACCACGATGTTTATGCTACCACCAAATTTGGGAACGAAGCATCAGTACTGTCTCTAGCAGGCTGTAAATTCAGAAGAGACACACACTTTCCATCCTGCAAAAGGCAAGGCCCAAACCGACAGGACACGGGAGAATTTATTTTTTCCCCTTTTCTCCTTAGCCGAAGTTATTATCACAACTGCCGGGAAATTTGTGAGATTGGGAGATAAGGATCTTAATGATTCTTTGGAGACCCGTCCATCACCGCAAACTGCTACCAGGATCGAAATTACATCTGCATTTGAATTAGCAACATTACTCGCCAATTGAGATCAGAGTGAACATTTTTCCATTGAAGATGGAATTAAATTAGAAAATGAGTGAGTCTTTAATTTCCAGATTATAAATCACTGAAAATAATTCAACTCCTGTACCTTAAGGCCAATTACATTATCCTAAGCGACATTTTATCTCCCAACCTTCGGAGTGATTTGGTGACAGGAGCCTTCACACAAATCAGTCGTGCTCCAGCAGCAAGAAGTATATCTGCCCACTGAGTCACACACGTAAAACACCAGAAACCGTTTTCATGCCGAAGCTTATTTTACATGAAATTCGATTGTCTGTTCGATAGTGTATTTTTGTGTTCTCATGAACTGATGCGTTAGCCAGATACCAGGCCTGAATTATGTCAAGTTCAGCAATGAAATTTTAAAATGACTGACTTGTTCCAGGTTGGGGCATCATCACCCCCTCCATCATCTCCCTCCCTTTGGCTTACGAAAGACAAAGACATCATGGATGTTTCCGAGTCTGAACTCTCATCTCCCTGTGCTCACAGCGCCAAGTCTGTCCTGCTTCCACCACCTTTCACTTAAATTACTGTCTGATGTTCGCACATCTGTCTCTCCCTAGACCGAGCTTCTTGGAGGGCAGGCCCGATTATACTAATGCCCCTATCCAGCCAGCAAAGTGATCGGCTCAGAATGGGTGTTTGTTAAGTATTAGGTGCGAAAAGGAGTGAGTGAACGGCTGACGTGGCATGTCTCCACCTGGCACCAAAAGAACGGCAGCCGTGGAGATGGAACAAACAGAGAGCCAGGCCGCCCACTTGCCTCCTCACCACCTTCCCCAGCAATACACTGGGTCAACCAGAAAGCCAGGGAGGGGCCTCTGTCACTAGCAGGGTCTCATTTTCTTGAGTTCACTGGCCTACACAAAGATCGAGGAGTCTCCCTAACAAGCCACAAGCCTTGCTCATCCCCTGAGAAAAGCAGACTTGACCCCAGAAAACTTCTGAATCCCTGACACGGGGACTGAGGGAGGGATAAAAAAAGGAAAAGCGTGAAGTCGTTAGGAGAGAGGGTAAGTGTTTTAACTATTCAGGCCTTTTAACAAGGGCCCACTTGCAGACAGGAAAGGAGGCAGAAGAAAACATTGTTCTTTCCCTAAGAGGCAGATGGTGACTGAAGGGGTGTCAACAGACTTGATCTGACGAGGTGGACGAGGCCTCGGCCAGCTCTGGCCCAGGGAATGAGCCCCACTTCCCCCGTCTGAAGTAGGAGGTGAAGCCACCTGATCTGATGGATAAAGAGCTTCCCACCAACCCAGCCCTGGGACTGTCCACGTGACGCCTCAGTGCCCACATCGCCGAGAACAGGGGTGCTGAGGTTCTGATGCAGCCCTCCCGACTCTGTGGGTGGCCTGAGCAAGGGGCCCCTCCAGACCTTAGCCTCCCATCCACAAAATGGGGGCCTGAAGGTGGACTTGCCTGTCTGGGAATCGGATTGGAGGAACGATTCAAGAAATAAGAACCTGGGGCTTCCCTGGTGGCGCAGTGGTTGAGAGTCCGCCTGCCGATGCAGGGGACATGGGTTCGTGCCCCGGTCCGGGAAGATCCCACATGCCGCGGAGCGGCTGGGCCCGTGAGCCATGGCTGCTGAGCCTGTGCGTCCAGAGCCTGTGCTCCGCAACGGGAGAGGCCACAGCAGTGAGAGGCCCGCATACCTCAAAAAAAATAAAAATAAAAAAAGAAATAAGAACCTGGACGGCAGCTCCCACCCCCAGCAAGAAAGAGAAAAAAGCCCCGCGTCTCTCTGTCAGACAAATGGATGAGCTGCTCCCCAGTTAGAGAGGGAAGGCCCCCAGTGTGCCCCGCCTCCCCTGGGCTGGCCTCAGGTGGTGGAAAGCGCAGGGGCCACCCAGCCGGGCCTGACTGCTGCTCCCTCTCTGCACCCAGCAGCCCTGGGTGCTCTGGCCTGGCCCCGGGAGGTCGCCGCGCACTTCCCCATCCTGGCAGAATGGACACCAGGCTCTCGGGCCCTGGGCGTGGGCGGCTGGAGTCGGACCACGTCAGGGGGCGGAGCATTTTGCACGTCAGTCTCCAAGCCCCCCACGCCCAGTGCGGCCCCTGGGACAGGGACCCTCCTCTGCCATTCACCTGTGTCCGACACAGTAGGTTCTCCAGGGACGGGCACATGCCCAGAATGAGTGTTGTCAGAGCCACAGGGAATCGAGCTGTCGTCCAGGGGCTCAGGCTTCCTCCAGACATCCCAGCTGGGGAAGGAGAGCCGAGGGTGGTGGCTCTGGGCACGCTTCCCAACACACACACGCACCCCTCACCCTAGCAGCTGCTTGTTTAGTCTTTATACTGGCTTCTTTAACTCCCACTTGAAGCAATCAGCGGTTCTACTGCTCAGAAAACTGCTTCATTTAAGATAGCAATTGACTGATGGAGTTCAGCTCACTTGGTCCAGGTACGGGAAGTGAGACCAACCCAAGGAAACCCTGCAAGTTCATGACAGAGCTTGGACCAAAAGCCAGGACCTGGACCCCCTCCTCACACCTATTCAAAAATTACACAACATTAATGGCCCACCTGGATGGTCACCGTCACCATCACCGTGTATGACCCAGGTACACTGTCTTCATGAATAAGCTCACTACAGCCCTATGAGGCAGGAGCTATCCCGTCATACCCATTGTACAGGTGGAGAAGCTGAGGCTCGAAACATTAAGGAACTCTCCCAAGGTCTCCCGGATAGCAAGTGCCAGAGACAGTGTTCGAACCCGGGCAGTTAAGCTATCGAGCCCACACCTGTAATTGCCAGTGTCTCTCATCAGAGAATCGGAAAGCCTCGCCCTCCCTCACCTTATTGAGTCTTCCTCAGTTTCCATGAAGGGCAAGAGGCTGAGGCCCTTGACCCTTCTTGCTTTGGAGCCTGGGGTATATTCAACAAGGGTTTAGAGTTGCCAGATTTAGCAAATAAAATGCTTTGGGACCGACTGGCACTGCACAAGTATTTGCTGTTTAACTGAAATGCAAACGTCACTGGTAGCCTGTCTTTTCCTAGCAACCTTACCGAGGTGGCCTGTGTTCAGGGAGCTGTGAGGTCAGGGAGGCTCACCTGTCCCCCCTCCTGAGACAACCTCCTCCACAAGTGTCCTCACTGCCAGGCCCTTGTCCCAGGTCCCTGGCTCCTTCTCAGCACTACAGCTTACCATGCCCGGGAAGAAGGCTCTGGCCATGGGGCTCTCTGCCACCAGCACCCCTCCAGGGGCATTTGAGATCACAGAGGGACCAAAGGGCAAATGGAGGCGTCTTGACAATTTGGCTGAGGAAGGATGCAGAGTAACTGATGCTCCTGGTCGGGTCCCCAGCTCTCAAGGGATGCCCTGGCTGCCTCTCATGGCTGCAGGAGACATCTGGGCTGTCACTGCTCCATCCACACCGGAGGATGCAGGGCACACAGCCGAGCATCCCTAAGTGATTACTAGCCTGTCCCTTTGGGGCCACCACAGCACCCGAACAGCACCTCGGATGTTGGTGACCCATGACGAAGGGAGGGGGTGATGATACGAGGCACCTCTTCCTCCCCAGGTACAGAGCAGGCATTGCTAATCAATCACTGCACTCTACCATGGAACCCAGACGCAGCCTCAGCATCCTCCTTAACACTGTGATCAAGGGATCAGTGTTGGCAGAGATTAAAGCCATCCCTGAGGTAAATTCAGTCCCAGGGACTGGGCTGGGCTGGGCTGGGAGATGGGGAGAGAGAAGACGGGGTTGGAGAGCGGGTTGTAAAGAGGGAAAGGCACGGACTCCAGAGGCAGAAATGGGCTTCACAGCCTGGTGCTGCCCCTTAGCAGCTCCAAGACCTTGAGCAAGTCAAATTCCCCTCTAAGCTCTCCTCTCGGTGAAACCAGCTTGGTGCTCTCCCCTCCTGCAGAGCCAGGCAGGGATGAATCAGAAGAGGCAGGCTGCTCAGGGCCTGCTTCCCAGTAGTGCTCAGCGGGCATCCTGCCCCCTTCTCCGTGAGACTCTCTTTGAACAAGTGCTCAGGCCCGAGAGCTAGAAACACGGGCACAGGGGGCTCCCAAGGCTTCAGTCCCAGCTGGCATTTCTGAGGACTTTTCCTAGAAAGAGTTCAGGATCCCAGATCTGCAGTCACAGGCTCAGCATGGAATGACTTTCCTTAGGGCTCAGGGTACGGGCTTCTGAACCAGGCAGCGGAGCAGGAAGGAAGGACTAGAGTGAGGCAACAGATTCACACACAGCAAAGGTGTCCATGGTCCTCTGTTCACCACTGATGGCTCTTCACCCATCTGTTGCTGGATCCTGAGGACGCATGACCCTGGCGATCCCCTCCCTCAGTAACTGAATTATCATTAACTGACTCATTGAACGAAACACCAGCATCTGTAGGACTCTACAGTTTGTGACCTATTTATACACATATAAAAACATATATATTTTCTTAATCCTCACAGCAACCATGAGGGTTGTAGAGGAATTCTTCTCAGACCCACTTTAAAGATAGGAAAACGGAGTCTCACACACTGCTCGAGCTCATGCCAAAAATGAGCTGACGTGGCAGGAGACCACCGAGCCCAGCTTCTTTGGGTGCCCCAGCCTCCTGCATGAACTGGCTGTGAGGGCCTTGCTCGCCCCTTGAGGCCTCAGGGGGACTGTGACCTCAGGAGTCAGGAGTGCTTGAATCTGAGAGATGGGAAGGGCTTCTACTTCTCCCGGAGGATAGTGGTCTCTGCAGAGCACGGCCTCCCTGCTGGGGCACCGGCACCTCCTCTGGGGCCGCGGGGAGAAAGAAGGGCAGGACAGCCGGGCACGGCAGGTGCCCACTCAGCTGAGCTGGGCTGGGCGGCATCTCCCCTTTCTCCCGCCCAGGCCCCCTCCACCCTGAATCCGCACGTACACACACACACGCGCGCGCGCGCACATGCAGCCGCGGCCTTAGCTCTCCTCTGGGGCCACCTCCCACCCTGACCCCCACAGCCATTCTTTCTGGTGTCTCTACCATCACCTGATGCAAAATTCCTATTTTCTATTTCCCTAGTCCTCGACCTTAGTCGTCAAGGGAAGTGTTGAGAAGCCGGGTAGCCTTGCTGAAATTGTGTCTGTCTCGTGAGGTGAACTTGGAAGCATCTGAAGGGAAATTTCCAGTCCCTTTAAGACACTGGTCATAGAGGAAGCAGCATCTGGAGCAGGAACTTGCACTTCATGTGAGAATCCGGTGAGAGCTGGGGACTCTGTCTCCAGAAAACCAGTGCTAAGTGCACAGACACTCACACACACACACACACACACACACACACACACACACACACACACGATTCCAGGGGAGCATCTCTTTCTCCCTCTGAGCTCCGCCCCCCCCCGCCGCCCCACCCCTCGGTTTCGTCTCTCTCTCCTTCCTGAACCCAGGCCCTCTGCTGCTGAGAGACCCAGCAGCAAAATCATTGACCTCCAGCCAAGCAGAACTTTCCAGGACCCCCCTCCCCTCGGCCCAGGCCTCTCCCAGCCCAGGCCTGCCTCACAGGCATCACCCCGTGCCCTTGGCATTCAGGGTATCAGGGCTGCACCTGCCCCTGACCCAGCGCCTGCGCCCGCTCGGGGCCTCCACACTGCCCTTGCTTCCGCTCACCATGAGGGCTCTGCAAACCACTCTGGTTTCCCACACGCAGTGATCCTTCTGAGGGACAGAATCATGTTTGTTTACCTTCCCTGAGGGAATCCTAGCAGAGGTCTCCCTTCCCAATGCCAGGGTCCAGCCCGTATCAGGGCTACAGTGGGAGGTACCTCTGAAAGGTTACCCATTCCAAGAAGGGTTATTCCAGGAGGTGTGCTTGAAAACAGGTTATGCCATTTCCATTTAAATTTGGTAAGACAACGGTGACCAAGGATGCTGTACTTTGGACCCTGGTGGCAAAGCTGAGCCTAACAGAGAGGAAAAAGAGCTTCACCACCCAACCCAGGACAGCCTCAGCTGGCCAACATCTGGGAGCCTGGCCCTGATCCCAGCCCTTTGCCTGCAGGTGAAAATGAACTTCACACAGCCTCCTGATTAGGATCACACCCCTTTTACAGATGAAAACACTGAGGCTCAGAAAGACTAAGTGGTTTGCCAAGGTCACTTAGTGAGTAAGAGGCAGGTGCAGCATTCAAACCCAGGACAGGCTGCCTGCAGTGTCCATCCTCCCGGGGGTCACAGGGCTGGATGAGTCCCCGGCACGGCCCCAAGGGCAGGGCAGCACTGAGCGGCTCCTACCACTGCAAGTCCTGCGGCTGTGCAGGTGGTACCCGTGCCTGTCTAGATAGTATCGCTCCCCGAGTCCCCACTCTTCTTGTCATGGCTGCACCATCTTCCAGGCTCGGCCTCAGGAAGGAAAACCAAATTCGAACAGTTGCAGATGAGGTGACACTGTCTCAGGTCCTGGGCCACTCGCTCCCTGGTCAGGTGAGCACGTAGCGCACGTGGCTGGACTTCCAATGCCCGGCAAACAGGGCAGGTGGGGAAACCCAAGAGGAGCCAGACCCCAGGCAGCAGGGAACTCTGGGGTTGGCTGCTGTCATGACAACCACAGCTGGCTTCTCAAGGGTCATGGGACCAGGGATGCAGTGGGCAGTTGTGCTGTCTCAGCTGGCAACCCGGCCCTGGGCAAACAGCACTTCCCTCCTCGTTACTCTCCTGAGGCTTTCCTGTTGTTCTGCAGGCCAGGAAAGCAGTGCTACGCCCACAGGCCCCCTCCCGGGGCAGATGGCAGGGTGGACACCATGCTGACCCCCAGGAGAGAGCTGCCCCCGCCTAGTTCTGCTCTCCTCCCCTGAAAGGCCGCTGAGGCCTGGCAAGGGACACCTGCGTGAGGAGTGAAAAATCTTCATGAATCCTTTGTAAGTCAAGAGGCTTCTGCTCCCAAAGCATCAGTCGCTCTATCCAAAAAGGTGTTTTGCTTCTCACCTGTCCCTGAAGGGGGCCCGGATTTCAATACCCACTGACCCATAACCTCTAGGAGGACAGAAAACCTGCTGAGTTAGTCACTGCTCTATCTCCAGAGCCTAGAACAGTGCCTGGTATGTTGTAGGTTCTCAATGAGTGTTTGTGGAGAAAATGAGTGAATGAATGAATGAATGAATACTGCAGACTGGAGAGTCACGAAGATTCATATTTTTTAACTGATTGCAGGAATTTTGAGAAAACAGCACACCAGGCTACCTGTCTTCTCTTCTTCACCTCTCTTCCCCACTTCAGGTAGAACCTAAAAGTCTAGAAAAGACTAGATTCCAAAACTCCTATGAAATGCATGCAGCATCAATCCTAAAGAAAATGTGCGTTTCTGAAACCTAACAAAACGTTGAAAATACTCCCTAAAGAATCTTACAGGCAACACCCTTTGAGGATTATGGTAGCTGGCTTGTTAAACACCCTCAATAAACGGACACTGGTTGGTTGACCAACGGCTCGTTTGAGTGTCAATGTGATTTGTCTTTGGCCAAATTTTTCCATCAGCTTCCGGGATTCAGAATAACATTCTGATATGGCCAACATGACCCCATTTTGCCTTTAATTTTTCTCTGTGGCGCATTTGCTCCCAGAAGTACACGGGAAAAGATCGCTTGAGGCTAGTCCTGCCAGGGCTCGGCAGGCAGGTGTTGGTGCACCTGTACCAGACTGCCCTGCCATCTGGGCTCATCTCCAAGGCCCTGGCACCAGGAGGCTCGCTAGCTCTTGGTTCCAGGTCCCCCGTGGGACATACACAACCTTGTCCCAACGCTTCACCACCACGGCCAAGACCCATCCCTAGACAATGTCGGAGCCTCTGTCACACAGGGAAACATCACTGTTCCTAGAGACACAGTCCCCTCCCCCCACCCCATTCTTGATCCTGGACATTAAATATTTATGAGTTCTTAAAAAAAATAATCCACAAACCTCCAATAATGCAAGTTGTCTACTAGGCAGGGAGATTTCAGGACGATAAACATTATTTAGAAACACCGTGATATGCTTCACATTGTGATG